>NC_134646.1:77612600-77932243 GCF_030463565.1 Pelecanus crispus
TGCCGAACACGCCGGACTGGGGACTGGGACACCTTGTCATCCTCCCAGCTCTTCCCTTGCCTTTGCTGAGTGACACTGGCCAGTTGTTTTGCCCATGTCTCATTTCTTGTCTTTTAATATGAAAGCAGTAATACCACTGCCTTTTGTAAAGTGCTTTGAGCACGGCAGCATCAGTGAAGATTTTTAGAACGATGCTATCCAAAATTGCCAGACGTGGTTTAGGTGAAACAGAGTTCAGGCAGAGCAGGATGACGGAGTAAGTCAGTGTCTCTCAAGCTTTTCAATCTATGCCTCACTTCAATCGGTTAAGAATAATTTCATGCCTGATCACAGAAATGGCTGCAGGGCCTGGCGGCAGGGTACTGCACGTCTCGCTGGTCGGGGAGCGCTGGCAGAGAGGGGCATTCGAGGGCCCTGCAGCCAAACTCTCAAGGACGCTAAGATACGAATGTTGTCTTTCATAATATAGCAATTAACAAGAAATGAATGTTACAAGGGACTGGCATTCAGTTTGAAGCACGATTTTTTTTCAGATTTGAATTTCAAGCATGTCTGTTCCACAGCATTTCATAAACCCTTGCTAAATCACAAACAAAACCAGGAGAAATTCAATTGTTTTGTGAAAGCCAGTGATTCAAACAGCGCAGCAAACAACTGGTCAAGAGCAGGCAGCAAGCTGGGCTAGCGAGCATCATGTAGAGAGCCCACCAACCCAAATGTGTGGGGAGTCACTCAGGTCCATAGGACCCCGCAGTATCTATACTGCTTATTTGTTGTCGTGGTCCTTGGACCAAGCTAGTCTCCAAGCCTACGCCTGGGTACAGTTCAAGGGGTATGACAGGTCGAGGACCAATCCAGAGAGCACACTGGGTGCGACTGTGCAGACATGACTCCTCCACACTACACAGCCCCTCAACACTGAGCAGCAACTCATTAACCCCAATACCCCATATGCCTTCATGTCACATAACCTCAGCTTTAAGCTCTGAAAACAGCTCTCTGATGGGTTGCCACACATCTTCAGGCACTTTGAACTTAAAAAACCCACCCCAAGCTAAAAGCAAACCACACATAAAGTGATGACAAGTGCACAAAGCCACAAGTGCACCAGTAGCAGCCCAGAGGAGATGCAGGGCCAAGCGGCTGCAGTGACATCTGCCATCTGAGATCAGGGATGGAGGACGGTCTTTGTTTGGCCCTGCTTTATTTGGCAGGGTAGACAGAATCACAGCGTCTCAAATCGGGCTCGGGCACTGACAAAATTGCTAGTTCTGAAACTTCTTTCTATTCAACTTTCAGGTGTTTTGGTTTCTGCATCTAGGAAACAGAGCTAATGATCTGAATCACAGGTGAGGTGAGAAATGAAATGGGATTTGAGATGCTGAGACAGGGAACTGAAACTTCTCAGTGCCAGCTCTGAGTATAGATCCCCTCCTGTGTGGGAAGACAGAACTAACTCTGCTAATTACCTAAGCCTTGCAACACCCAAGGAAACAGGCGGATGGACTCCAAGGCAGAGTGAAGGAGATTACTTCTGGAGTTAGGGATAAGACACAGTAAGGAATTTAAAAAGATGGAAGAAGGAAACATGCAGTAGCTGCAATGAGCCAAACCTGAGAAGCATGGAAGGCCCAACTATTTCTTTAAGGCTGTACGTGGAGAACAGTGAGTAAGTTGATTCAAATATGGATCCTTAACTTCAGAGCTCTGCCCTCATCACTGATCTCACATGCCATGTCAGGCCACAGGATGGATTTTGGGAAAGAAAGGCATTGTTACATTTAAAAATGTAGATACTACCACTCCAATCACAAAGTGCAGGCAGTGAAGAAACCACAAACAGCGCAGGTTGTGGGGTGTGGCTGCTGATGGCTCTCCCTTCTGCTTCTAAATATAAAGTTTTTCAAACTTCACCATGAAGTGACAGCTACCCCTTATCGCTGAAGGCCAGCTGTTTCTTTAGCACTCAGCTGTTCCTGCTGCTTGGTCGTAGAAATGGAAAAAAGCTATTTAGAGACGCAAATCTGCAAAGCCTTTGAGCACATGTATCTTAGAGCCTGTCCAGTTCTTAAAAGTAATTCGGTTTCTTTCACACCCATTTTACACCTCTGCACCCACGCTGACACCACCGAAGCTAGTCCTGGTTCACTGGCACAAATAACAGATCCAGAACAATTCATTCTAGGTATTTTAAAAGTTTTTATGGTGCCTCCCATAAAGGACTCAGTTGAATTCACTCTAGGAGAAATACTCTTGGTAAAATTCCTCGGCGCTCTCTAACACATTGTCGCACACTGTACAGAAGGCTCCTTCTATGCAACTACAGGTAAACGTGTGTCAGTGCTCGTTTGGTATGAGCCAACCCATACACTGTCCTAAATGCATGTGGGTTTACTCCGGATCTCATCAGCAGGAACTCTGCATGCGTGTGTGTGTCTATGGGGGGTGTGGTGTGGTTACACACACGCTTATAGTTCAAGCAGACTAATACAGTTTATGGCTACTGTGAACAGAAATCAGCCAGCTTTTGTGACTGCACTGGTCCTCATTTTGCAGTCCTTAACAGCACTGCATGACACGTACTCCCGTACATAGTCCAGCTGGCTTCAGTGGCCCCTCTCTTCCCAAAGCACCCATTCCATCCAGTGAAGGGCGGAAGTGCAGGGCCCTGGAAAGTGCCAGTATCAATGTGAAATTGTGCTCTATCACCTTAAAACAACTGTCTTCAAAATATTTCTGCCCACATTTAAAAGCAGAACGAGCAATCACGTTGAGCCTGATAGGTTTTTTTACCCCAGGAGAGGTTAGGTTGCTGGGTTTGGGTTCCAGGGGGTGCAGGGGAGGGTGAGAGCTGACCCAGCAGTCAGAGTGGACCGAGCGCCAAGGAGCGTCCCGTGAAGGCAGTGCTCGGTGGGGCGTGCAGCACAGGCTCTGCACCCTCCCGAAGCACTGCCCCTGCGCAGTGCTGTGCTTGTTTGGACTCCTGTGTTTCTAGAGGGAAACGATGTGTGTCTATAGTGTGGTGGGGAGGAGTGGGAGAAGCTTTAGGCCTTCAAAACCTCAGTAAACTCATACTGGAATCCTGACCTTTCATACAAGCGTATCCCACTTTCACCCAGGTGCATTTTATATACCTAGCACATTCATCTTCCTTTCTAGACATATAACTGACTCCACAGCAAGTGTACAAAACAGTTTAAGATACATTTAGACACATATACAAAGAAATACAGGTGCTCTGAAAATTTGAGGTACTGCTAGAACGGTGTGGCTGCAGAACAACGGTGTCTTATCTGTACATCTTTGCATTTTCTTTACTACATGCCCTATGCACGTGGTCAGGCAAAGGGAACTTACTTTCATGTGTGGACAACACAGACCTATGCATATACAGTTTCATGCTATTTCATAACAGAAAGCAATGTCAAATAGCGTCTAAACCTACTTCCAGTTAAGTCAACAGCAAAACTGCCATAAATTTCAATGGCTTTACAGTGATAACAGTACTGCCTCACCCGCATGCAGCAGAATTTCAACAGTTTGAGCAGCAAGTGGAAAATGTTACAGCAACTTTTTCACCACTGCAATCTATGCACCAAATTCTCTTCTGCCTTGTAATTCATGGAGTCAGAGTTTTTTCCAAGCAGATATAAAATTCTCTTAAATCACAGTCACAATGCTGCTTTCTTCACAGCCTTGTATTTTGTCTCATCCCTGATGCCTGGACGAAACAACAGTAAAATGTGATCTGTGTTTCAGCAATGTTCAAGAACTACATTACACTTGCGTATCTGAGGCAACAAGATACAGACTTGTAAATTAGCAGGTGTAATGTTAACACAATCCTGTAAAAAGACTAAAGCATAATCCTTATTTTAATCTGAATCACTATTACCCTCTTAAAAGGCAACTGTAGCTGACATCTTTTGCCAAGGAATAAATAGAGGACAACATTCTGCAACCCTCCTGTATGCCGAATAGCTCTTACTGGACTAGTTCAATTAAAATCAATGGGACCACTTGTGTGCACAAGTGCTGTTCTGCAGAAGGACTGATTACAGGCTTCAGCACTTTTGGCCTGAAGATGTACGAATGTTTACAGCTTAAAACTACTTGCTCATGTTAAAACCAACCAGTTTTAGGCAACAGCTGTGCAGCAGTGATCTGAGATAAGGATGCAAACTTAGCAGCACAAATAGGATGGTGTGGACAGGAAAGGTGCTGAGCTCCTTCCTGTCCAGCCTGTACACCAGGAGCCAGGCTATTCTGGTAGATGGCTTCTGTGTATCCAAATGACGAAACGCAGCTGAATACGCTGGCAAGGGTTGGAAAGCTGGCAGTAACTCTGACTGCATTTCTGAGAGCTTTCCACTGCTGCTTTTTTCAGCAGGTTAGACTATTGTGTAGTTTAGTAATTCTTTTAAATCTCTGTGCATGTTTTTGCAGTACTGCTGTTTTCCTCTCTTGCCTGTGCGCTCTAAGAGGTCACAAGATGTATGTGCTAGACACATTTTTACAGCATCTCTGGCATCCCATTTGTATCATCTTTTTCATTCCGATTCATTTCTTGCCATACTTTCCACTACGAGAGCAGGAGGCTTTTCCTTCAGTTGTAGTCATATGCCAACATTCTTCTGTCTTATAGCCCTGACAGCAAGGAGAAACAGAATTTAAATTTGCTCAAAATGCCAGCTAGCTTTAGGAAACCCCTCCCGCGCTTGCGGTGGTGAGAAATCCCACAGTCGACACAGCAAGAGCCCCTTTCTTGCTTTGAGACACGCAAGGGCCCAACCCAACGGCCTGGTGATGCCCAGGGGCCCTCCGTTTGCTGACCCCCGGGGAGGAGGCTGGCTTTTTGCCCTCGACACCTGCCAAGCTCCCTGGGCGCTGTGGTGAGGAGGCATCTCCTCACGGCCGCCTGCCCCGCTCCCCTCGCCTTCCTCGCTGGGGTCTCTGGGGCTACCAGGGGCCCCGGGCCCCGCTTCCCTCCCCATGGCCTGGAGCGAGCAGCGCTCGTATTTACAGAGAAAAATAATACTTTATTTTTTGCCTGAAAGCTGCCCGACGCTGACGGGACAACAGGCGCTGAGGCGCAGGCCCAGCGGCTGGCACGGCTCACGGCCCCCTCCACGGCGGCCCTCAGCGGCGGGCAGGCGGGCGGGCGGCACCACCGGCCCGCGAAGCCTCGCCGCCCCGCAAACACCGCCCCGCCGCCGGCTTCTGGCCCAGGGAAGCGGCCCCGGGCCCCCTCGCCTGCCCCGGGCCCCCTCCGCGACCCCGGGCCCCCTCGCCCGCCCCAGGCCGGCCGCCCCCGCGCGCATGCGCAGCCCGCCCGGCAGGGGCGGGGCCTCCCCGTTCCTCGGCGCCGGGCCCGCCCGCGGCGGCCGGGCAGCGCTGGCCCAGCGCCGGGGCGGGGGCGGGCAGCCCGGGTGGCGTGCCCCGGCAGGGAGCCGCCGCGGGCGGCCGTGCCCAGCGCGGGGGAGGCCGCGGGGGTGGAGGTCTGACCCGGGCCGGTGATGGGGGGGGGGGGCGCGGGCTGCAGCGCCCTGCGCCTGGGGCCACGCCGGGCCGGGCCGGGGCCTGGCAGCGCCCTGGGCGGGCGGCTGCAGCCCCGCCGAGCAGGCGCGGTGATGGCGGCAGCGGGTTTCCTTCACGCAAACCGGCGGTCCCCAGGGCTGGCTGCGGTCCTGCCGCCTGGGGCGGGGGCGGCCGGGCTCCTCTGCCCCCCCCACCCCTGCCTTCTTCCTTTTTATTTTTTTTTCCCCCGTGTATTCTCCCCGTCCAGCGAGCCCGCGCTCCTGGCGGCCGGTCCGCCCTCAGCGCTCGCAGCTGCCCCGCGGCCCGGCGAGCATGTGGCGCCTGGCGGCGTGTGAGGGCGGGGGCGGGGCCTGCGGCCGCCCCGCCCCTCCGCCTGCCTCTTCCTCACAGCAACGCCGCGCCTCCAGCCGCCCATTGGCTGCCGCTTCCTGCCTCCCCGCCTCCTGCCGCACGCACGCGCCTCCCGCCCCATTGGCTCCTTCCCCGCCCTCATTTGCATCGCGCCCCGCGCACCAATCGGCGGCCGCTACCTGCTTAACATGCAAGAAGCCGGCCACTCAGCGAGCGCGGGGGCCGGGCCACCACGTGCTGTTGCTAAGCTTCGGCTTCTAAATTGTTACTATAGTGGCCAGCCAATCGGAGGGGGAGACGGGGATCTGTCAACATTCCCTGCCCCAGCCAGAGGAAAAGGGGGGGGTGCTCTGGCTGTCGGTTGGCCCGGCTGCCGCCCTGCGTCCCGCCCCCGCGCCGAATCGCCGTTCCCTATTGGCGGCGCGGGCTGCCCGTCGCCTGTGTGTCAAATGTAGGTTGAGAGAGGTGCCTTATAACCGGGGGCTTGGAAGTCCCCCGCGCGTGAACTCGGCGCGGTGCGCGACGCGGGGCGGCGGGGGGCCCGGGGCACGGCGCGGCACGGCTCGGCTCGGCTCGGCTCGGCTCGGCTCGGCACGGCACAGGCAGCCATGGAATTGAACTCTCTGTTAATTCTCCTGGAAGCGGCCGAGTACTTGGAGAGAAGAGACCGAGGTACTGGGCGCAGGCGGGCAGTCAGTCAGGCACCCGCAGGCGCTCCTCAGCCGCTCTCGGCCTTTGTTGTGAGGCGGCGGCGGGCGGCCCGGCCCGGGGGCCCGGCCCCGCGCCCTCACCTGCCCGGGCGCCGCGGGCTTGACCCGGGCTCCGCCAGAGGCGCCGCGCTGGGGGAGGAACACTGCTCTTCTCTTTGCTTTTTTCTTAAAAAAAAAAAAAAAACAAAACCCGGTTATTTTTTTGTCAAGCTCTGGATGGGGATGGTGTGTGTGTGGCAGCGCTCAGGATACCTCACACTTCTCGGTGTGTGGCAGTCGGTAATTGTATGGCAGTGCTCCCCTCCCCCCCTCAGCGCAGCGTGACAAGGGGTTGCATGATCCGCCTCGTTTTTAATGTGCACTCAAATAATCCTCCTAATTTCGGCACTTCTTTTCTTGGTTGTGGTTTGTTTTTTGGTTTTTTTTTTGTTTGTTTGTTTTTGTTTTACCGAGTTGTTAGATTTTTTGTCTCGCTTCTTTTAAGAGATGCCAGAATAAAATCCAAACAAATCAACCGGAAAAAATTCTGTTCTTTACCCTAGCGTTCCTGCAAAGGAGGAAAAAAATGCATGGAAAAAATATATTGCCACTAATGCTGACTTTGTCCCTAGAAGCAGAACATGGCTATGCATCAGTGTTACCCTTCGATAGTGACTATTCCAGAAAGAAAACAAAGGCAGGCACCATGGCCAGAAAATCCCAGAATAACAGGTAATAGACGCACCGCTTTTTCAGAATGAATCGGCAGCTTTTCCAATGTGTCTAGCTTATGTGCAGTGCATACATTTATTAAAAATAATAACTAATCCAGTGTCTTAGTTTCCCCCATCCCAGTAGTCGCCATTTTTTCCCTGGATGGGCTTGGCTCTGTTTTGATCTCTCATATAAACACTGCCACGCGTACACCATCTCCTTAGTACTCACTGCACTTCTAAACCATCCGCCCTCATCGCTCCTTCTGCTCCGCGCTCACCAACAGCGGCTTTTTCTGCAGATCTTAACACCATAATCGCCAGCCAGACTTCTCTTTGCATGGCACTAATTTCCCCCCCGCCAGCATTTATTTATAAACCACAGGCAGCAAACCGGCCGCCTCCCCCATCGCAGCCAGAGCAGAAGCAGCCTCCGGTTGCAGCACGGTGCCGGGCTCTCGGAGGGGGAGCGTGTGCGGGGCGGTGGGGGGAGACCCACCCGTGCACTTGAACTTCTCCTGTAGGTATTAAGCAAGAAGGTGCTGGAGTGAACTTGACCTCTCCGGGGCTTCTGCTGCACCGCCGGGTCGCCAGCCCGCCTGCCCGCTGCATGCGATCCGTCAAAGTGCATGACTCGGTCATTATTTATCACGATTATTGTCCATCTTTTTGTCGTGGTAGTGGCGGTTTTGTTGTTTTCCCTGCAGCCGCTACCTGTGCTGTGATGACATGAGCGGAGGGCTGCTGTGCGCAGGCTCTCTGCAGCTTTGTTTGCTGCTCGGGCAGCGGCTGTGTACGTGCAGGAGGCTGTCTTAGAGGGACAGTGCCGGCCCCTGCCTGGGAGTTCCTCCAGTCCTGTGCTGTGCCTGCTCTGCTTCGCTCTTCCAGGGCTTCTCCGGAGAGGACCGAGGACCGTGCCCAGCTGGGCCTGCTTCGCCCCGGAGCGGGGATGCTCTCCCCAGCGCAGGCTCCGCTCTGCACGGTTGTGCTGGATGGTGGCTCCTGTAGAATAGCCTAAAATGAACTCGGCTTGCACGTGACTTGTTTTCCAAATGAGCAGTGAGTCTCGGCGGGCCCGCTCTGCTCTTGCTTCTCCAGCGGGCATCCCGCACAGCAGTGGGCAGCTGGGTCTGCTGGTGCTGGGGAAGCGTGGGGCAGGGGGCCAGTGGCTGCTCGTGGGGCACCGGAGGTGCAAAGTGAAATCAAAAGCTGACGAGCTCCCTCCTCGAGAAAAACACGAGCTGGTGAGCGCCCTGCTCGTGCCTACCATGGCCGAGCAATGTGTCTTGAAGATAACGAAGGGGGAGCAAATAGTTCCCCTCTGCCCCTACTCCAAGCAAGGCAACCATTTCAGGGGTATTAATTGCAGTACTCCTACATTTTTTGTTTTTAGTTGAATTCTTTGTCTCATCTTGGAGCATAGAGAAGACGTCAGTTCATTTTAAA
The DNA here is from genome assembly GCF_030463565.1 of Pelecanus crispus. Classification (NCBI taxonomy): domain Eukaryota; kingdom Metazoa; phylum Chordata; class Aves; order Pelecaniformes; family Pelecanidae; genus Pelecanus; species Pelecanus crispus. The sequence goes on from NC_134646.1 coordinate 77,621,338, forward strand.
ACAGAAAGTCATCAGGAGTGGGAGGCGTGTCTTGTTTCCTGAGACGCTTTGCTCCTAAAGATTTTTAATTATTTTCTTACAAAGTATGCTCGATGCCCTTAAAAAAAATTCACAGTTAACCAAAACAGGTCTCATAGGATTTCCAGCTGTAAACTGCTCATTGAATTGTATGGATTTTTTCTTTTTCTGTCTCTTGCATTCAAGAAATCTGTGTTACTTACAGAGCTACTATTCCATCGTTTCTGTTCTTAGGTCTCTTGTCATCCCCTGCAAAATAGTTATTTGTCTGAACTGTAAGCTGCTTTCAGGAGTTTTTAGGAGAGGATTTGTAATCTATCAAATACAGCAGAATTAAAAGGTTTCTGGTTACAGATTTGCTAGTGTTATTAAAGCTGCGGCATACATGTCTGCTTGCAGTTACCTTCCTGCTTTTTTTCTGCCTGTAGATTTATATTTACCTGTTCAGTCTTTCAGTCTGATTCTTACTCTGTAGCAGTGGCAACCTTCAAAAAAGCCATCCTGCGGTACACAATGTATATGTTTACTTACACTTTCTTCTTCTCGCTGCAGTGATTAGATCAGGGGTGAGTTGTTTGTGTTACGGGACAGGATAATGCCTGTCGAGTAATGGTTTCAAGGGTGGCCACCACCAGGACGGTGGTTTGCCTGGTTCAGCACAGGCACTGGGCTTGCTTGCCCGTGTGGGAAACAGAGGCGCGTTGCTTTAATGCAGCACCCTGCTATTTCAGGGACGGAGGTGCAGCAGCAGGGCCGTGTGGGCACCTCTGCGTTGTGCCTACCGACTCTGTACCCACATCTAGCAATCGCTGCTCGAGTCTGCCTGTGAGCTTACATTTGAGGGGGAGAAATTATCCTTACGTTTGAACATCCAATCTAAAACATGTGAAGTACACTAGCATCGCTGGTTTATTGTTATTTGGAGCTTATAGTCTATAGGGTCCGAGCCCCAGACTAGAGCCTGAATTTTTGATAATACAGTTAAATCTTCCTGAGCAACTCAAAGATTAACAGAGGGAGACGACTGGCCAAAGTTCAGAGGATCTGGAGTGGTCGTGGGTGGTGTGAACCACCGGGCAAAGTGTCCATATTGTTCCACTCGAACCATTTTCCAGACGTGCTGGGTTTGGAGCATCAGATGCAGGCAGGCACGATTGCGTACATGTCTGAAATTTATGCCTTATTATTGCACTGTTTTTCTTACATATTACTTAAGGTTGGAGGAGTAGGAAAGGAGCAGATAACTGCACATTTCAAAACTGCAGGGGCTTTGTTGTTGTTTTCATTATCTATTTTTGTATCCTGCTGCTTGCAGCATCTGATCAGATTAAAAAGTGATATATATATCTGTGTATATTTTTTTTCGTGCTTTATGAGCTATGCATATATAAAAGCATGAAAAACATCTTCCTCCTCATTCTTGGAAAATCAAAAAAGAGGGGAGGAGGAGAAAAACTGTCAGATGTGAGGAAGCTTGGTGTGCTGTACCCTTCTTCTTTGTTCTGTATTTTCTCCCCCATGTTGCCTGCCTGCGGGGGTGGGAAGAGCCTACCCCGTGTAGTACAGGTGTGCTGGCCGGCCACTGCGGGCTGGGGGACCAGGCAGGGATGGATTACAGCTGCCCTGTTGTTCAGCGAGAGCGCTGATGGACACCTCTTTCCTCTGCTGAGGTGGTGGTGATGTTCATGTAAGAAATCCTATCTTGAGACTTCCATCCTCTCGCCGAAGGCTGGTGAGGCCTAGACCCACAGGAGAAGGGGGAGGAAGGCTGCCCGCCTTTTGGACAGGATGCTCAGGTCTGGGCTAAGAGCTTGCCCACTTTTTGACTGCCATTAAGTGAGAAGTAATTTTGACAGGTTTGGATTCATGGAGGGAAAAATACCAGCAGAATTACATTTAATTAGGCAAAATCTATAAGCCTTCTGTCCACTGCAGGAATGTAACATTTCTGCTTTGTCCACTGATAGCTTTGGATCAGAAGTGGAAGTGGTCATTAGCAGTTTGTTGCTAAACAATATTCTCGAGGTTATTGGTAGCAATCAGACACAATTTTTAGCCATTTCTTTTTCAGTTCTGCATTAAAATTACTTGATTTTAGGTGTTTTCTTCTCACTCAGTTGCTTATGATGTGCCCTTTCCCATGTCACACAACCCAAACTGCTTTGTTTTCTCTCTCTTTCCGGTTTGCCGTTTGTACCGTCCTCAGCTGAGATTTAGATTTGTTCCCCTCCAGTAGTTTTGACCAAAATCCTCTGGCAAATGAAACTGGATTCTTGTTTTGCAAAGAGGACAGGAGATTGGAGAAGGGCACAACACTGTCTTTTGGGGGGAGGTAAACCTAGGTCACATCTTATTGTTACACTAATACTCATTAGGTACTTGACCACAGTATAATAAATGTCTCCTCTTCACAGAGCAATGGCTGTATTCCTAAAGCAGTGCCATGCAGTCTAATAATTCTTGTTAACGTGTAGTTGGAATTAAAGAAAAGGCATAAATCAAACAGTTGGATTCAGTGCAGTTGTGCCTTGGAAGTGTTAATAACAAATATTCAAAAGTCCCCCCAAGCTTGCCGTTTGATCCAAGGAAATGGATAGGTAACACGTGTGCAATGTGCCGAGGGGGAATATGACGCAAATCTGAAATTTGGTGACGTTTGCTCACGAGGCAAGGCACTCTGACAGAAAACCACGCTAGCCTGCAGATAACTGGGCTTTCTTCTGCCCTGGCTGCAAGGACACTCAGCAGGTGTGGGGTGACTTCAGCTGTGCCTGGCTGTGAGGTGCACGTCCGCCCGTGTACTGGGGAGCTCGGGCAGCCGCTTTGCCATGGAAGGGTCAGAAATAAGGTAAAATGAAAACTAAAATCTTAGTGTTAGATGCCAGTCTACTGAGGTCACAGTTAAATTTACTTGCAGAGAAAGGAATTGGATATCGGTGGTGCAGTGTGTTTGGCCTGTTAATTTAGGAGCTGGTTTATTGAAGGAGGGGGAGCAAAATAAATGCCAGTTTATAAATATATCTTCTGTATCTATTAATTAATATTTTTGCTCATATGTTATATAAATAGACTTGTACTTTGTGCTGTGTTCTGGCGAGAGGTTATACCTAGAAAAAGATGAAAGCTGCATTTGGTGTTTCAAATAAAAACAGAGCTTAATGTCCAAATTCCTCTGTTCATGTGGGCTCACGGTGAGGGTCAACCTGTGGCCCGCAGAGCGATCCCCTTGCTCTGTGCAGATGTTATTCTGTGCCCGCACAAAGCAGCTTAGGGATCAGAGCCTGATTTTTATTTTCTTTTTCTTTTTTTTTTTTTTTTAAATTTTTGTGGGAGGCCGAGAATAAAACACTGCAAACCAGACTGTGCAGACACGGCTCCTCTGCTTTCCTGCCTGGCTTTCTGGATTCGATAGATCTCTCTGGGTTTGCTTTCCTGAAGTTGGCGGCAGAGGGACAACAATTGATATCGCCACGCTTGTTTTTAAAACTGATGCATTTTAGTCCTGATATAATAGATCTCACCAACTGGGCTGTCACCTCTGAGGAACTGCAGTAGGTCTGCAATGCCTGGGAGTTGCAGTGCTCGTGCAATTGAGGAAAACAAATTGCCACCGTATTAGAAGTGTGTTCGGACCTCGCCACCACAAACATGTGGCAGTGCAAACTTGAATGAGGTACTACAGCCAGAGCTCTGCATCGAGGCTGTGCCAGCATGCCTGGTTCCCAGATCCCAGTTGAATGTGCAGGGCCAGTTAAATTTTGCTATGAGGAGAATGCAAAAGTCATTTCTAGTGGATTAAATCCATACAGGCTGTCTCTTCGACAGGCTGTAAGTGATGTGTCCAGTTTAAAACAAGTGGAAAAAACCTGATGACCCAGGAGCAGTGAATACTGGCAGGACATGTCCTTACGCACAGATTTATTGTTGCACCACTCCTCGTCTCGGGTTATTCAGGTGGTGGGCTGTAATGTTTTCAAGTGCGTCCCACGGCAGGTTATGTGTGCAGACAGGAAATTCCCTGGAAGCGAATCGGGATCTTTCCAGCCATAAGCTGTGTGGCAGTCGCATACAGGCAAGACTGCAGGCGTATGAACTGCGTGCTCTTGCACACCAGCACGCTTGGGAGTGGGAATCAGATGCAGACAGTGTGTAGCACCTCGTAAAACTTCTTGCTCTGTTTGTTCTTATTCTTTCGGCCTGGACAAAAGGTGAAGTGCAGGCAGCATAGTTTGCACATGGCCCTCCAAATGCTGTGTGACCTTAGGTGGAGTTGTGTCCTCGGCACATGGGTTGTACACCACCCTGCCAGCCCTGCCTGCACCACAGACCCCTGGTGCCGCAAGGCTCTTGCTGCCGTTTTAAGCATTTTGTTAACTAGCCCGCTCTGCTCCCTATAGCGCTTTAAAATGCATTGGCAGCCGGTAGCGTATCAGTGACTCGCGCCCTGGACCTGGCTCCCATTAGCATTGGGGAAGAAATTTCAGCGGCGTTGGTGATACGTCCCTGCTTTTGTCAGGAGCTGTGCTGGTTTCCTTCCAACAAGATGCAGTGTCTGGTGGGGCACACGGGTGGAGGAGTAGGGGAAGATGATTTAGTAACCAAACAGGCAGCATCATGCATACGGTGAAATCTCAGCTTGGTACGCATGTAGGCATGTCCTGCTGGCCTACCTGTAAACTGGTAGAAAGTTATTCTTTTGCGGGGGTACTTGTCTTTTCTGGGTTAGTCTTATCATCTCAGTTAGCACCTGTCCTAATTGTGATGAATGTTGCATCAAGCACATGCTCAAATACAAGTACCTAGAAGTCTTGGTTAGGGGATGGAGGGTGGTGGAGTGTTAGGGACTTGCTGTTGGAAGTGGCACAGCATCTTGCAAACCAACAACTGCATTTACTTGGCTCCTTCCCCTTCTTTCAAATCTTCTTTTGACAATTTATTCACAAAGAAAATTTAACTGCTACTTCAAAGCTTGTGAACTGCTTGGCATTTGCTAAAGGGATATTAGGGCTTTCTCAGGTCAACAGTGTAGTCTAAGCAGCAGCATTGCTGATCTCCTCCTGAATCTGTGGGTTTGCTGCTGATTTTTTTTTTTTTTTTTTATTGTTGGCTTTCTCCCTTTATTTTTATCTGGACATTTTTATTGACACCTTTTCTTCATCGCTGCTACCCCAACTCCCCCAAGTTTTGCCTGGAGATACAGAACCTAATATACTGAACTTAAGCTAAACACCAAAAGTCTTCCTTCTCTTGCAGCCACTTCTGAAGGGCTCCTCCAGACTATTTGTCTGAAAACCACAGTTGTACATCTGTCTCTTCTATATAAATATATATATCTCCATGTATCTTCTTAGTCCTGGCCCACACCTTATCTTTTATTGAAGTACTAAAAGACTCCGTTATAAAACGAAGGTAATACTTGGGCTGCTGGTTTGTGTGTAGACCCATTCTTACGGGTTGTTTCCTCGCTTCAGGTTGCATGAAGAGCGGAAGGAGGTGGATATTCTTGCACTATACTGTGCTGTAGACAGTGAAGGAGAGAATAAACAATATTTAGAGAGAGGTTTGTCTCTTCTGAAAACAAACCCAAGAAAAAAATAAACCATCATGCTTATAATAGGGTATTTAGCCTGTTCTGTGGATGGAGCAACTGTCAGGTAAATGTCAAAACTCTTGGTTTTGGTTCCCAGATAGGGCCTGATAGTTTAGGCATTAGTCAGCCTCCCTGCACCTCCTGAAATGTGTGCCTGGTGCCTGTGCCTGCACACATCGATTAGGCATCTGCATCCCAAAGAGCTCTGCAAAGAGGCACACGTTCGCTGCCGCGTTTGGTGGCTGGCATAACCAGGGCAGGCAGCTGTGCCCCTCCAAAGCTGGTCTGGCAGGACGTATCCCAGGCGAACACCAGGGTCACCCTCCAGGAGCCAGAGGTGCCTTGGAGGTGTGCTGCGCACAGAAGGACTGCCAGCTACTCATTGCATCCTCTCTTAACCCAGCAAAATACTCTGTGCAGGCTGGATTTCTTGGCTGGTGGTTCTGCTGGTGCAGCGGTCACCATGCACGCTCACCGGAGCTGGGCGTGAGCTCTGCTACAGCAGGCAGGTCGGAATTGGCTAGTTAACAGCGATCGTGTTCATCTTGTGTATAATTGCCAAAAATGTCAGGGAGGCCATGCCACAGGGCTGAATCTAGGCCAGCCTGTATTTCTTCTGTCTTCCAGAGCTCCCTGCGAACAGTGTCTTTGTGCCTTTGACAGGCCCGTTGGGGGTTTTGGGGGGGAATGGTTCCTCCTGAACTTACATTTTCTGTGTGTTTTCATAAACGCTGGCAGATTTGGCATAGTGTTTGTCACTTTTCATGGATAAAAGGTTTGAGCTATCTCTGTGTGTATAGGAGTAGAAAATAAAAACGGTGTTCCCTTATTATGGTCAAATGGCAAAGGCAGTAAATCACAGCAAATCCAGCCCACCTTGACCTATTAATGTAGCACAGAATATGTGTAAAACACTTCCAGTGTTGCTGCATTGGTCAGGAGCACTTACATGGCACAGTAGGAACACATGTTACCTGATTATGGCTCACTTGATGAAACAAGGTAAAAAAATTAAATTCATAGGCTCTTCAGAAACAGATAGCAGGTAATGGTTGACATAGCTGATGTCTTGATAACAATACTGGGATGCATTCCAGTGATGTATTAACATCAGTGCCGAACCTTGTATGCATTTGAGTTTTTTTTCTACCTGCAGAGGGGCAGTTCACTTAATTCCTTGCAGGATCAGGAGCTGCGCCGGGCTGAAATAAATTGCTTGTGGATTTATGCATTGGTTATTTCTTCGCATGAGCTTTGCTTTCTTTTTTCGCCTCTCTGTGGCTGGAGAGATGCTTTGGTCATCAGTAGTACCTAGGTGTGCCGCAGCATCCAGCTGCGTGCGTGTGTGCGGGGAGAGGCAGAACAGCTTGCCACTGGGCAGGTGGTGCGTTTGTGCAGGAGGAATTTCTCACCCTGGGGTGTCTCTGCTCACTCAGTGGAGTGTGCACTGACACCTCCACAGAGCCGCCTCGGTCAGCACGTCGTGCCCAGATGCAGGCAGGGGTTTGCAGCGCGTTGTAGGACAGCTGCTTTGACGTAATCTGCTAGCTGTAAAAGCTGCCACTGGCTTTGTATCTTTTGATCCTCACGTACTGGCAGTGTTTTCAGTTAGACAAAACTAAATGTCTTGGATGTTGCTGGTTTTGAAGTGGTGACAATAACTTCATTTTAGGAATGTTTTTAATCTGAGCTGTATAAATAAATAAAATCAATATTTCCAGCTGATTCAATTAAAAAAAAAAATCCTCCAATAAGTTAGGGCTGCCTTCTGAAGGAAAAAAACCTGAAGCATCAATTGGGGAGAAAAAAAAAAATCTTGAATCATAGCAGATTGGAAGAGAATAGCATACTGATGTGGTCAGTTCAGGGACTGTGATTTTTTTTTTTTTCCCCCCCTGTTTGTAGACTGAGAAGAATTAAGAGGATTCCTCTTTTTTTGCCATTAAGATGTCAACAGCAACAGCAGTTGTTAGCTGCTGATTTTTCTTTCTGCTTCTCCATGGGCTTGAAAGCTGGCTTTTTGGGTGCTTTTTATTCTTATCTGTTGCCATTTAGATCTTCTAACACTTTCTTCCCCCTCATAATTTTTCTTCACAGATAAAAATCTTGTGGGCTGTTTTTATTACTAACCTGCTCAGTTTTTTATGTCCAATTCTGTCTCTGAATCGACTGAATGCTAATAAATGCAAATTTATTATAATTCCCCCCCAAACCCACGATTTACTCATCGAAGTTAAGTTGATATCTTGAAGTATCTAAGGGATGTAAAGGTGAACTAATTTAACAGCGAAGCTGTTTCATAATCTATGTAAATACTTGTTTTAGAGAGCTCTTTTGCAACTTACGCAGGTGTTGGCTTTTAAATATTCTAAATCTCGGTATGTATCCTTTTCTCTAATATTTCTTTTCTCTTTTTAATAGGTCATCACACAACGAACTAGAAAAACATAGGTAAGTCTTGAGAAAAAAGCAAATTAAAAGATGTATGGCTGACATTAGAATTACCATGCTTACTGAAGAATATTTTGTTGAAATTGTTTTGATTCTGCACTGAATAGTTTATTAAGTTGGGAATTTTTTAGAACTAAAATCTAATAGCTATAATATTATTTGGCTTTTTTTCTGTTGTTTGGTATGCTATTTTTGAAACACCCCTGACAATTAGCTTTGGACTGATTAATGCTGTAACTGGTTAACCATACTGTTACTAATAAAGAATCTGATTGCAGCAACTGTTTGCTAGAGGTGTTAAATGCTATAAGTACAATGAAAGTATTTTGTGATTAAGGTGGATGTTTTTCAGGGCACAGTATGTCACACAGGGTTATTCTATGTTTTTCTTAAAGTATGCCTAAAGTGCAGTTAATTTTCATCTTGCATGTAAGTACCTACAGATACGTTTTTCCCCTCCGTCTGCTTCCTTGCTGGTACGTGTCCTGTCCAAAGAGCTGTGTGTGGGCTAGAAATCAGCAACTCCTGAGCTGCAGCCCTGGTTCTGTGCATCCAGCGCTGTGAAAAGCTGTACTTACTTACCAAGGACATTTATTAAACCCTGGAGACCCCATTTTTAAAGAACTCGTGTTTGCACGGTTTTGGAGGCAGTGTTTACCATCTATTGTATCTTGTCAGAGTTTGTTTGCAGATGGGATTTTTAGCTGTAGGAAGTCTCCTGGGGTACGCTGCTGTGAAGGTGCACGCAGAGAGCTGCCAAGTGCAAAAGGTGCCCGTCTTTGCGCTGGCTTTCGGTTCCCCGGCTGAGCAGCGCCGTGGCACCCTCACTGCAGGATCGCTGCCTTTCACTTACCATTCAGGCAGCAGGATGAACTCTCTTTCGGGTAGTTTTTTGTTCTTTTTCGTGTAGTTTGCGGTTTTTCGGGTTTCATGCATCCAAAGAAAGCAAGGGGTGTATGTGTGAATATGACTTAAACCAATTTGCATGCTTCTACATACGTGAAACGTGGTTGATGGCACAAGACTGAACTCGTGGGGCGGGTGCGTGTGTGTGTGTGTTGTTCTGTGGCCGCAGTTACGTAGCAGCTAGACCATCACTTCCCTTGCATGCCTACATGCTTTCCTGTAGTTTAATTGTAATATGAGTGAACTATAGCCCTGCCTAATAGCCACGTGGTCATCCTAGAGATGAGAGGAACTGGGGAAGCCTCAAGCTCACAAACAGGCCTGGGCTGCAGAATGCAGTGCACTGTCTGAGGCAGTGAAATCAGCCGGCAGAAGTTCTGCTGACAGAGTCTTCAGGAAAATAACTTCATGCAAAATTCTCTCCTTTGGTCACACTTCTTTTTAAAAAAAAAAAAAAAAAAATCTTTGGCCTCAACTGTGCTTCTTTCTCACTCTCATTTTTTTTCCATCCTCTTTCCAGATATTCTGTTCCATTTCTTCCTTTTCCCCTGCTCCATCATTACTGACTTGTCATCATCTAAAACTACATATTCCTTTTTTTTTTTTTTTCTTCCAGTCATTTTTATAACCTGAGAGTGGAGTTGCCTCTTCCCCCTGCTCTGCCTTAACATGTTTAATCAGCATGGTACATGAGGCACAGCAGCATTTGCAGCAGATGCAGGGGCAGAAGAAGGATCTATTAATTGTTCCATCTCTGTTCTCACGTTCAGTTCTGTGTTGTATCTTTGTAGTAGATGGAGCATATAGCATTTGCCTTGCTAGCTTTTCTTTCTCTGCCATCTCAAGGTCAAAATAGGTAAACTGCAAGGTATGTCTTGTGATTATACAACTAATGTTTGTAACTGCTGCCACTTGCTGTACTTCCTACAGTTACACTATACTTGAAGCCAGATTTTATTATTTCTGGTGAGAACCTGCAAATTAGTGCAAGATCCTTCTGTGTGCAAACAGGTGTTCACGAAAGCAGATCAGGTATGCGCAATTGTAGTTACCTAACGTATGGGTGTGAAGGACTCTTGTAATTTTAATTTTTTTTAGCAACCCCCTCCTCTGGCACTGTGGGTGTGAGCTGATAATACCAATCATACTGGTTTTCACTCTGTTTTACTAAAATTGCATTAAAATCCATCGAGCATCTTGTAAAGTTTAATGGAAGATTCACAGCCATAGTGAGTCCCTGTAGCAGCTGGCCCTTGCAGCAGAGCCCATCCTCTTCCCCCCGGCGCAGCCCTGCCCTGCTGGCTGTGAAGCACTCGATGTTGATTTTGGAGGTGTATCCTTTCCAGGACCAGCGCCTTTGACTCACCACTGCCATGATGCTTCTGGCTGAGACACGCTTGGTTATCTCACAGGAGCCCATCAAGGAGGAAGAGAGGAGATGGCTGCTCATATCCTCCTCCTTGCCCAGTCCCTCACGTGGTGTCTGTGGGCTGGACTGAGGGCTGGAAGGCAGGGAGATGGCTTCCTCATTTACAGGGCCTTTGTGTCCTGGATGAGGGTGGCCAGAGCTGCCACTAACCTGAAAGCCAAAGTAGCCGTGTACTGGTACACGGTGCTGTTCAGGTTCTGCATTGGTGTTGCACATAAGAGGTTTTATCTCTGGTTTTGACATGAGTGGGAATGGCAGTGGTTGATCTCTGTGTGTGTGCAGACTTGGCCGTTTGGCACCACTACTTTAATTTGCAGTTTCTCCTGCTGGGTCTCTTTTCTGTATGCTCTTGAGGGGATGCTCAGAGGAAGCAGAGATCATAATTCCAACAAAACTCTTTGTTATATGGTAGAATGCAGACTACAGTTATGGTAAGGTGTTAGCAATTCATACATAAAATTCCTGTTTCTGTGCTTTAAGTCTCCCTAGATACCCTGCTCAGAACTTCAGTGTGTGTTCATTATAGTGAAACTCTGTAAGGACTCATCCCTCTAATGGCAGTCCTGTTTTGGTCCTGTGTGATTAAGGTGTGCATCTCAGAACCATGAAACAGGAAACCCCCTAAATAAAAAGAAAGAAGGCAGGAAATCTTCTATTGTAAGGACAGATGAGGTTCTAGAAGATACTTTAGTAATTACAGACGGGTCAATCAGAATGGCATTCGGATGTAACTAGTTCCTAATGACAAGTATATACATGTATATTCATGTATATATATTTTGTTATTGTTTCCAGCCAGACCATTATATCAGTAGGCTTTCACAGAGCAATGTAAATAGCAAGTACATTGGTAATCATGACTTCTTGCAAGGCAGTTTTTAAATCAACCTAACCTGACAGCTGTACCGAGGAATTCAACTTTCATAGTGTAAAAGAAACAAGAATCCACGAGAGGCTTAACCTTCTTAAAAAGATACGGCATAATCTCATTTATTTGCATCAATTTATACTAGTTCTACATTACAATGTAAAAACCAAGGTGTACCCCCCTGAAGGTTGTACTGAGATCTTCACGCTGCTCTGCGAAGGCAGTGAGCCATCTGCCCTCTGCTATTCACCTGTGGACTTGTCCCCCCAGCTTGCGCAGGACTGCGGGAGGAAGCGACAGCTCCCTGCCGGGGTGCATCCTTTCTTGTCGGAAGCAGATGGAGCCCTGACGAGGGGTACTGGGACCGACCCGTCAGGGCTCCTTTGGTGACAAAGTCATTTCACTCCTGCCTGGCCGTGAGGAGCAATGCTGCAGGAGGAGTTCAAGATCTTGTCATTTCTGTGGCCCAGTCTTTGAAAACAGCTTGTGAAACTGAATGATTTTAAAGAACAGCTTTTAAGAATTAGTGAGGAAATTAATAAAAGCGTGCCTCGAAATTGGCAAGCTGCATGCTGCTGTCTCCAAGCTGTGTGTGAGCCTTGGCTGGGTGACCATGGTACAGCTTGATCTAGATGGACAGTTATCTCCTGCCTCTGTCAAACCATTTGCGTTATTCTTTGTGGGGGCTTGGGGTTTTTTTTTAGTCAAGAAGGAAGGAAGGGGCAGAATCAGCAGGGGTAAAAGTTGTCCTGCCTGCATTCCACAAAACAGTAAACTCCTGGCAAGCAGTGGGAGTATAATTAGAAGAGGGAGCTGATTAATGCCTTTGGGCAGGATGGATCTTGAGCACGGCAGTGCTCAGCAGCACAGCGTCTGAGTTGCAAGTGCTCTCCTGCTTGGAGGAGTCAGCAGATCCCATCCCTGGTCCCTGGGCACAGGTTTGACAAAAGCTGGTGAGCTGAGCTGGGTGGAGGTAAAAACCAGGCATTGCTGTTGGGAGAGGTGTGCTCTAGGGGCATTTCCCTGCTTTCCTGTGGAAATTGCTCCGAGAAGAAGTGCACAAGTGTTTAGCTCAGTCACTGGGTGTTGGGTGGGACAAGGAGCCGTTCTCACTTGTTCAGGGCTCGCTAGTTTGTATTGTAGTGAGCTGAGACTGCCGTGGGGATGGCCTGGATCAGCTGAGTGGGACAGCCCTGAATTTTTAGAAGTGCAAGGCCAGGATGGGGAATACATGAGACATGGTGACTTACAAAACCTTTTAGTAGAAGAAACCAAACCGTTCCTTCCTCCCAAATGAGCCTAATGTATGCATTGTTTATGGTGCTGATCAGGCAGAGACTGAAAGTGTTCCCATGCATGCAGAAGGCAGTGCAGTCCTGAGTTTTGGGTAGTGCTTTGTGTATTCTTTAAACCTAAAATCTTGCCAGAAAAAAAGGTTGTTACAGTGCATCATCATGTGTATGAAGTAGATATCTGTATATAAATGCAGGCTTTGATGAAAAATGTATGTATTTTTGATGGGAGCATTATGAGGTACAATACTAGCTGATAAAGTAAATAGAGTAAGGTGCCTCTGAAGTTCAGCTCTAATAGTCAGTTTTCTCATGATGAAAGAAGTGCAGATGAGCTTGCCAGGAGCACAGTTACATTCATTGGTACATTAATTTCACCCACCAGGGTTACTTGGAGTTTAAAGTTTGTATGAGCTGAGAGAGTGCATAGATGGATGTCTTGAAATTCTGTCTGTGGTTCTTCACATTACTAAATTGCAGGGTTAATGAAAAGCATGTAATCGCCAGTTGCTGATAAACTTGGAAGTTCTGAAACAGAACTGAAAGGTCATTGAAATAATAGCATACCAAAACAATGCTTCATGTTTATTTTTATTATGGGCTGCCTTTTCTAAATTGCAAATTACCATTGCAGTTAGTACTGTTACGCAGCATAAAGATATAACTGCATTGATCCATCATGTTGAACGGCTATGGTGCAGCCACTAGCTGTGGAAATCCCCTAACTGGCTGCTGGAGGTAAAGTACTTCCAGGGAAGGATCACCCAGTGTGAGTCTTGCTGCTGTGCTTCCATCACGAGTTTAACCCAGCCCGGTCGCACGCTGCTGCTGCTGCATCCTGCTTGCTGCCGGCAGAGGAGGGAGGGGAGAAGCTTGCTTCTTCAGTTCGTTTTCCTGACCCAGCTCGCTGTCACAGGCACACCCAAATGCCAGCACAGGCAGAGGGTGGGATCACTTCTTTGAGTGACAGTATTAATTTACAGTACAGAATAGTACAACTCACTTCTTTGTTTAATATTTCTCTGAAGCATCCAGTTTTAGCCACTATTGCCTGGAGAGTGCTGCACTGGATGTGTCTTACTGACCTGGTACAGATCTCATTGTTATAATGGGTCTATAAAAACTGTTGCTGCTTCCAGGACATGTCCGGATTATACATAAACCATCTAGATAATGTGGCTGCTACATGAGTGGTGGGAACCACCTCGTCTTACTAGCAGAACTTAACCTCCGTATTGTATCTGTTTCTTCTGGTTTTCTCATCAAGGAAGGAACTTTTTACGCCATCTGGTTGGTGTGAAGTGGTTTACTGCAATTCAAGTGAATTGCAGTAAACATACCTTTGCACTGCTTAAGCAAGGTAATGTCTTAAGCATCTGACTTGCCTTTGTGAGAAGACAGCTACCATGGTTTAGGCATCAGCCCCCCAGCTATGACTGCCTCTGGGGATGCCAGCTGTAGTGGTCAGGTGAATGGGGTTGCCCCAGCCAGCACAAGGCAGAGTCTCAGCTCAAACCCCCTTTTACCTGTCATTTAACCTCAGGTTTCCAGCGGAGGGGCAAAGTATATAGTGGCATTTCTGTCTTAAATTGCTGTAATAAGGGGTTTTTGTGGAGCTTGTTTAGCAAGGTCTATAAAGAACTGGACCCACAGAACTGAAAATTTAATCCTGTGCTTTTGTTGAAATGTCCCATGTTTCTGAGTCTGATGAATCCATGGAATTAAAGAAATCGGAAGGTTTAAAGCTTTGCACTGAAATGCTATTCTTTCCTCACCTTTTCCCCACCTCTAGGCAGTCAGCAAATGTCCGGACCCATGGCTTGTCCTTTACTACATGCTGCAGCAGCTACTATAAATGCCCGTACACTGCTGTCTTTCCAGTGCACACAGCAGTTCACCCGATTATGCACTCCCAACAAAAGTATCTTCCCACCTAGACTGCTGGTTTGGAAAGGAGGGGTATATTAAGCAGATGAAGCTTGGAAGTTAATCTGCTCAGGAAGCTGTATTCCAGGTGTCAGAGACGTACACATCCTCATCATTTGGACAAAGCTTTTATTCGGCAATGAAAAATTGACTAAAATACAGTCTTGACTAAATTGTGATGTCCTTTTTCCTGCTGAAGTTGGCTTTGAACTGTGGGACCTAAGTGCAGTCTTGGGTCTGGGCTCCAGAAAGCCGTGTGTTTCCTGGCCAGCCAAACAGCCAGCAAAAAGCAGATGGGCGAGAAACCAAGCGCATGCCTTTTTTCCACTTGAATTTGTTCCTCCCTCTCTCCAAACATAAGTCCATTGTGTGTCGGCCTCTAATGGACTATGTGAAAGGTGGTTTATGTTCTCAGCATCTGCTAATTGACCTGGCCAGTTCTTATCCACGATGGTAGAAAGAGTGGGCTGGTCTTGTACAAAATGGAGATAGATGGGCCAGGTATGTTCAGGACCGCACAGACAACAGCCAGGTCCTGATTCCCTGCAAATAGGGGAAGAGATGCCTGGTGGTGACTGTTGTCTTGATTGGAGGAGAAGAAGGTTTGTTGAATTAGGTATTAAAAAATATTTTTTTTCCTTTTAAGCTTGCTTAGCTATATCTGGGCAAGTGAGCTAGAACTTGTGTGTTTTGTTTTGTTTTGTTTTTTAAAGGTATTTAGGCAGCTAATAGGCTTTAAGAAACTGGCCTCTGAAATGAGTCTTACGTAACGCGATGGGAATCCTTGGCTGAATCCCAACCAGTCAAGTCTGTGGAAACGCACAGATGAAAACTGGGTGTACAAAAGTGGTGCCTGCCATGGTTTGAAGAGGTGGCAAAAGCACCTGAAAGCCAGCAGTGCGGCTCTGGCTCTTTAAGGCAAGGTTGGCTCTGCACTCAGGATTCACACCAAATCTGCAGGAGGCTGGATTATTTTCTCCCAAGTATGTCATGAGCACAAAATTTTGGTGACCCAGTGTCCCTGGTTGGAGACACTAAGGGAGCAACCTAGGCTGGAGGAGGTGGCTATACTCTGTGGGTTGCTTGTCCTGTCCCCTCCTCTCCCTGCCTCCATGCTGTACTGGCATCTCTAGCTCTATTTTCAGTGCTCCTTTCTGTGGGCTGCTTACCCTATTTGAGTATTGGGTATACCATGGTCTGGTCTCAAATTCAAAATGTCTCTTTCTGGATGGAACAATGTGTACTTTCCTGTTACAGCTCATTCTGCTTTCCCATTAGTGGTCTCTGTCAGCAGACACTTGTGCTTAGATTTACTACACAGAGTTCCTTCACAGGTCAATTAATTCTTAATTTATTTTTTTCCCCTCGGTACACATGGTGGTTTAGCATGTGGCAGGCTGTGGGCCCAGTTCTGCACCCTGCTCAGGGGAATTCAGTAGGAGCTGTGCGTGCCTGCCTGCAAGCTGAACCCCACATCACATCAGGCAGCTACAGAGGATGCAGTTAAGGTTCCAGAAACTGTACTGAGTATGAACATTTAGCCAGCACATCATAAACGTGAAAAAGCATAATGCTGTTTCTTTACAGCAGTTTCATTTGGGTCTTTATTTAAAAAAAGCCAAACAAACCAAAAACACCGAACCAAAAAACCAAACAAAAACCAAATAAAAACTCCATGCATGTGATCCAAGTCAAACTGAGTTTTCTTGTCCTGAAGAACTGTGCAATTCACAAGAATGGATAAGATACTCCTTTCCCCCCTGCCCCTCCCTGTTTTTGGAAGGAGAGGGTTGTTTGGGGACTTTACACAGTGCTGTGTTTTGAAATAGAAACTTAAATGTGTATACTGAGCTATGTACACATCCTGCTAGAACAGAGCAGAGTGACAGCAGTTGTCAAAGGATGTCAACTGGCTAATGTTATTGCTTAATTCTAGTTTATGTTACGCGATTTTTTTTCTATACAGATCAGTGTAACTAATTGTGCAGTGCCTGGAGATTGGTGTAGCTGACACAGAAAAGGTGTGCGCTTGGATGTATGTACATGAGGTCATTTGTTGCAATGCTTCTGACTTGAAAACTACTGACTGTAGTTACAGGCTACATGCCCTAGATTAAGAAAGCCTATATTAGGTTCTACCTTACAGCAAGAAAGCAAAAGGTTCGGGGAACAGTCAAAGACTACATCTGAACATGGTAAAACATCTCTAAAAGGTTGGAGAACTACTTGTGAGTCCTCTCCTCCCAACTGCCACCTTGGGATTAGTGCCTAACAAATTTGTCTGCTTTTCTTTCATTGATGTTTCAATTCAGGTAACTAACTAAAGATACAAGGTGCTAAATAAGGGGCCTGCCTGGCATGTAACTGCTGCCAGAACTCAGCAGCTCCTGCTGAAGTTGGGAGTACTGTCAGTGTTTGCAAATACCAGCTGCACAGACACTGTGTGTCTTACATACCACATTAGCTGGTATTTACAAAACATAAAGGTAGCAAACCCTGTAATTCCCGCAAGAAAGCTGACTTAATCCCAATTGGTAAGTGCTGTTGACTGCTGAAATGAACCGCATGGGTGGAACAAATAATTTCTGCTAGGGAAATTTGGGAGCTTGTTGTGTGTGTTTGGCTAGAAGCAGTTACTGGGTTTAGGTGCTAACAGGTATTTGAAAAAGATTGTCAGGTGTCTTGGTTCCCACTGCCTGACTTTACATACTCACATGGCAAGTGGGTCCAAACTTCTGGCTCTTCCTTCCATTGCCAGATAACGTCAGGACACTGCATTTAAGATATCTGGGCTGAGTTTTGTGGGGAAGAAAGAACACGAAGGAGAAAATGGGGGGGAGATTTCTGAAAAGCTGTTCCATACCTTATCATCCCAAAATGGATCATATTCAGATTCTGCTCGACTGCACCCTGTCTGGCACAGAGACAACCAGCTTTGTACTGTTCAATGGAAAGGGAAATAGGACGGAAATTAAACTATAAACAAGGCGCTATCTGTGCTGTGGCAAGCTAAATCTGAACTTTGAGGCAGGACCGTCAGATATCTGCAACTCTCCACTGTCCCGTGATGCCAGATTTTGTCACTGTTGTTGGGGGGGGGGATATTACATAAGTGTTGCTCAGCTTTTAATTCCTATGAAAGTAAGAGTACCCATTGTAGCCTTGGAAGACACCATCTTTAATTACAGTCAGTGCATTTAATCCTTCCCCTGAATTTGTTTATATATACACCTCACTCTGTCTTTTCTATCCACCCCTAATAACAAGGTTTCAGTGATGGAGTTGGAGATGTACAGCAAGACATTTTGGGACGTGTATTCTTAATTACTTCAGGGTGATTTCTTTTCTTCTTTTCCTTTGGTGTTCTCACTTGGGGTCTGAACCAGCCTTCAGTTGGCTGGACAGGCACCTTGCTGTTGTCCCAGGGCACCTCAACTGTCTTGTTGGAAGACATCTCAAATATCTGCAGTGGTAGAAGACAGCAACACCCACCACCTCCTTTCCCCCAAAAGCCACTTAACTTCATGCATGCATGCTCAAGCTGCCACCATTAGCTACTCCCTCTAAGATGGCCACGAAGCTTTGGTAGGTACAGGTGCTGAGGAAGTATTAGCAAAAGCAAAAACGGAAGTAAGGCATAGCACTGAACATCCCTTTCTGATACTTAATTTCCCAGTCAGAGCTTAAAACTTCCTACCTCTGAGAACAAGAAAGTGATTGTTTAGGTGCTGAACTGGAGACACAATTGCCTTAGCTCTGATTAGGTCTTAAAACTGTGGTGTGAATTGCTGTTGTTTCTTTTGGTGCCTCGTGCACGTGGGAACGTGGAGTCCCTACAGCATTTACCACCAGGCTAGTTAAATTGGATGCTTGGTATTTACTTGGCATTTGGATATAGGGGTACAATAGACAATAAAACCACAGTCACAGGTATCTAGTATTGCAGATATTAATGCCTCACACTCTTCATTTAACTTGATGCAGAAAAAGGCTGCTTAATTCCATCTGTCTGCCATCCCAGGGCCTCGTGCTCAGTGTGTGATGGCAATGCATGTTTTTAATTCAGCTAAAATAATTCAGCTTGACTTGCCTCTCCTTTAATTTGGCATCATACAGTGGTGTAAAAAAAAACCTAATCCTGAACACATTTCTCCCCTCATTTGACATATGTATGGAATAACTAGGTCTATAGGGAGGTTTAAAATTAGGCAGAAAAAGCTTGCTAGGCCTCGAACCGTGCTCTCTTCACTTAGTGCTGTGCTACAGCTCAACTTCTCTAGCTTCTCTAAGCATTGGAGTCAACCCCCCCCCCTTTTTTTTTTTTAAGATCCTTCCTGTTGGCAACTGTCCTGAGACACGATGTTCTTGCTTAGCATTTTGATGTGGGGAAACAGTCTGATAATTAAAGCCGGTTTCAAGCCATGAGCTGGTTGGTAAGCAACGACTTGCTCTGGGGTGTTGTCAGTCGAGAAACGTGTAGCTTGTGGGCGCAGAGCCACGCTGCACCTTGTGCCTTAAGCACCACGTGAGAGGGACATATACACTCCCCAGAGCCACTTGTGGGGGAGACTAACTGCATCCTCACCCAACCACCTTTTGGTGAATGGTTAATTTGTGGAAAATTATAGTTATCATCCTGTTCCTCTCTGTGTGTAAGCCCAGTGCAAGCCCGTTGTTGTTACGCAGCTTTTTCATGTTTAAATAAATGCAATTCTCTTCGACCTCAGCTCAGCATTCCTCAATAAATTACTTCCAAGAGTACCGTGAAAGGTGGCAACTGAAAATTACACCTGTTGCGGAACTGCAGACCGATGTCGTGGGTTAGGATTTGCTGTGCAAATTTGCTTTGTGGTGTTCCACCGCCGGTGAGGACCAAAGCGTTACCGCAGTCGTGTAAATGGTGGTGAGTCCTAATCCACTCTTGGGCTTTCAGTGGGGAGTGTGTGTAAGTGCGTGTGTACCTCCGTGAAACTTCAAGTGGGAATTAAAGCTGCTTGATACCGGAATGGCATGATCTTGCAATGGCACTTTCCTTATCTAATTGGGTCTGTCACTATTCTGAGGTAACAGACAAACTTAAAATCTTAAGTCTCCCTGCAGTGTAATCTAAGAAACTTGAGTGCCAGTAAGACAGATGGGTTTGAGAGGTTTAATTTAGGAGGACTACTAAGTTGCAACGTGTGCATTTTAATGTGCGAAACAAATGGGTGGAAGGCTGGATGAATGAAGTGTTAAATAAGTTTATTGAAAGCATTGCTGATTATTTTTTTGTGGACTCTGTTTTCAAGTGTGTACAAAGGTATTTCCATCACTCATGTATTTCCCCACAAGGCACTGTTGTTCATCTGCCTGTATTAGGTAGGTACTGTGTGATGCTGAGCTCGTGGTACTAGGTGATACTTCTCTTGCTACTGCTTAAAAGTGTTTGAGAGGTAAATGTTAAAAGGTAATCAGTAGGTAACAGGGCTAAAAACAGAAGACACCTGAAACAGAAATTCCTTTTCTATAGGTGTAATAATTGTTCATATTTGTCTGACATTGACTTTGAAGGTTTAAAACATAGAAAACTGTTCTTTATAGATGAGCACAACCTGAAGGCTGCAATGCTAAAATATAGGTTGGAATCTCCTTTTCCCGCCCCCCACCCCCCCCGCCCCCGAGGAAAAGAAATCCATACAAGGGCAAAAATTTACTGCAGGGGATTTCAACTGTTTCCATAATGTTTGATTTCTGTTGCCTCCCATTCTTGCAAGGTTAGAGATGTTACTGCCCCTGGTCAAAGGATGGAGAATCCTGTACATGTAAGTTTGAGATGGTCACCATCCAGGAAAGACAAATGGTATCCAGCTGCCATTACGTTTGCTTGTGATGCTTTTGGGAATCCCTGTATAGCTTGCAAATTCCTATTGACATTTGCTGTGAAGCACATCTCAAATTTCTGCATGTTGCTGTTACTTATCTCTGAGATCCGAGACAATCAAAGGGCTGTTAAACCTTTCATGGCTGCTCTTCCAATAAGAGCAGCCTAAGACAGTGGGATGGCTGAAGCCTGGGGAAAGCTGTGAGGACAAGCCTGGCTGTAGGGAGGAGCGTGGAAAAAAGCAAGGAGAAGAGATGAGGGTGGTCAGATGTTGGTCCTGCAGCTGTTAATACTGCGGAGCCTGAGGCTACGGTTCCCCAGCAATTAAAACCGATAGCAGGCAGAGCTGCTGGTGCCCCAGCTGCCCCGGAGTCTTTGCTGACACGGTCCTGCCTCTGCGTTGCCTTGCACAAGTGAGTGCCTGTCGTGAGCCCATGAAGGAGAAGGACTGGTTGGAAACTGCCCACCGTAACTGGGTTTTGTCGTCTTGCTGGGCTGACCTGCAGGCAGTTTAGGCGTGTGGATGAGCGTGCGGGGGGTGGCACCGGCGGGGGGGTGCCCGTGTCACGCCTCGCAGACCTCTGACAGCTGGCGCTCACTCTCTGCGGCAGGAGGAGAGGTTCAGTGGGAGAAGGTTGAGGAACAATATGGCAACCGGCATGAGCTGCGCCACAGGGCTGTTATTTCTTCTGCTGGCCAAAGTCGAACGTGGCTGTGGGACCCTCATCAGTCTGTCTGTCTGCTTCTGCTGTCAGATACTTTCCTGAAGGGACAGCATGTGGGTGGTCTGGCCAGCCACCAGCTGCTGAGGCTCCGGTCAGGTGTCTCACGCTGGTGGTTGTCCAGGTTGCTTTATGGGGTCATTCCAGCCAAAAGCGAGCCTCAGGAGTTGCTGTCATTTGCCCATCTGAGCTACTGCCCCTGGCTTACAGCAGTACGTGGGCCACCACAGCTCACGCTCTGGTGGGAACCGGAGCGCAAGGAGCATCAAAGTTGGCTTGTAGGCATTTTGAGAGATGAAGAAATGTTACGTAGCCCAGCACTCATAATTTAGGACAGGCAGCCGCCATTGCACTCAGCAGGGAGCTACTAGAGGGATGGGGAAAGGAGGAGAGGGGAAGAGGGCAACATGGGCAGCAAGGTCTGCCAAGCATCCCCTCTCTTGGGAGTCAGCAGCTTCCTTCTCGCAGACCAGCCAGTATTCACCTGTCCCTGGCTTGCATCCCAGCTAGCTTTCTGCATGCTGCTGCCAAGAGGCTTAGCTGGCCAAAAATGCATACATTTGTGGCACTGCAGATACTTCCCTGAACTTACGTTTGCTGAAAGACGTAGGACTAAGTTCTAGTTTCATGCATATGTTCTAAAATGTGAACAAGCTGCAACTTTTGGAAGGTAAAAAGGCAAAGTTAAAAGCGTGGAGTTTTGGCTCAGCAGCTGGGCTGAAGTGGCACTAAGTGAAAGTAAATAAAATGCACTGTGAATGCTGCAGTGTGCATTTATATATAGTGAAATAGAGAACTTAAATATTTTTCAGAGTGATAAAATGCACAAAACACTGAAATGGTAAGCAGTGTAACAGGCAGCAGAGTTTTTCTTCTGTCTTCCTTAGTGTTAGGAACAGCACCAGACATCTCTGAGCGGTATTCCCATGAAAACTTGCAGATGACTAAGTTCATAGCAGCACTGACTCTTCGAAAGCTAGTGATGGCAAGATACACTTGCAGCCATTGCCTTTGTAGGCAGTTGCTGTCTTGTGTTTGGATGCTTCAGAGGTACCCCAAGACCACCAGCTACCTGGCTGCTAAAGCTATCTGGCTGGTTTCAATTTAGCAAAACATGCACAAAAAATATTCAGCATGCTGAAAATGCATAGAGAGGATGAAACTCCTAGTTAATACTAAAGTAAATAAAGCAGGCGGTTGCACTGATTGTAGGGCTGTTGCATTTAATTCACTAACAATCACTGCAATTAGGCACTTACAGCTTTTTTTGCCTGTTAGTTGCCACAGTGCCTTCCCGGGCTTTGCTGCTGAAGTTAGGTTGCAGAGGCCTCTGTGAGGTGTTAGACATGGGCAAAAAATGCAATGTGGAACAAACCTTGGATGAATCTTCACCTGCAGCACAACTTCAGGATTTTGTTCTTAATATGGAAAAAAAAAAAGGCATCGATTGCAGAACGCTGGTGTTTGGCTTATCTTTTCTTGGACAATAAAAAGCCAAGAGGTTTGCTGTAAGGGCGCTACTGAATTTTCTGGTTTTGACTCTGAGGCACTCAGCTGTGAGCAAGCATTTCACACATCTCGTAGCAATCGGCACACTGGGTGCCTTGCTATGGTACAGTGCATTAATACTAAGAGGTTTTATTTCCTTTTCACTAAAGCAAATTTGTTGTGTAGTCAAAATAGATTGTGCAGCTCGTGTATGAGCTAGAGCCTCTTTTGAAAAGCTGTGTTTGAGGTATCCTTTGTAGAGTAGAAAGTATTGGAAGTGTTTCTGACTGAAATAAATACGGAATAGACAGGATTTTATACTTCGGTGGAGGGTTGTTTTCTTCAATTGTATTTAATATTTTGCTGAAGATTCTGTCTGGACTGTTAATAAAGAGGTTTCTTTAGAACCATTTTTATATGATTGAATTTCTATGATTTCTTAAGGTAGAAGTTTTTATATAATCTCTTTAAATGCCTTTGTAAACAAATGTGCTTTAATTAGTGCAGGATCATCTTTGCTAGCTTATAAAAAGTATTGTAGAGCTGTAAATACATAATTTCTGACACTTACTTTAAGAAAAGTGTTAGCTTACGGAGGAGTGAGGCAAGTATGCTTGAGTACCAACTTCTACTAAGCAGAGTGGGGTATGTAATTATGTGTTTACCTACATTATATGTATGGCCATGATATCCAGGAATATACAAAATAATATGAACACATTTAATTTTCAGTACCATTAAAGCCATTTGCAGCAAAATTCTGTCATCGCTGAAGAGCGTGAATGTGCACAACATGAAAAGAGCTGAAGCCCTTAAGAGATCTTGTCTTGCTGTGTCAAGCTCTAGTACGAAAGGGCTGATGTTGGAGTCGGAAGGTGGGCAGAGTTCCTCTCTCTGATTTTACCTTGGTGGCAGACGAATCCTGAAGTTGCATTGGGGAAGTTTTTACTGCTGGCCTGCATTTCTGAAAAACTTTGAAATAATGATAAGTTTATGAATAATGATGCTGTCTGTGTTCATACTGACCATTGCGTGTCACAAAGGATCCTGAGCTTCTGCATTTGCTGATTCTCTCTATCTAAAACTTGAGTGCTCCCTGTACGCAGGTATTTGCATTTCATAAATAAAACTGTGAAGAGCCTTCCTGTAAAAACACAAGCGTCTTACAATTGCAGTTAGCTCACTTCTGTATTTTATGCTGAATTTCATGTCTGGTAGGGAGAGAAAATCATCTTTCTTTAAGGAGAAAACACAACCATTAGTTCACCGCAGAGGTCCCTGACGCAGAGTTGTGGGCTCAGCCCAGACCGCTTTGGTTCACAATGTACCTGGAGAACATTTGACTCCAGAAGTGAATTTTTGGTGCAGAGACTTTACCCTATGTACGTTATTAAGCCAGATTACATAGTCATTATGCAACAATGAAAAATTTAGTAACTGCTCTATATTTAAACCTTTGTGTATTAACTTCATTGCACAGTACCAGGACCAGGATAGGTTTGAATGTGGAAAAAAATGTGAAACATGAGAGAAGGAATCTGAAATGCTTCGGTAACTCTGTCCAGTTTGTAATACGTGGTCTTCTAGATTCATTTCAAATAGGCTTATATTCTTTGAAGTGGGGGGTTTGCAATAGGGTCTGAGGCTGTCTGTTTTTTAGACTGAAATGGTTCATGTACAGAAATGACAATTTTTTTATTTTTGCATCTATTTCAGATCTATCTGTTGTTCTCACTAGTGCAGCTTGTAATGATTGCATTCCAATGTCATTTGAGTGTTTGATCTATAGTGTCCTTTTATTTTCAGAACATCACCAAGCAAGTATATTTAGCAATTGATTCGAGAGTATGTCGACCTCCTGTACACACAGCCAGTTTAGTAGACTAAATTTGGGACATCTGACATACAGACACGTGTTCAGCCACGCAAGCATTTTTAGCATTAGAGCATCTTGCAGAAAGCACAGTTAGGGCCTTCTTGTGAGGCAAGCATTGTTTCCTGCCCGTATGTGCTTCGGTGGTGCACTGTGGTGTGAGAGGTACGTCGGGCTGTGGGTGCTGAAGCAGCAACACCCTGTCTCACCTGGCCAACTTCCGCTGGAGCCAGCATGAAGGGGAATTCAGAGCATGCAGTACGGGAATATGGACATTTATTGTCTTTTTGTCCATTTCCTAGCCTTCCAGGTCCTTGCCGCCCATCGGTTGGAGAGCTGCAGCTCTAAGTTGCCTGCCAGTATGGCCAAGACAGCTCCGAGTCTTGACTGCTAGTAGGAGTGAGTGGGTGTGGACCAGAGCTGTTCTGGATCTTCCCACAGGATGACAAACTTTGCTGATAGAGTTGCTCCTTCCCTTTCACAGCCAGCTTGAGAGTGGATATATGGGAGAGTCATTCTTCTAATTTGGGGAGGCTGTGGACTGAGACCTTGAGGATGTGCAAGGTGAACACTGTCATGAATTTGACTTCTCTCTAGTGAGTTTTATGCTCTTGCCCATGATTGTTGAGAAACAGATGAGCGTGGCCCTTTTGACCCTTTCTGCAAGTGATCTCTGGCAGTCAGCAGCGCAACCTCAACAGCAGGAACCATTGTTTGTATCTTCGGGTGCAGCCTCGAGGAAATGCCGACCCCATGCTACCTACCATAAACGCATGGAAGGCTGTCAGCAGCTTTGTCTCCACGGGTTGCCCAGCCAAGGTGGCAGGATCGACAAGCACACATTTCATTGTCACGCTGTAAACTCTCATGAGTGTCTGTGGCCATTTAATTTTGCTGAGGCCTGGCTAAGGCATGCCACGCTGAGGACTAAGCATCTTGTTTTGGACGTGCACTTGCCAAAGGAAGGCTTTGCCTTTCCAGCTGGTGTTGTGCAGATCAGTGGCTTAAATGATGCGTGCTGTTTCCTCCCACAAATAATGTCTATAGATTTATACTTGTATGGTTTAAGAAATACGCTTTCGCTGCTATCAAAAAACCATGCAACTATGGCCTGAACAACTATCTGCTGTCTGACTAGCCACAGGCCATTTCTATCTGCTGTGCTGGACCTAAAAAAACCCTGGAGAGCCTCAGTGGAAAGACTGCAGGTGGATCGGGTCACTCCACAAACCTGACAGCACTGTACCGATCAGACTGGCACAAGTTTAAGTTGCACAGTTGGGGTTTTTTTTGCTGTTACGTGAATGAGAGCAATCTTGTGAGTCAAATACTACGGCTTTACAAGCAATCTCTGATTTAAATGCTTATAGAAATGTTGATTGGAGGGACCTCTGAATGGCAATGGCTTTGTCTGGGTACATCTTGAAAAACCTCCAAGGACGGCACTTCTACAGCCTTTCTGCCAACCTATTCTGACTGTGCACCAGTGCCCTAGTGAAAAATTAGTTTCCTAATGTCCATCCTGCACCTCTCAATTCACAATCATCGCCTCTTGTTATATTGTTTGGCCCCACTGAGAACTGTTTTGTTCCCATTGCAACCACCCATCAAGCAGTTGTAGGAATTTCTTGGAATTGTTGCAGTTTCCTTGGAATGAAGATTATCCAGTGTGAACAATAGGCTTTTTGTTTCTTTTTTTTTTTCCCCCCTCTGCATCTTAGTATTCCATTTCTTGGTGTGCTAAAATGGATTTGCATCTGGGATTTCATACATATGGGGAAGCTTATTGACCATTATCTAATAGACTCATTTAGCACAATTTTGAAATCAGTTAGAGTCAAATATCTTAATTTCCTTTTGCATGGCAGCCTTTTTTTGAGAAGTGGTGAACTGTAGCTTCCCTGGCCAGCATTGCTCCTGCCTTTTCATAGCCGAGCACTAGAGCAAACTGGAGTCTCTGAGGACTAGAGTCAGTCAGTGGTCTTCAAATGAACTTCTGGTGCATGTCCTTGTTCTATGGGGAAATTCCTAACACCACTGTGTTGCTGCTTTGTCCCTCCAAGTTGTGGAGCTCCAGGGTTCATTTTGTTACCGGTTCTGAAATACCTGCCGGTATTTGCCCATCACAGCTTTCATGGATGCAAAACCAGATCAAGGGAATTCCAGCTGGTACCTGTTACGTTAGTTGTCAAGAAGTTACAGTCTCCTTTATCTGAACGTGATGAACCACTCGACTGCTCCTGGACATGGCCACTGCTGTGGAACACTGACCAAGTCTGTGGGGTTAGTAATTAATTTTTATTAAGCATTAAAAGAGCTATAATGCAGATTTATAGGACCATCTTGTGAGCTCACTTACGGGGAAACGCTGAAGTCTTGAACATTTGAAATCCCTTTATCTTCTGGCAGAAAGGAAAATGTGGTAAATCGGAGACAGGTCACCTACGCGCCTCTTTCCACGCGTGGGCTGTACCCAAAATGAAGAACTGCAGGTTTGAGGATTCAGATTTTGGACGGCTTTTTTTAGATCCTTACCTTCCCTGATAAATTCAGTAGCAGTGACAAGGGGGATATTTCGGTGCATCCTCATGAGGCGAGACAAGTGCCCGCTTTTGTAGGCACCGGTGTCCTGGCCTGACGCCATGCTCTGTGTGGGCGAAGGTGTGACAGTCAGCTTTCGAAGCTGGAGCAGAGCATCATTACCAAACTTCAACCACATTTCATGCACAGAGATCATTACCCCGTTGCTCTGAGACCAGGCTGCTTTTTTTGCTTATTTTCTAGGTGGAATTTAAGGCATGAGCTGCAAAACACAAAGCAGCTCTGGCTGCGATTACCTCTGTGAGTGCCTTTCCCTCCTCCGGCGGTCACAGTCAGCCGAGGAAAAGCGAAAGCTGTCAAGTCCCTGCAGAAAAGGAGAGAAATTAGTGCTGGCAGAGTCTGTACACGACAACTTATCTGCTGTGAAGTTTGAGTCCCCTGTTCCTGCTGGTGTGATCTGTTAACATAACATGCCTGAAATGTTTTCTTACGTTCTTACAGTTTTTTCTAAGATGTGCAAAATGAAAAACATGGGGATATTTACTCCAGTACCACAGGAATTGCGATGGGCTGGTTTTCTTTTTTTTACGTTCACAGTCTATGCCATCGATTATGCTGTTGTGTTGTAATATATGAATTAGCCACATAAACATGCCTGCATTTATGCAAAGATCTACATAAAGCTTATGCTTTAAAACCTTTAATGGATTCCTAAGTGCTGAGTAATTAAATGAAAGTAAAAGTCCCTTTTAAAAAAAAAAAAGTGACATTAGAGCAGGTCTTTTAGTAAGTGTGTTTAGTACATTTAGCGCTATCAATTGTTAGTGCTGAGAATGCCTTAAAGCATTTCTTTTAATACTTAGCTCTCTTTAAGTCTTCTCATTGGTCAGTAAAATACTCATCTTAGCTTCAGTCCCATGTTCTTCATGACACTTCTATAAAGTCCTGCTTTATCTGGTTGGCAGATAATATAAAAGAATTAGTGCTTTAAAAAGACACACAGCTGTGCCCTCTGGATCTTGGTAAGGTTTCTGTTACTCCCCAGCTGATGGTAAGGACGTGCACTAAATCCTTATTTTCTCCCTGTGGTAAGCAGACTTTCTTCAGATAGTAATGGAGGCAGATAAGTTGAGTATGTAGTCTGGTTTCATTAACGTTTTCCAGGATTAATATTAAGTAGATCTCAGATCAACAGCTCTGTATATTCCTTATCAGACTTTTAATTACTGCAAGCATATTGATCATTCCATTTCAATGTATTTAACTCTCTGTTTACTGCTTGGATACTATTCTCATCCTCTTCCTCGCCACATCCTTCTTTACCTTCAGTCCCCACTTTCTTGTCAGCTGTCTAAATACAGTTGCATCCAAGTTGTGCTGAGTGACGCAGATGTGCGTTTAGAGGCCATTTAAAAACCAAAAAGATTAAGTGAATTTAGTCCCTGATGCGAGTTTTTTTTATTTAAAACACAAAACCAGCCAGGGAGTTTTTAGAGGTTACAGACACAGGAATAAAAATTTCCCTGATTAGGAATTTCTGTATAAATACCAGTAGTCCCTAATTCTGGCTTTTCACTATTTTAAAGATCAATGTCCCAGTTTAGGTTAGCAGCCACAGGGGTGCTCTGCGATCTGATGGGGCTATTTTTGCGAATACTTACCCCAGTCCTTGTTGCTGTTGTTTAAATAAAAGCATTTAGATGGTTAAATTTAGAGCCTTATATTTAAAAACAAAACCCAAGCCTAAAGAAAAAATCTGTTGTCAGTTTGCTCTTGAGAATCACGTTTTCACCAATATTCCTTTTTCCCTAAGTGGCTTGAAGAAAGAATTAACAGTTTTATAGAAATGCTCTTTGATTTCCTACCTAATACGTTGCTGATTTATAGGCAGCCAGAACTAAGTGTGTGAGTGTGTAGTCATTACTGTACTGTATTTTAATTAGATTTTATTTTGCTTTGGGTTTTTTCCCCATTAATTCTCAGGTTGTTTTCACATTACATTAATCATTCCAATTACACATGTCCAATTCATCGCTTGGTGCATATTAAACTCTCTTCAGCTGTATTTCAAACACTGATGCTGAATTCTTGTTCTGAACTGATTGTTCAAAAGAAAGTTCATTCTTGACCAGAAGTGTTACATTTCCTGCAAAGTTTGTTTCCTTCATGCAGCATCGAGCAGATTTGAAAAAGATGATTATTCATCTCGCACTTGTGATCCGCTTCACTTATTAGTGCTCCTTTGTGGGGGATGTCGGCATGCTCCAGGTCATGCCTCTGTTCAATCTGTAACAGACTGGCAGAAAGGAAAGTGTTAGAGATGTTGCTCACGTAAGCACTTCTGCATCCATTTCTATCTCATCGGAAAACTGAAAGGTGATTTTTGTATGGATTCCTGTTCAAGAATTGTGCATTAAAACCAGGAGGGACTTTCTTTTGGATTTAACTGTAGAAACACACTCACATACTGTTGCTGGTTTGCCACTGCCTTGTTTTGGATAGCTGAAGCAACTGTTTCATGGACTACTGCATTGCCCACTTCTTTCTCAAAGACAGACAAAATATTTGGAAACTGAGTAGCTGTCAAAATACCACTGTGTTTATCCTCTTTTTTGAAGGATTTAATGTCATTAGTGCAGGAGAGAGAGTTGAGAGCAGCAGTAGTGATACTTGCAAAGGAGTAATGGAGAAAGCAGGACCTGACATGGCTGGAACTGTTTTCTCTCGTGTGTTTATGATAAGGTTGTGCTGGCTCTTCAGTGAGAAGAGGAATGTCTCCTTCTCGGGGAGACTGTGGCTCAGTAGATGGGAGGAGAGGGGGGCTCAGGACCTCCCCATTACGATATATTGAGAAACCATGGCTGGAAGCATCTCGGAGCTGTGCAGAGCTGCGTGGGTGCCCTTGCCTTGTGTAGCAGCAGCAGGTCTATCGCATCAGGCAGGACTAACGGGGAAGAGGGGAATTGGGGTCTGCAGCCCCCGTGCTCCTTCCCACAGCTCCACCTCTGCCTGCAAAAATGACTGGGTTGGAGTCAAGTCCCAGTTCTTCTTCCTTACCCAGGCCATGAATTCAGTCTGCAGCCTTGCCTGGATTTCTCAGATCTCTGAACGTACTCCCCCGTCGTTAAGATGGGACTAACCAGACTGAGCAAACCGCTTTGAAATATAGGTATGAAACTACTATCTGAGTGTGCCAAGCAGCATTACTGCATTTCAAGTGACCTTTCGGTCTGAAACTTTGCCAAAGGGAGGGGAAAGGAAGCCACCGTTGAATTGAGTTCTGCACAGAGATTCTGCAAACAGATGGTGTTTGCATATAGGATATGCTGCTCGGGTGCAATTTACTACAACTCTCTTCGTTTTTAATAATTTCAGGCGGGCTAAACTCCGGCTATACTTGGAACAGCTAAAACAGCTTGTGCCTCTCGGGCCGGACAGCACCAGACACACCACTCTAAGTCTGTTGAAAAGAGCTAAGATGCATATCAAGGTAAAAACATTCATCCCTATTTTTATTTCTTTTAAAGCAGACTCTTCCAGAATGTGTATCCATAGAGAGGAAACTAATTTTCACACAAAATCCGTATGCATATGTCCATTCTTCTGGATATATTGGCCTTTATTAGTTGCAAGGATTTCAGTCACAGTATCAAGGTTTTGTGTTTTGCAATTTACCCTGCAGTCTCAGATATATAAAAAATGGTGATTTTGTGATTTCTGCTTAGTTACTAATGCTTTACCTTGTAATTTAAAAAAGAATATATATGTATCAACGCTGTCCTTTGATTTCTTTTAGTACTGAGCAAAGTAGCATTGTACTGCACTGATTTCGCTGTAAAAAGCCAGATCTATTCATGATCGAAAAAAATAATGGAGTCAAAGGGATTATAGCTGCTAGTAAGCCTTATCCCCATCCCACATCTTGATGACCAGGTCCTGGGGCATTTGACAGTCATTTAAAAGAAACCAAAAATGAAATGCAATCTCCTGTTAGCTGCCGCTCCCTTTGCATGTTTCTTGTGTGTAAAAAGTTTAAAACAAAAACAAAATCTCACCTGTGATCCAGCAGCAGTGCAGGTTCCACATTGGCACAGGTAATCCAAAGGGAATTATCCCTCAGACCTCCTCTCTCCAAAGACACCTTTGCTCCCATTTTCACTGTTGTAGTTTTCAGGGGCATGAGGTTATGTGCAGAAATAAGCAAGTTAAAGAACAGGTTTGTGGTGCTGTGTCCAGGAGTCTAATTACTCATCTGGCATTTTTTCAGTGTTATAGGGAAACGGGTCAAGAAAAGTGTCAAGAGAGGTTGAACACTGCCAGTAATCTTGGAATATTTTGGAGAACGACCTGCTGTTGTACAACATTAAGATTCACTGCAGGTGCAGAAATGGGTGTAATTCGTATAAAGTATTAAAGATGAATTTAAGCAAAACCATTCTTGTGAACAAGTTTACTGAGCTACTTTTTCAGCTCTTCTAAGCACATTTACTCCAGCTGGGCAACCCCTGTTTTTACCATTTGAGATTTTGGCCTCTTGTTTATAATTCAGGCTAACATGCATGAACGGCACTGCGTGTGGTTTTTGTCTTGGGCTGCCCCCCTATCATGGGCTTATGCATACCAATTGAAAAACTGTTTTTACAAGTGGCAAGTGTGAGAGATTAGCCATGTAGTTACCATTTCAGCTGCTGATAAAAAAAAGCTAGGAACAGATTCTTCCCAAGTCCACCGTGCATGGTACCAAGTACTCATTTTCTGAAAACTGAAACTGAAGTTTAGCTTTCTTACAAGATTTTAAGTGAACCGACCCCAACTGGGTTGCCACTTAATTGCCGCTCTTCGTCAGGCGATCCTACCTCCCCGCTGCACTGCCAGAGCATGCCAATGCCTGCTTGCCATTTTTAGTACAGTCATTAGTTTTGAACTTTTCACACATACATACCCGTATATTGAAACTTGCCCTGAAAGATTGGACAGTTTTGAGTCTCCTGGATAGGAATCACTGAGTTCATTCCTAAAATACTTGTTAGAGTTTGGGATTGCAGCCAGGAAAATACAGGAAAAGGAAATCAGATCAATTGGGCACATTTGGTTTGTTGTGTCCATGCATGTACCAACGCCTTTTCTTATTCTAACATTGTGTGTCCACGTATGATGCATAGCTACGTGGTGTATTGCCTGGGAGGGGGCTTAACACAAGGCTGCAGAAGTTCGATTTCATTCAGCCAGGAAACTGCCCAGTTCAATAGTGTCAATTATTTTTTCAAAGATAAATACTTTTGCTTTCAGGCTTGTATTGGAACAGCAAAACCTCTGAAATCGTTTTGCTTGTGGTTTGCTGTGCACCGTCCCACCCCGTTCTCCTCAGAAAACCAAGCGTAGGTTCATTCAGACGGTAGGGAGGAATTGTCAGCAGCTGCATTCACTCCCTGCACATCTCCTAAATCTCAGTGGTCGTGTAAACACAGCTCACAGAGAAATCTGGTCCTTCTTATAACCGCTTTTACTGCTACGACCTGTAATTTACTTCATCAGTTAGATAATTTTTTAAAATAATACAAGGTGTTTTGGTTTGCATGTCCTTCCTGCTTTTGATCCCATTATACTCATTACACTTTCTTCCCTAATTATATAGTCAATTTTTTAAAATGGCTATCAGTGATTTGGAAGAGGGTTCAGTTGAAATGCTAAAAGATACTATTTCTGCTACTGCATTTGGACCAACAGTGCAGCACATTTTACCAGGTGTGAAGTAATTCTTTTTATTTCCAAGATTAATACCGTCTTTTTTTCAAGCAGAGGGGAGACTGCAGGTAGATCTGTGAAAGGATCCTTTCACAGGCTGTTTGCTGAGAAGTTTTGGATTAATACCGCTGATTTTGTAGGAGGTTATCACAGGCTTACCATATTTGCTCTGCAGAAGGTCAAGGAAAAAAATGCAAGAATAAAGAGACTTGTTAGTAAATTCCTCCTACTATATGTAATTAATACAGCTTACTGTTAATGAAGGTTTTTAAATGGTAAAAACTTCCATGGCCTGTGGTAGGAGGGAGAGCGTTCAGGAGGCTCGCAGTGGTTCCTTTATGGTGATAAGTCTCTTACTTTACCTAAAGAAGCCTTACGTTCCGACTGAAACCTGAGCTGCGCTCTAGTTATCAAAGGTGATGCCAGTTTTGCCTGACAAAATGATTTAAATGTTCCCCACAGCCAAGGCAACAATAATTTGGTCTTAGCTGAGGGAAGTCTGCTAGTGTCAAGAGTCTCTGAGGGATTTTCCCTCCCTGCCCCCGCCCATATCCATCTATCTTACTGGGAAACAAATTCAGTTCTGGCCTAGCCAGCTTAAATTGAACTGACCTCTACAGAATGGTAATAAAAAGTTAATTTTAAAAATTTAATTTAAATTTCATTTTAAATGCATTTTTTAAAAGGTAAGTTGTTTTAAAATTACTGTTTACGAAAAGATCTTAGGTTACTTAAGTTTTAACATGAGTAAAAACTGTCAGCTTACTGTCTTTTCTCTCCCTTTAAGAAATTGGAAGAACAGGACCGAAAAGCTCTAAATATTAAAGAACAATTACAGCGGGAACACCGCTACCTCAAACGCAGATTGGAGCAGCTATCCGTGCAGGGCATGGAGCGTATCCGCACTGACAGTATGGGATCAACAATATCCACTGACTCTGAACAAGGTAATTGAACGGGGGCTTCCCAAAGGGCGTTGCAGGAGCAGGAAGGAAAAGGGAAGTAGGGAAGCAAGAAAACATCGTTTAGAACTAAAATCAAGCTTTCAAACAAAACCCAGACAAAATTGTTCCATTCTGCAATTTGCAGAATAAAAAACTACTGCATCTTTTTTACATTATTTGAAAAACTATCTTTTTTCTAATCAGTTTTGAAGCTACTAAGACTGCATGTATGTTTAAAGCTATTTATACTGCATGTGTTTTTGCCAGTTTTTTAAACAACTACCATTTAATGTTCCAAATTTTTAGTGTAATTATCGGTAAGGCTGGCATAATATTTTCTTCTTGAAAAAAAAAAAAAAATCTTAGTGGTCTTAATTCATTCCTGCAAATAAATTAATTCCACATCACTTATTGTGAAATTTTAAAATATTTTCTGTGTAACAGTCACCAAGTGTTCTCTACATTTGGTTCTCATTTAAGACGGAGCTCTTCAAGCTGCCTGTCACCATTTCTTATTCTGTCATTTGAAGTTTTTCTGTGCCTGAACACTTGCACAGGCTGACTCTTTCAGGGCCTATGGGAGATGAGTTGTCGGTCACGGTGCATTTACCGGTGGACAGATGGCTACACCGCAGTCGCTACTAGCCGACACCTGTATAGGTTGGAATTACCATGAACAGTGCTGCAGTATTGCGGCCTCAGAGGGTTTGCTTTTTTTTTTTTAAGATCGGTGTCTAGGCACAGGTTGGAACGGTTATGTGACAGCATTTGGTATTGATGTCATGCAGTATATTTATGTGGAGGAGGACAGAAGGGATTTGAATTCTCAGGTGGACAAGACGATCCTTTCCTCAGGAATTACCGTTCCAGGGTTTTTTTTTTAATTGCAGAAAACAAAGTATGATTCAGGTTTCACCTGAACGTTGATTGACCCAGGCATTACTGGCCCATGATTACTTGCTACCACCGCTGCCTTTCTGAAAATGTGCCTTCTTATGTTTTCTTTAGAAGTAGACATTGAAGGAATGGAGTTTACTCCGGGTGAAATGGACAGTATTGGAAGCGCCAGCGATGCTGAAGACCACTACAGTTTGCAAAGCGGTTCGAGCGACGGAGGTTACACACATTCCCGCAGACTGAATGCCAGGCTCTCATAGTGCCTGAGTTACCCGTTCAACTCAGGACCAGCTGACTGAAGCACTTATATATGAATATTCCAGAGGTGTCAACTGCCACTCTTCCGGGAAACCCCAACCACAGTACTCTGACATGGAGGTTTCTTACCCACGGTTCCCTGCACTGTAACCACAATATTCGATATTGTAAATCAAGGGTTTGCTGCAGAGAACTGTGGTTAGGTACAGTTGTGACTTAAAGCTAGCTTGATGTAGCCATACTGCAAATTAAAGAAAATAAATTATGTCATTCCATTCAAGAAGTATTAAATTCAAACTGTTGGAAGCATGGCGTAAGGGAGTTTGACAGTTATTTTGATTTTGCAGAAACCATTTCAAACACGGAAGAATAAATGGAATCTACAATGTGCTAGTGATTCAGAGATACGAAAACCTAAAACTACTTTTTGTGGTATTTTTTCATGGAAAAAAACCCCAAAACATTTTGAACGCTGTATAGCGGGCTCTACAGAGTAAATTCTTTCAGCAGTTGTTGTTTGGGTGAAGCAGGCAGATAAATCGTCAAATCTCAGATGATCTTTAGAAAAGGTCATATTTACAAGTCACTACTGTACTTCAAAACAGGGGGAAAAGCCAGCTCTAATAATGACTTCATGTGGGATGATCTCAACTTTCTTTTGCTTTTTTGTATTCAATATCCAACCAGCAGCAAATCGTTCTATCCATGTAAACGGGAGTAGTAGAAAGCGACACTGCAGTTTTAACCTGTTATCGTGGAACGGATGACATTTGAAGCATTTCAGTGGCTTTTTGGGTTGTTTTTTTCATTTCTTTATCTGAAGAATACAGAACTCAAGTGATCCAGTTTGTGATAGTTAATCTTTCCTTGCAAGGAAATGAAATCTCTGTTTGCTTGTATTTTTTTTTCTTTTCTTCTATTTACACATGTCAATACATTTTTATGGAAGGCATGGCTTAAAATTACAGTATTCAGCTAGGAGATAATTAATCTTTTTTTTTCTTTTGCACACTATAATTGTATTTTCTGTTCTTAAAAAAGTGCAAAAAAATTAAAATGTATGCTGTAAAACAGCAAAGTTTATTTAGTACTCATCAAGCTGTTCAGAACATATTTACCCAAATTGTAGCAATACTATGAAGATGTATTTTAATACAACTTCTGCTTAGTGAAGTCATTAGAGCTTGGCTTGCCGGGTAAGAAAAAAATGGACCAGTCTTTGCATTATCTGTTTAAAGAAGGTCTTTTAAAAAAAAAAAAAAAGAAGAAAAAAAAAAGAAAAAAAGAAAAAAAAAAAGAAAAAAGCTATAAACACTTTTAGGGAAGTGATTTTAGCAAGTGTAGTCTATATTTCCTGTAAGAGATTTTGTATTATATTTTCCTAAATGTTCTCATTTACTTGTATAGGGAGGGGAATGGTACAGACCCAGACCAGAGTCTCAGGGACTCTTCACCTTTGTCATATTGTGCCTTGGTGACCATTTATGTATGCCTCTCCTTCTCATTGTTTAAAGGACAACTAAGCTTTGTTTCGAGACCCTCCGTTCGAATGGTCAGTTGTCCACCTTCTCACGGATGAAGCAGAGAGGTGTATTTATATCTTCACCCTCTCGCAACTGATTCAGTGCGGCTTTAAGTAAAATCATAAAGTTAGGTTTTGGTGCGAGGGTTAATTGTCTTTGTATAAGCCCTCCCATGGATTCTTCAGCACCCGAATCTGTATTTTGTTAGCTTATAAAGTCAGGGTCTCTGTGAGACCAGTGCTCAGTGGCTAGGGAAACGCAAACGTACTGTGTAAAGCTATGGGATGTCCAAGTGTGGTGCCATTTTTAGCATTCGGATACAAGACCTCATGACAGACTGACCATAATGATCAAAAACAAAGATTCAGTTGTTCTTTCAACGTCTGACATACATGTCCTCCCTTTGGCTCTTACAACACGGAGTAGAAATATGAATACATTTTGTGGCAGCTTACAGATCCTTGTTTGCACTCTCGCTTACTGCTTGGAACTTGCCAACAAGGAAAACGTATATGTTTAATTTACATAACCTAATGGATGGCCACCCCTACTTTGGCTCTGGGGAGGGGCCTAAGGTTATAAACTCTGGCAGCTGAATAAGAAAACAATTAACCTTTTCTGTGATGCAGGTTTTGGTATTATGTTCTATACACCTTGCATATTACTAAAATCCTCATTGTTGGGGAAAGCACACAGCAATATACTCATTGTGTGTAGCTGACAAGCAGCAGAAATTACTAGCTCCTTTGGTGCGTATGTAACTAATTTCCAAATCATGGAAAAAAAAAAAAAAAGAGTTTACTTTAACACATGACTGTTAACAGGAAAAAAAAAAAAAGGCTAGTATCTTGTTGCTGTTCATTTATTATATAATGAACACATTCATGAATTGTAAAGTGTTTCCTTTTGTGACAAGCAGCTCTTGCACAGAACCTCCTAATGAAAAGAGATTTGAAACTTACAGAAGGAAAAACGAGATTTTAAATTGAACATTATTGTACCCTTGGTCGACCTGAAATTTTCCTTTTAAAGATGAATGTGCTAACTTAATGAGTTCTTCCACGCTGGGTATCCATGGCTTTGTAGATCTTATATTTTCAATAAAAATTACTCGAATAATCTTGAGTGGAAATAAAAAGGGTTTATTTGTTTTTACTTTTTCAGTTATTACAGCTGAGGGCTATTACGCCGGTAAAGAAAAATGACGCCGTAGTGCCTGCGTCACTGCCTCAAGTAGAGCCCCGCGTGCGGTGGTGCCCGCAGGCGCAGCCCCCTCCTCTGCGGCTGGGACAGAAGCAGCTGGGTGGAGGGCAGCGGCCCGGCTGCTTCCAGCGTGGGTCTGGTGGCCAGTCGGGGTGGCCGCGGGCCCCCTGAGCAGTGCCACAGCCCGGCCCTGCCCCAGCCCGCCCGCGGCGGCACTCGGGCTCCGACGTCCCCTTAGGGACGCGATTCACCTGCTGCTGAGCAGCCAGCGCCGCGCTACCTGTGGCCGTAGCACCTGGGGATGCAAAGAGGGTTCTGTTTTTATTAATTTTTTTTAAGCTGGGTGTTTGCGCGTGCTCCGTGCGTCTGCGTGCGCCGCTGTACCTGTAATCGCAACACGAGGGCTAAAAGCGCGCTGCTTGCTGCGAGATCAAGTGCGGGCACCGCCTTGGCAGCGCTGCCGTTTCGTGTCACGACTGCGCTTCTAGCAGGTGAGGAGACGCCACTGCCCAGTCAATCTATTTTCTCTGCAGTTACCACATAGGAAAAGAAGGAGTGGGGACAAGATTACAGGGCTGCTAGGTCTTTTCCTCTGTGGAAAAGGCTCCGGAGAGATGAAGTCATCGAGAAGTTCTTTTTACGGAGACATAGAGGTTTGGCCTGTTTCCTGGCGGGAGACGAAGGGAAGGGCTTTCCCTGGCGGCACGCAGGTGTGGGGAGGACGCACGCCTCTTCCTTGCTCCTGCGTTAGCTCTTCCTCTGGCTCCGCGAGTGCGCTCTGACATTGCAGGAGAGAGGCATAAAAAAACGGCCTCAAATGGTTAGCTTTTTCTGCAGATTCTCTGCTGCAACTCGGAGGATGAATCCTCCTTCACGCCCGCCCTCTCTCTGCCCATCCTGTACGCCCCCCAGGCCCATTGCAGCTGATTTATTTGTCTTCTGAAAAGAGCAGGGTTTGGCCAGTAGACACTCTACAACACATTGCTACCCAGAGCACGGATCCCGTATTGTCTTGGGCGAAAACCAAATGCAGTTCAGAGTGAGTTTTATCGGATTAAAGCAGAAATAAAAAGGCCCCCAAAACTCCATGAGAAGGACAGTTTTTCATCTGGTGTTTATAGACGAGTTTCTATCCTAATTTCTTAGCGAAAGATTTGGGATGGAAAAAAAAGAATTAAAATCTAATGCAACTTGCATCTAACTTAAAGAATTAAGACTTTTTCTGACCTTAAACGGTGTTATTTTTCTTGACACGGATGAGTATGGGTTCAGCTATACTGCACGCAGAGCTAACATCATTTTGTATTAAAAAAAAAAAAGTTACTTCTATTGATCTACAAATAAATTACTGTAATAAATACCAGTATTCTGAGTGTCTGACTGTACACTCAGCCTAACCCATTTCTGTGGATGAGCTTAAATGCCAGCAGAAGAGAACTGGGAAGCGGAAAGAGGTGAAGTTGCATGTGCGTGAGCTCAGCCTGCAGACCTGCTCCTGTTCCGAGCCCCGGGGCGTGCTCAGCCGCAGGACGTACTTCTGCTTTTCTGGGAGGTATTTACAGCAGTCTCTGCCACCGTGACAAGTGATTATTTCACCATTTTACCAACTTTATAGCAGACTGGTAGTTAGCGGTGAAATTTTTCATCCTTGTAGATCAGCCCTGTGGAAAAGAAACACATTTTTGAAAAGAACCACATCACAGCTTTTAATCAAGTAACATTAATTTTATACACCAAGTAATATTAATTTTATACACTTCATTTTATGATGGTGTTGATAAAGGAATGTCTGCAAAACAGATTACTCTTTCAGAAATCTGTTAACTTTTTCTTAACTATTAGAGGCCATTGTTTGTGTGTGGTAAGAGCCAGTAACAGTGTTGATATTTAATCCACTAACTTGCACTTTCCAAAATTGGTGGAAGGAGAACTGAATGCCTTTAGATACTCTTCAAGGAAGAGCTCTACTCCCTACAAATACTAATGGGGCAAACACATCAGAAATTAATTTCACCAGCAATGAAATGAGCCAATTTGCTTAAGTGACTGACTAAATGCACTGTTGTTCATCAGTAGCCACAAAAGAAATGTCCAAGCACGTTGCGTAACTACCTAGAATTAAAACGCAGGGGACATATGAAGCAGAAAAGATCAGAAACCATTTGGTCCCCCTGGCTGTTCTTTCTCCCTGAAGTACTGTAAATTAACCCCAGGAGAGGATTTCTGGGGAGGCATGTCCAGCCAGAGACTCGCCCGTTGGCAAGGCAGAGTGAAGGCGCTCCCGTTCCAGAATTTCTTCCTTCCATTTTGCACGATAGGCATAAAGCGTGGTTATACACGATTTACGTCGTTGAAAGGGTCTGTGCAGTAAGGATTTTTAAGCGATGAAATTTAGGTGCATGTGAAGCCCTGACAGAGAGCCTTCTGCAGTTTACCAGTCAAATGGTTACCTCAAGGTGTCAGCGAGTGGGTTCCGTGCCGGAGCCGAAGGAATGCTTCATAGTCTGTCAGGTGTATTGTCCTGCAGAGATTCATTTCTATGCACGTATGTGGTGCTCACTACATTCTGTAGCACACAGAGTATTGTGTTGTATCATTATCTCATCATACTATAAATACAATTTTTTATACCTTTTTGTTGTGGTTTTCAGGTTTTTTTTAATTTTTCATTATTTGGTTTCTTGTGTATAGCGTTTCTTCTCTTTGCAAATCTTTTCATATAGGCTTAATGACTATTTCAGAAGGAGCTCACTGAGTTTTAGCAATTCAAATTAATAGTATGTTATGAAGGTTGGAGTGCTATTTAAATTAAAGTTCTTTTACATATGTTGGCCCAATGTAACCCCAATAGTCATTAACGTTATTTGTCGCTAACCATGGGTGCTGTAAAAATTTCCACTTTTACATTTCTGAAGACAAACTAACCTGTAAAACAAGTGCAAATTGAAATGCATTAGTGTCTGTTCTAAGTAATTATACTTGAAATCATTCCAGCTCTGCACAAGACAGACAAAAAAAAAAGCATTAAAAGGCAGCCTACAAGTTCTGCATGTGTATTTTGTTGAATATGAAAGTCACATCACAAGTGATGCACAGCCAGACAAAAATGAGCATTTTAGTTTGTTACTGGGAGAGATGAGAGGAGGGACAGGACTGAAATCCTTTTGCTAACTCCATCATTATACTCTCAGCTATAGTCTGTGACATCCACTGTTTTTTGTTTCAGTTTGTCAAGCATGTTGCACTTAAATACAGCGATGTCTTAAAAATACAGAAATAGTAGTTTTAAGTTGGAATCGTGGCAAGTAGCTTATCGATATGTTTATGTTTGATTCAAATAAGCTGAGCTGCTGAATCAGTAAAAATATTCAAGCGCAAAGCACAGGAAACTATTTTTTTAATCAAAGCTTTCTTTGAAATCACCACTATCACAGAATAAGCATAAAATACAATCCAGCACATTGCTAGCTTATTATAAATTAATCTCCAACAGCAAAAAAGCTATACTAAACATTTAGCAGCGCCATATTTTGGGACATCACCACTTTTCTCAGCACAAGAAAGAACTGCATGGGGTAACAGAATTATGACGAATATGGTGGCACTATTTTTGTAAATCCTGTACAGCTTCTTTCCTGACATTGGTAATGTCTTAGGAGTTGTTTATAAGAGAAGTAAGTTTCCTCATTTTGCTAGTGATGGGTGTTTCAAATTTAATATTAAAAGTCCAGAAGCTTGCCTTGCCTATCAGGATGAAAATGTTTTGTCAAAGCCTCTTTAAATGGAAAAGAGCCTTAAATTATAATTAAATTCATGATGATATAACCATCAGCTTCCTCTGAAAGAGGTACTTTAAAGTGGTTTCAGTGGCAAAGTTCTCAGTTATTATTCTAGAAACCGTGAATTACCCAGTGATTTTAAGGACCGTGGCATGCAACAAAGGTATGATTATGGTGTGGTGGACAGAGGAGGAGTGGAGGGCTGGCATTACTGCTGCCAGAAGAGCTGCGTTTGGAATAGCAGGGATTGCTGCTGGGAGGAGGCTGATTGCCTTTTCCCACTATGATTTTACGTTCCCCAGGCTGAGGATGCAGCCCCCGTAAAAGCCTCCCCAAAGCTTGCTCTCCTGTGCCACTGCTGTGCAAAGGAACCACTGCCCCACTGGGGAGGAGCCGGCTGGAGTTCCATGGGAGAGGGGGAGCACAGGAGGGAAAGGGGAAGGATCAGGCTGGTCCTTCACGGTCCCTGCCGAGCCCTGGTGCGCGTTCCACACAAAGGTTCAGTTTCTTAGGAACAAAACCCATTTGCAGACAGCCCAGCTGATCAGCCCCGCTCTGGGTTTTAATCCAAAATAGGGCCAGAGGAGTAAACAAACAATTTTCTAGAAAAAAAAGCCAAACTTGTGCATCATATGTCTAAATACACTAGGAGCGTAAGCGCAAACGTGTAGGCGCTTCGTTTTTTATTTATGGCACCGAATCCAACAAAGCTGAAGAAAACGAATCACTCTGACCTGCTTTTCTGGGAATGCAAGGTCTCAGAATGAACTCTTATCGTTCCTCTAGAGAGTAGATAGATACATGTGCTTGGGAGAGAAAGCCAGCTGGTGCCAAATTTCTGTCTTCTGACTTTGTTATAATAAAAGTTCACATGGCACTTCAAAAGCTGTACTTAATTCAGAATATAAATTTGCCAAAAGCAATGAATTACCTTTTAGGACAGGGTGTTTTCAAAGAATGGTTGGTACTCCAGCAATCTGCAGCAGTGGCCTCTAACATCCTGCTGCTGCTACGAGCAGATGTGCAGTATGATGCAAAATGAAAAAAGCTTCTACGCTGCTACAGTTCATCAGCTAAAAACTTATTCCCACGACTTCTCTCTTGTTTTTTTGCTGTTTTTTTTTCTTCCACAAACCAAAACAAACCAAAATCCTGACGCGGTAATAAGCACAAGACTTTTGTAAGAGTTTGCCATGTGACAGAGGTATCCCAGTGGGAGGGTTTATACTGGCCAGCTGCAATGCCTATATGATGGCAACCGCCCTCCTCGGCTATTTTTTACAGCCTTGGCCAATGGGTAACCGATAGCGTCTCTCTGAGGTATCAGGCACAATGATGTCATATTTTGCAGTGGAACAAACGCAACATGGCATCGATGGAATAGTGCAGAGCTTGCAGACATCTTTCCAGAAATGTCTATGTCTTAATCTCCTGGAATCCACCATAAAATGGGTTGTAAATGCAATATGCTATCTAAGCAACCTCTCCAGTTCTCAGACACAGATGCAGAACAACTGCTCCTAGAACGGAAAAAAAGGGTAAGGTAAGCCTTTAATTATATTTTGACTGAACCCAACCAAGAAAAAAATAAATCAGAGAAAAACAATCGTGACCCATAAGGAGCTGCAAAAGCAAACACCGAAGCACATGGGGCTGTGGTTGGGTGGGGAAAGGGGCTGCAAGAAATTGCAAAGATACGTATCTTTGTATCATGTTGTTAGGGGAAGGCTGTTGTTTTAATCTCTGACCTAAAAGCCAATCGATGGTCTAAGAAATGAAAATTTGTTTCACATTAGAGGCTTGTTCTTTCAAAATGAGAACTTTAAGTGCACAATGTTCTGACCTAAAATATTTCAATTCTAGCCTGAATTCCTATGCCAGCGGGGATTATGAGATCATGCTGTCTGTCAACTCCTCTTTCGTCCATCTGTTCCCCTCCTCCTTTTCTTGATAACTTTTGAACCTTCAGGCTAATTTTCACCAAATTTGGCAAAGCAGAGATAGGACGGAGGCTGCAACGATAATCTGTGGTGAAAACTTCCAGGAAAATTCCATGTCTGCGTAGAAAGAGAAATAAATCGTTTCCTGCACTGACTGTGCCCGAAAGCTGGCCCAGTTGAGCTCTTCACTCTTTCGAGAGGTGGCTACTGGCCAGCACGTATGTAGTTCCAAACCAGCTACAGAATGAGCATATAGTCCTGCTTGCCAAGCTAAACAGATGGGGACGTAAGTTTTGTGAAAGGCCATGAGGGAGGTGGGACATCGTATGCGTACAAGTCTGGAAAGAGGGAGAGGAACCGGTCACACAGGGAACCGAAGGCATTAGTTGCAGCAATCCAGATGGACAATTTGATAGACAAAAACCAGCCAATATTTTATCAGATGCATCTTCTTTCATCTAGGATGTGGACTTCAGTAGCAGAGCTGAATTGCTCTCATGACAACAGAATTTTAGAAAGTTTTCTAGGTGTTTAAAATTTGCTTTTGCTCAGGCATTTTTTACATGAGTAACACTGATATTTATGAAACTTAAAAAACCCGATACTGTGAAGCACAAGCCTTCAAAATAGTACTGTAGGACAAGTTGATTTTCATGCAATTAGCTGGCTGAACTGAAACAGCATCATCTTATGAAATAAGCCAGTGAATGCTTTGCCCTCCCCCATTGGAAAGACACAATGCACTCTATCTGCAAGATGATTTGAAAACTTCAGCTAGCCTAAATTGCAGCTGCATATCAGGCTGTAATCTGATGGGGAGGAATTCAACACTACAGCTCTTTTTACCCATGAGAACTCCCTGCCAGGTCAGGGTTTAATTTAAAAGCGTGTCTTGCACAGACCACATTATACCAGAAATCAACAAACTGCACTTTGCAGGCAATACAGGTGCTGATTTTGATCTAGAAAACTTCATGCGAGTTAGTCTTAGCTGGGCTGAGCTGCAAGGTTGCTCATTTCCCTGTGTTGATTCATTTCAACAACTGCATTAAGTGAGATTAGGGAAGCTGCACATTTAGGACATGTAGTGGGAGGGCTCAGCCACCCACATCCAGACTGGGTCAATGCCTCATCAGGGTGAAATGTGGAGATAACATTTCTGGATGCAATAAATTACTTCTTTCTAGAATAGCTGGCCTTAGAAACCACAAGAAAAAAAACGCCATTCTGAATTTAGTCTTCAGCAGTGCAGAGGATCTAATTCAAGAGCTATTAGTGGGTGAGCTGCTCCATAGTAGCAACCACAATGTAATTAAGCTTAACACTGTAAGAAGAGAGCAAGACAAATAAAGCAGACATATACTCAATTTTAAGAAAACGACCTATACAAAAATGGGGAAAAATGCCAGGAAACCCTAAATGAGCAGTCCAAAAGCAAGAAGCCTACAAACATCCAGAAGGCTTAAAAAATGCTGTACTAGAAGCCCAGGTAAAATGTCTGACACCAACATAAAACCGTGGCCCAAACCGCCCCCCTGCATGACTCGATGAGAAAGTTCAGGAGGCTACCACGAGGCAAGTCGGGAAATCCAGAAAAATGTG
This sequence comes from Pelecanus crispus, assembly GCF_030463565.1. Lineage (NCBI taxonomy): Eukaryota > Metazoa > Chordata > Aves > Pelecaniformes > Pelecanidae > Pelecanus > Pelecanus crispus. Next base: position 77,666,193 of record NC_134646.1, read on the forward strand.
GCACGTGAAAAGCAAACAGGGAATGAAGATGGCTAAACTTGAGGAGTGGCTGATCAAGGATGCTCAAACTGTTAGTGAGAATCCTTTGGATTAGATGATCTTAGAGGTCTTTTCCAACCTTAATGATTCTATTCTATTCTATTCTATTCTATTCTATTCTATTCTATTCTATTCTATTCTATTCTATTCTATTCTATTCTATTCTATTCTGGCATGGAGGAACAGCAGGCAGGAGAGAGTTAATAAAAGGGCTGCTGGTGCTGTTGTTCTGAGGCCTGGAACAGATCCTCCTGGAAGACATGTCCTGTGGAAGACAGAGAAGCAATTAGAGACAGCCAGCATGGCTCCACCAAGAGCAAATCGTGCCTGACTGATCTAGTGGCCTTCTATGATGGAGTGACTGCATCAGTGGATGAGGGAAGAACACGGATATCATCTGCCTAGACTTCTGTAAGGCAAAGGCACAGTCCTCCTCAACATTCTTGACGCTAAATTGGAGAGTTACGGGTCTGACAGATAGACTGTTAGATGGATAAGGAGTTGGCTGGATGGACGCATCCAAAGAGTTACAGTCAATGGCTCCATGTCCAAGTGGAAATCGGTAATGAGCGGGGGGACGGTGGCTGATGAGGATATATTGGATGGTGCAGGACCTGAGCATGGTGTAGAGGAAGAAGAACAGAGGCGGACTGGCTTCCAAGGTGGCTGTTGCTTGGAGACTGGCTGGGCATTGATCTGCTTGTGGGAGGTTGGAAGTGATTTCCTTTCCTTTGGGAAGTCTGCATGGTGCTCGACTCAGAACCAGCCCTTGCAATGCCAAGAGGTTCTTCCCAAAATGAGAAGAGGTCCCGCAGTCATTGCCAAGAGCTTTCTGGTGCCTCTGTGAGCAGCAGCAGCCAAAAAGCCAAGAAAATGGAGCACCATAAGGAAGGGCATCGGAAACAAGGATTTTGTAGAAAACCTTGGTGCACCCACGCCTTGAGGACTGCGTGCAGCCTCGTCTCTGCACCTCAAGCAAGGCGCAGCGATGTTAAAAAGGTGCAGAGGAGGTCAACTGAAATTGGGGGACGGGGCACTTGCTTCTCAGGGACCAAATTTTGGAACTCCCCAAACTGGAGAGGACAGAACTGAAGGGAAATTTACTGGTGGTTACTAACTCGCTACGAAGGGCAGAGATAAGGTAAATGCAGAGGTGGTGTTTGCCAAATCCTGCAATGCTAGAGCTGAGGGTCAGTTGATGTGATTAGGAGAGGGTTAAAAAACAACTAAGAAAGTGCTTTTTTAAGCAGCAGGTAGTGACATTCTGGAATGTTGCCTTGTGAACTTTTGGGGGGTACCAGCAGGTTCAGAAAGGGATTAGACAAAGTCATGGACATAAAGTCCATGAAAAAATACTAAAAGGACTAGGCAGGGATGAATCACCAACACAGCAACTGCGGACACAAAGGGTGGTGGCCACCACTAGCCACGTCTCTCAGCTTTGGCGACGCTGGTGGACACACGGGTCTGAAGCCCGGTTTTGGTCAAAGCTCAGCAACTGCAGTCAAGTCTCCCCTGTCCCCGCACCACGGGCCCCAGAACGGCCGCAGGCCACGGCGGAGGGGAGCGCAGGGGAGGCGAGGGGAAAGGGGCGGAGGGGAGGCGAGGGGAGGCGAGGGGAGCGGGGCGCAGGGGAGCTGAGGGGAGGAAGCTGAGGGGAGCGGGGCGCAGGGGAGCCGAGGGGAGCTGAGGGGAGGGAGCCGAGGGGCGCTGAGGGGAGCTGAAGGGAGCTGAGGGGAGGGAGCCGAGGGGCGCTGAGGAGAGCTGAAGGGAGCTGAGGGGAGGGAGCCGAGGGGCGCTGAGGAGAGCTGAAGGGAGCTGAGGGGAGGGAGCCGAGGGGCGCTGAGGAGAGCTGAAGGGAGCTGAGGGGAGGGAGCCGAGGGGCGCTGAGGGGCGCTGAGGGGCGCCGAGGGGCGCCGAGGGGCGCCGAGGGGCGCCGCGGGGAGCGGGGCGGGGCGGAGCGCGGCCCAGGCGAGCCCTGAGGTGAGGCGCGGGCCGGCCCCGCCTCCCGCCCCCGCTCCTCGCGCAGAGCCCCGCCCCGCCCCGCCCCACCCTGCCCCGCCGCGGGGCGCCCCGCCCGCGAGACGTCACTGGTCAGCGTGCCGGCGCCGGCCAACCCCCGCGCAGGCCCCCCCGCCCCCCTCTGGCGCGCGGCGGGCGAGGCGCGCCTGCGCGGAAGCGCGGCGGCGGGGGGTGGGGGGCAGGAGGGGCGAGGCGTGTTCGCGCAGGCGCAGTCGGCGGCGGGCGGCCGCGCGAGAGTTAGCGCGTGGCGGGCGTTTCGAGCCGTTGGTGCCGCCGGCGGCCCCGCCCCTCCCGCGCGGCTGGGGCCCGGCTCCCTCAGGCCGGGGCGGGGACGCGGACGCTGCCGACGCTTCCGCCGACGCTTGCCCGGCCCGCCCGCTGCGTTCTGCGGCTCATCTCCCCTCCCTTCCCCTTCCCCTTCCCCTTCCCGCCGGGCCGCCGCAGAGGCAGCGCGCTGTGGTGAGTACCGAGTGGTGCGGGGTCGGGGCTCGCTCGCACCGGGAGCGGGGCAGCCGCCGCGGCGTCCCCTCTCCCCTCCGTCTCCTCGTCCTGCCCTGTTCTGTTCCGGGGCGGCTTTTAGCCGAGATCCCCTTGGGGCTGTAGGCAGCAGCTGCCCCGGGGCTGGGGCCTGGCCGGCGGGCGTTGGGGGAGAAGGCCCCTGAGGGCCCCGCTCGTGGGGGCTGAGCTGGCTGTGGCGATCGCGCGTCCCCGTGCTGGGGACGGGGGTCGTGTGGAGCTTCCTCAGGGGTCCTGACGTGTGACTTGTGGTGTTTGGTGGCGGCTTGAGCGGCAGTGTCAGCGTGCCTTAATGATCTGCGTACACGTAGGTAAAGCTATGTGCGCTCCTTTTTATTTATTTTGACCGCAGCCCTTTTTTAGCGTGGAAGGCAGAGGGCAGTTGGAAGGCTGCCCTGTGACATGAAACTTGCATAACAAATCCTGTCTCTTATATAATCTGTAACCCTAAGATAAATTAAGCACACATAGAATTTCAGAAGGATGCGTTTACTTGTTCAGCACTCATGCCCTCCTGGCCGGCTGGCAAAGTGGGTTTTTCTGGTGGTATGTATGTTTCTAGAAACAAAGTATTAAGTAATACCAAACTAAAAAAAAACCCTGGTTATTACCAGTGTATTGCAGACAAGGCCTGCTGACTTTCTTGATAATTTATGCTATTCTTTGCCATCTCTTGTGCTCCCTTTAGGATCCTAAAGCTGATGATTTGTTTGCTGGGAAACAGCAAACCAGCAAACTCCTTTTTCTTGTAACTTTTAAGTTGTGACTGGTTTTGCAAGAGTATTTACACTTAATTTTAATCTATTATAATTGATCAAAACCCACATTACTATGTTGAGATATTTTTATGTTAAAGGATGTCTTGTTCCATTTTCAGAGGAAACTTTTAAATGGAGGTTTAGAAGACAAGATTCTGCTTGCTGCTGAAGTTAAAAAAAAATCTTTATAAGCAAGATCTTGTAACATCACTGTAGTTTTGTTTTTAGAACAAGCTGAAAGCTCCTCTCATTTTGGAAGAGTTAAAATGATTGTGGGTGGGGTTTTTTATTTAATGTGAGGAAAACTATGTAAGTAAATCACTTTTGCAGGCCAGTGAATTACTCAATGTTTACACCTGTTGCTTTTAAATTAGTGGTAGTGTTCTATTTTAACAGTAAATTTTTGTGAATTAAGGAAAAACGTAAGTGTTTGCAAAGATCAGGGATTTAATTGATGTAAAAATGTGTGTCCTGATTTGAGGAACAAAATATATTAAGACATCCCTGAAATAAAAATTGGTTTCTATTCTTTGAATAGCCACTCTAATCCAGAACAGCATTCAGTTTTCTGGTGTGATCTAACACTTCCTTTTTCCTGTGCAGACTTTTTTTATTAAAATACTGAATATTCATTTAAAGTGACAAAAAAAAATTACAACTGGAATAATACCCCAGGTTTTTTCATGTATTTGGACCTTTTCTGCTTACAAAAAATATTTTAATCATGAGCTGTGGAAATGATTTTGTGGAAACTCTTAAGAAAATTGGATATCCAAAAGCTGATGAACTTACTGGAGAAGATTTTGACTGGCTGTTTGAGTCTTCAGAAGAGAAATCGTTCCTGGAGTGGTTTTGTGGGAATGTAAATGAGCAGCATGTGGTATCTGAAAAAGAACTGCAAGATTTTGATAGTCTTCTTGAGTCTGGTAAGCCCATTTTGGAAGGAAATGCACTGGATGAAGTCCTTAAAACCTTGAAGCCGATGGATTCAAAGAACAGCAGCCAAAAGGAGGAGGAAGAAGAGGAGGAGGAACTGAAGAAATTAGAGGATGAGCTTCAAGATCTTCAGAAGTTAAAAAAACTTCAAATTCATCGGCATAATAAGCTTCAAATGATGGTTTCTGCAAACAGCCATATGTTACAAACATTAAAAAGCAAAGAGGAAGAAGCACATAAAGATTTGAAAGAAGGACTGGAAGTGTTTACTGCAGCAAATAATAAGCTTAATAATGAACTGCTGTCTCTTACGGATGCAGCTAAGAAATTGGCCTCTTTCTTCACTGCTTCAGATTCAGAACAAGGGTCGTGTCCACATCCAGTGTTTTTTTCCCAACTTTCTTTAGACAGGTATTTGTCTCAGGAAGAACAAAGCACCGCAGCACTTACCTTGTACATAAAAAAACATTTTTATCAAGGTATGCCTGAATGGGTTGAAAAGTCACATGACGACAGCTTTCAGCTTACCGATATAACCAAACAAGTCACTTGTGATGAGACTAATGAAGTTTGTGAAGAGCATCAAGAGATTGCCAGGCTCCAAACAGCATATATTTGTGCTCAACATCAGCTAATTCAAATGCAAGCTAAAGAGGCGAGCATGAATTCAGCTATAAAATGTGCGGAGAGCATGCTACAGTCCTTCAAGAACAAGGTAAGCTGCAAAAGGTGATAAAAGGTAGTGGAGTTTTAAACAGGCAGGCGTGTTCAACTGGATCTGGTAAAAGGAATTGCTGAGTTATTGTTATTTCGACTATTTTTACGTAGTGAAATTGCACTTTTATGAAGTTTTAGTCTTGCTCACAGAAATTCTCATGTGAAATAGCTTCAATTTCTATAGTTAGAAATTCTTCAGTATGGCAGAGTAACTTTAATTCTACTTTCCAGAATAACTACCTTAAAAAACCTAGAATTTAGTAGTACCTTTCCAGTTTAGTTTAACTTTGAAATTTCAAATTCTAACTGGCTCTCAGTTGTTTGTACAACAAACAAAAGCTTAACTTTGGTTGAAATTTTGTGGTATTGAGGAGCTAATATAAATGTATTCCTGTTTATATTCTGTAGCATAAACCTGAAAAGTTTTAGTTCACTGACTTTTGAAACTCAAGTACTTGTAATATGGTGACGTTATGGTGGTGTGTTTTAAATACCAAATAAATGAATTGGAAGCCCCAGAAATCTCTCAAGTGAGTGACAGGCAGATGTGACTACTGGAATGTGAAGAAATCATAACAGAAGGGAAAATATTAACTTATGCCAGTCATGGACTAACTTGAGGCATCATGTCAGTTTGTATATTTTCATTTATGGATGACTAGCATATAGGGCTTGGTTGATTAGCGTAATTTGAAAAAGATTGATTCTGATAGTAGTGTTGATAGTCATCCGACTGAATATAAAACAATATGTTTGCATGTGAGATTTCAGTTAGGCGTGCTTGAAATCTGGGTGCTAAGTAAAATACAGCTTCTCTGTTTTTTTTTCACAACAAACTATTTCCTGGCCTGGCAATAGAATGAAATTACTACTTACTGAAATACATTTATTTGATATCCACTTTTTAAATCTGTATTTACCTTATGTTGTAAAGTTCTGTAAAACTGCTTGTGGAGTTTTCATTTAGTTTTGTAGATATGAGTGATGCAGTGATTTTAATGTAATGTTAAGTACGTGAAGCTTGTGTGAACTGAAGAAGTGTGTTAGGGAAGTGGCTTGGAGGGAGGTATGAAGAAATTGACAAATACTTTGCTTTATGTAGGATATTGGAAAACAAGAAAACCTCGATGCCAAAATATCTAGTTTAAATGATGAAATTTCAACAATTCAACAAGAAATAACTCAGATAAACAATGAAGAGCTGCTTCCCCTTCTGAAAGAGAATGCACGGCTTTTGAGCGCGCCGGTGGTGAAAGGATACTTGGATCATCAGATTGCTCGGCAGGACTATCATGCTTCAAGACAAGATGAAATAAGCAGGCACTTGATAAGACAGAAAGCATCATTTGAACTCATTGAGCTAGCCTTTGAAATGGAGTTGAAGAAACATAAGGAGATCTGCTGTCAACTTGAGAATTTGGTAGAATCTCTGAAGCAGAGCAGTAATGAGTTGCAACAGAGACTACAGGTGATTACTGAGCAAACTCAACACGCAAAGCCAAGAAACACTATTAGTTCAGAGGATGGTTTCTCTTGCAGGTAAGCGTTATAGTCGCTATTGAACTTTGACTTACTTTGAAATAATACTGGGGAGATAAAGGCTTAGGCAAGCTAAGCCTTTTCTGTTGCTAAGTTCTTAGTTACTTGCTATAGCTAATTAGTATTTTGAATTCTTCAGAACTGAAGCCTTCAAGGTATGAGATTTGACTCTTGCTTATCCTTTGAAATTCTTTTCAGGTTTGCCTGAGGAAAAACTGTTCAGTTATCAGGCTCATTAATATTGCTGAAGCATTCCCAAGCAATCCAGAATATAATGAATGTTTAAAGCCAAACCCATCTTACATGGTGCCCTGATCTAGGACCTCTTGAAATTTGTATTAGAAGTATAGATGTAGACAGCTCTTAATAACAATGATTTCCCAGATCATATGCATGGCCTCATCAGCTTAGTCTGCAAAAACCCCCACGTGGTAGAGCAGAGGAACGGCTCCTTGAATACATGAAATGTTCAGCTCATTTTTACTGCTTGATTTGCCATTTGGCTTCGATGTCCTGTCACCCATGTAGGAGTCTGGTTTTTCACCATCTAAGAAATTAAGTCTCCTTGTAGCTCAGGTGATACAGTAGGAATGTGCGCTGTGTTGCTGTAACTTCAAGACTCTAAGCCTTTTGATGAGGTCTATTGTATAATTATAGGTGTATTGATGTCAGACTTTTCCTCCTTCTTTAAAATGGTGCTGTAAGTGTTTCTTAACAATTAAGTGATAGTTAAGTATGCTCTTGCACAGTGAGTAACTGCAAGAATAAGGCAGCATTAATTTTGCTCCCATTGTGTGTTTGCATTGGCAACTTGTAACACTTTTGTTCAGATTTATTAAGTCTCTAAATGACTGAATCAGAGTGTTGTCTGGCTACTTTTTAACTTTTTTTTATTTTTTAAAAAAGGCATGTATTAGTATTCATGATTGTGAATTGGAAAAAGTGAAAAACCCCAAAAGGTTTGTAAGCAGAAGACACTTGAAAGAAACTCAGTTAATTTTGAAATATAGCTCCTGCTCTTATTAAAGCCAATCTGATAATATATTGGGGCTCAGCTCCTGAAGATTTTAATATGTAGAGGTGGTAGTAGCAACTGAGCAAAGTCACCTGTAATCGTGTTAGACTCTTCCTGATGCAGTGTAAAGGTACAGTTTGGTACAGCAGGTATTGCTGTCTTTTGCATGACTCGTAACTAATTGGAGAATTTCTTAACAGTCTCTTCATAGATAGAAAATGGGAAATACTCCAGTAAGCTTGAAAATGTCAAAAAGATGTCTCTTATTTCTCACTGGCCATCGAAGTCTGCTGTTTTTCAGCACTTAAAAAAAGTTGGATCTTACTTTGCTGTCCTTGAAGTGTCGGGAAATAGCTGGCAAAAGCACATTGCCAACTTCTGTTTGCATTCATTGTGTACTTATTAACTGTTACTTTGGTATTTCATTGCGGTTAATCTAATATTGAAATATTTTGGAGTCCTCTTAATCATGTACTAGCTATATATAGATAGAATCATTAAATCAGTGGGAGCTACAGCAGTGTAGTAAGAAAACCCTGAGCAGTACTGTCCTTTACTAGTCCTCTGACTTCTCAACATGAACATCTTCTCTTGACTAATAATGACAGGAGCTCTTAGGAAACTTAGAAATGCTTGTGTGTCTAACTTCATTTGTTACAGGCTATATCAGCTTCTGGAAGGAGAAAATAAAAAACAACAATTGTTTAAAACATACAAAAGCCTGGAGCAGATGGCTCAGCAGTTAAAGCAGGACTGTGCTACAGTACAAGATCAGCTAGCAGCATCTTCTCAAGAACAGTCTCTCCTTTTGTCCAAGCTACAAAGTGATGTAGATACTCTTCATGATGCTCTGTATCATGGAGGAAATCAGTTACAACTCAGTAGTCGGGTAAGCCCTTATCTAGTTATTAAAATTATTACATTAATGTGTGTCATGTTCTTTTACTGAGAAAAATGTAGTATGAAGGCTGTAGACACACAAACTGGCTCCCACATGTCAGCAGCAAATTTGTTAGCATAATGATGATGGGCCCGGTGTTTACATTATTCTTAGCAAATGTTGGATTTCGTAAATGTTGGCAGGTAATAATTTTTTGTTTCTGAGCCGATTGTTGCATCCAACTTTTAATTCCTTTCAAAGGCATATACAGTCCTGTATTACTAGTAAGTTTATGGCGTGGGAAATATGTCATCTGGATATGGTGTCGCTGGAAGATTCATTAAAATTTCTTTTTACTTCAGATGGGCGTTTTTTTCCCTGTTACCCATAACACCTGAATAGTACAGTTTGGCCCCTTAAAAAGCCCATTATTTGGACAAAATAAGAATATCATAATTCTGAAGGACAGTTGTAGTAGGACAATCCTGCTACAGAGCTCCCAGGTGTTGGGTTTAGAGCCTCTTTTAAAGGGGAATAGGGGTTGTTAAATGCAACTTGTTATGGTTTTTAAATAGTTGTAGGTATCTCAAAAGTGGATTGAGGGAAGTCTTCTGTTACATGGTTGACTACATAAAATATATTTAACTCTTCCATCTCAAGTGAATTTGCAACATATAGAACAGTTTTATTAAAAAATAAAACTTACTACTTGAAACAATATGTATTTAGGGATTACATGTTATTAAATCAATCAAATACCTTTCTATTGATTCAAGTTACCTCTGAAAACATAGTGACATCTCTTCCTATTGCTACTGTTTATCAAGAAAAAGAATTCCTTTAATAAGGAAATAATGTGCAAGTGGATGACTAGCCTACTTACACTGAACTGTCATAAGAATGACAATTGGGAAAATTGTAGCTGGTAATTAATGATTCAATTTTAAAACTGAATTGGCTTTTTTCTTGTGGGTTTTTTTGTTCCCTTTTAAGACTTGGCTAGCTATGAAGACTTGATAGAAAATGTTATTCAACCATCTATCTAGTTGAGGGCCGGATTCTTATGGTCTTAACTCATCTGGCTTAGTAAACAAAATTACATTTTCCTAACCTGATGTGAGTACAGTTACATGGAGCTTAAAAGTTACATAAATTGAATGGAAACCCTTATCACCTGTGTTTCTATTTCTTGTGATGACTTTTCACTTACAAATGAAAATGGCTTCCAAAAGGAAAAAACTTTTATATTTCTAGTTCAGCTAGTGTATTAACAATATAAAAGTAATAATTTTTTGTCTTGTGTTTTTTGTTAGGAACTTACCGAGCAATTTCATCAACTGGAAGTTGATTTAAATAAACTAAATCAACTCCTGATGGATCTGATTGCTGATGTGAAGTCAAAGAGAAACTTTTTAGAGTCCAGTAAGCTACATCAGATGGAAAGAAACTTGTATGTGTATTTTTTCAAAGACGAAGACCACTTGAAAGAGATGGTGGAGAAGCTTGAGCAGCAGTCTGAGGCTAAAGCCAGTGGTCTGGAAGATTAGAATTTCACCACCAGTGAAGTTCTTAGTGTTTAAACTTCATTGTACTCTTAAGAAAGGAGAACATGTTAATGTAAACTGGCTACAAGTTTATGGAATGATAAGTATTAGCTTATCAAGCCTAACATTTATCTATCATTGCAATGTATGTTTAGCTGCCACAGTTACCAAGTTTGGATTGTACACTGCTTTATGGCTTTTGGCATCTGCCCACTGAGTTCAAATCTCAGTTTTGTCAAAGTTCTTTGATATGAAGTAATACATTGGTTGTTTGAATGAATTACATTCAGGCTGCTCTTCTGCTAGCCTGTATGTTGATTTCCATTGCACACAGCACAGCACAAAAAGGAACATTTCATACCCTTGAGATAAGTTCTCTTGCATGATAAGAACGTTTGATATGTGAACTGAAAAGTAAATGTGGAGAAGGCATTCCAGATTTTGGAACATGAATGTAATGTGCTCATTCTGAAGAGGAGAGTTCTCCAAGGCAGATGTTCCGTGATTATTTCCCTTACAGCTCTCCTAAGATTTGGTTTTGTTAGAAATGTGTTGGGAGTATGTACCAGAATCTTTTTCAAGTACCAAGACCATCTGTTTTAGGACCATTCTGATATTTAACTTAACCTGTGGCCTATCTTCTCCATTGAAACCAGCCCATACTCATGTACTGGGCTCTTCAAATTAAAATAATTTTAAATTTACCTTTTGGACTGCTGAGTTTGCTGTATAATTTATAATGATAGGCATTTCAATTCAGAGTCCTAATGCTTTCATACTTCTACTTTCATGTGCATTGTTAGACTGTTTATCAAATTTTTATACAGCTTCCTAATATACCAATGGAACTAAACAGGCTTTTATAGTATGATAACTTTCAGTCTTTTATATTTTGATGGGATCAGCTGTGCTTGCTTTCAAGTGGTGTACATACTGATGAAGGTTAGTGAATTAGCTTTAACTTCAGTAACAGTAGTCTTAAAACTATTTTGATGACAGACTTTTAATGTGAGTATAACTTATTTTTAAATGTTTAAAATTTTTTTAACTTACTGGTTGGATGTCTTTGTATCTGGATTTTGTGCTGCTTAACTCTACACATTGTGTTTATTATTAAATGCCAAACACTGTAAATTCAGTTCAGTGTTGTCAAAATTTATGGTGAATCTGCGTGTTGGTTTTAGGTGTGTCTTCATGCATAGTGTCTAGTTTATATTTAGTCTGCTAGGTTCTCATTTTGATATGCCCCTGAGGCTTTAAGACTGCTGCTTCCCACCCTGAGAAGGCAGGGAGCGTTTTTACCCTGTGTAGGAAAGAAGCGTTGCTCTTAATTATGGAAGTTAGGAGGAGTTGTGCATGGGGAAAGATATGTAAGCAGAGGAAATATTGTTTACTTGATGGTTAAACTTGACTTGATAGTCTACTCAGGCACTGGATTTAGTAGGAGAAGACGAGTGCAAGAGGAGTCCAGTTATTAACTTGTATAGGAATAATTTACTTAACAGCAGTTTTTGGTAGAGCAGTTGACTTGTACAGCTTGAATCCTTTAAATATTTTGAAAATATTGGGTATTTATCTTGTGTTTGTGGTGAGTTTTATGCATTGTTCTGGTCTAACTATATAAAATCAACAAAGTCATCAGTATGGACACAGTTGTTCCCAATTTTCCTGTATTGTATCTAGGGGCTCTCCAAGTATTGCGGAATGTGGCTACACGTCAACTGGAAAAGCAACTGCTTTTCAAAAAACGATAAAGTTTAGAACAGCAGTAGCTACAGTCAGAGCTTGTAGAGACTTTAGATGTTGCTGATCTGTTTCTTAAATTGACAAATAAACTATAGTAACTATTTTAATATTATTAATATTTAATAGTGCTTGAGTACATCAATTATACAAGGTTTAAGGAATAGAGGTCTTTCATGATAAATATTTTCTGAAATAACACATCACTAATGTTTGTGTATCATTATAGTAATACTTGTTTCTTTCATCTTGTGTTGCTCTAATTTGGCAGTTACTTGAAAGGGGTTTTTTTTGATAAAATCTGAGGACCCATAACAGTAAATGTTTGCATATGCTAGATACAGACTAGTTTAAAGATATTAAGGAAGGGGGAAGTATTTTGGACATAAATGATAATAGTTTTATTTGTCAGATTTTTTTATTAGAAGGTAGCTTTACTTAATAGGACTGCTTAATTTGTTATCAGTGTATTAGAATGCTGTTTCAAAGAAGTTTCACTTTGTGGTTTTTGTAAATTACTACAATTTGCTAATTTTTATTTACAATACTTAGAAACTGATAGGCATGTCAGGGAGGAATTTTCTGTCGAGGAGAATGAATGGCTGAACATTTGCTGTATTTTGTCTTTAATTTCAATGGAATATAAGTGCAGATTGTTCTGTGGCCCTGATACCATGCATAATTTGTGTGTGTTCTTTGTTTAGGTTTAATCTTAAAAATGGAATTGTACACATCATACATAGGATGTGAGACTTCTAAAGTGCCTTTGTCTGATACCGCTCAGAAGATTATGACAGCTTTGCAGTCTATTCCTGTAGGAGAAGTTCAGACTAAGAGAAAAAATAACCAGAGTGAGTAAATCTTGGCCTGTTCAAGTGTTTCTATTTTCAGTTGAAAAAACTGAAACACAAACAAACAAAACAATATCAAACCTCTGGTCCCTATTTAAAAAGAAGAAAAAAGTGAGCGTTTAGGTTTCCAGGTTTAGAAAAGAAATTAAGCTGTAACTGTGACATTTGCTGGTACTTTTCTGATTAAATAATGCTATGTGAGTATAAGGAACTAGGATATTACCAGTACCCTCAATTTCATTTTTTTCTTCCTGTTCCTGCTGTGTGGTATAGAAGCAGATGAGAATTTCAAATTGTTAATTAACTAATACTGTAAATTAAATGTATACATTAACTTAATTCTGGACTAGATGTTTAAAGATCACTAGAGCTACTGTGAACTTACCAGAAGGCCTGTGAACTCTCCAGACTCATGTCTGTCTTTTAAACACATGTTCATTAGCAACTCACTCCTTGTGAAATTCTAGGGGGAAGAGTGAACAAGTCCCAGTGGTAGAGCAAATTAGGTAATGTTAAAAGTGCCTCAGCAGATCTTTGACTCTGTTGAGCAAATATTAGTCAGAATGTTGTGGATACTAGGGAGGTTTTGTAAGATGGAATTTTTATTCTCAATTCTGTGTATTTCATAGTCTGCCAGGCTTGTAGCTCTGGAAAGAAGTAGATAGAAAGTTAAGAGTTTTGCTCAATTTCAGTTGTCTGTTTTCTCCTGAGAACTAGATCCTGGAACATTATCTGGTTGATGGGATTTAAATCTAGCATTTGTTCTTGTGTACATGGTGTTCGTTGCAGCCTCAGTTTTATGTAAATAACAGTTCAGGCTCTTCTTTCAGTAGTAAAGTATTGGATCAGTGGAGCCTGATGGTGTGGCAGTGAAAAGGGTAGTAGTTCATTGCTGTGTAAATCAGTGATACACATTTGAAGAAATATGGGATGCGTTCATTTTAAAATGGGACATTTGGACCAAAACTCAGCTTACTTTAAAGAAAATCGGATCTCTTTTCAGACTCAGCCGTTCTGCTTTGCTTGCTACCTTGTCATTTTCCTTTCCTTGATTTTCCTGTGTAGTGTTTTTTGTCTTGGACTCCGGAACTCTCTCTACTGTGTGATATCTGTGTTGTGTAATGTTGTCTGCTCTTGATCCATTCACTCTCTGTCAAGCTGTAAAATTACATATTATCTTTTAAAAAACACCATGAAGGTGTCTGGTATCTTTAGCCAAATGAGCTTGCTGTCGTCTTTGTAGTGCTGCTAAACCCTTACTCACTGGGGAGTGAAGAACAGTATAAAGCATTTAGTGGCAGCAGGTCATATGACTAGCTTTTCTTGCTCTTTTCTGTGTAGTAATTACTCACAATTGTTTCTAGTGTACAGGCTTAAGAACAAATTTATTTGAATTGCTTTTAGGAAATTGCCTGAATGTATAGCTTTAGCTGATCAGCGTGGATCTGGAGAGAAGAAAAAGTTTGCCTCCCTTAAAAAAACCCAAACCAAAACCTGTCATTTTAGTTGGTTTCAAACTGTATTGAACTGTATTTTATTGATAGATCTTTAAAGATTAAATTTTACTTACTGGACAAACTGTCTTTAGAAGGTAAATATTGGGTTCAAATAGGACAAATATCTACGATGTTGAACTAGAAGGTGAGATTCTGTGGTTATCTTGGCGGTAGAGCTTGTAATGGTCCCATCTATCCTTAAAGGAGTTTGAAGGCAAGGCTGGGTTTCTGCTGCCATCTGGTGATACTTTTTCATAAACCAGAAATTTGAGGTTGCGTAGCTCTTCAGATACCTGTCGTACTGAATACTGTGTGCTGAAGGAGAGAAATGTAATCCTCATCATCTTCTCAGGAGGGTGAATTTGTCAAGAAAAAAGTATCTAGCTGTGAAACAATTGAAAGCACTGAATGTAAACTCAGTTACAATCATTCTTAAATTATAATTTTATTGTTGTAGGAAGTGTCAAGAAAACCAAACCTAAAATGTTTGAAGCTACAAATACAGTTATGCCATATTTGCTATTCTAACAGCTCAGGTTAGAAGTCTGAGCTGGAGATAAATAACTGATGATACACATACACCAACATGAACCTGCATGTAATACTATAAAGTGATAAGCTTGGTTTCTTCTGGAGGCTAAGCTAGTTAGTCTTTGTAAATGCTTTTTTTTTTCCTAGTATTTTAAGTACAGGGTCCTGGTTTGCCTTGACAAAATTTTTTTAAAACAATCTCAGTAAATAGGAATAGATCACCTTATGCTTTGTTTGACATTGGTCATCAGCACATTAGATTCAGAAAGTGTCTTGCTGCTGGTAATGGAAATTTCATAGCTGGACACAGTAGTGGAGTGTTGTACTTGGTAGGGACCAGGATTCAGAAGGGCACAAAATACATATTTTGCCTGTGAGGTGTCTTTTGGCTGGACAGTAAAAGAATCTAGAAATAAAGGAATCCTAACTAATTGCAAATTCTGGAGAGACCCAGACTTCAGAGGAATTCTTTTTTTCCCTGTTCCCGTTCCTGTACCTACTGAGTTTGTAATTACTGCTAGCCTGTTGCCCCTTGTTCTTTTATTCCAGTCTTCGCTTGCCTCCCCTCTTCTTGGGGATACTGGGCAGCGTTGAGGGCAGAAAAGAGAAGGCATGTCCTAACTTCATTTAGCACAGTGCAGAGTCCTGACATGCATTAACAAAGCCTTCTTTAAACTACAGCATCTGTCTGCTTTCAGAGCTGTCGGCTGAGTATCACTGGTAGTTCAGTGGCTAACAGCTGTGCTGCAGCACAGGGCTCTGTCTTAGACGCGGCACTGATAGTCGTCCTGCTTCTTGTGGTGCTAGTCCTTATCTTACCTTTCTGTCAGTTCAGTAGGTCTGAATTCTCCTTGCTCCCTGTTCTTGTCTGGTCTTACAATACCTGTTCTACTACAAGAATGAACAATGTGATAAAATTATCCTCTGCAGATGAAGCATGGTTGGTTCTCTGTAGGGCATGATATGCTAAAGATGTATATGCAAATAGTGTTTTACTGAAGAAAATTACTGTGGAATTATCTTAATTCCAAGGAAACACTTAAACTGTGTGAAGTGTGTAGGGTTTTGGGGTTTTTTGGTTTTTTTTTGTTTTGGTTTTCTTTTTTTTTCTTCTTGCCCATCCCCCCAGCTTTACTTTGACCAAGATGGGATGTGTTTTCTTGAAAGAAGGAAATATGCATATTTGTGGTATTATAGTAATGCCTCTTCTGAATACCATGGAAGATGTTTGTCTGCTTTGAGCAAACTTGAATTAATTTTTTCTTATGGGGACAGAGCATGCTTTTGCATATGCATATTTAGGAACCTGCAGGGCCCTTTTAGGCATGAATGATAGTAATTGGAGGAAAATGGTTGTCATGGAAGATTTTATTGTAATTGTTTTAGGTTTGGTAGAAGTGTCAATAATGTAACACCGTATGTAATCTAAGTTATATACACTGGTCTCAGATTCATTTGTATTGTAAAATGTTTCCCATTCTTTTTTTAAAGGTATAGAGAAGACAAAGGAAAATAAACTAGGTGATAAGGATGCACACCTGAAAAATGAAAAGGCAAGCATATTGTAAGATTGAAGACCACTAAAAGCAGTCTTTTTATAGCAGGTTTGAAGTTGTTATAGACTGGCTCTTTCCTAACAAGCTTTATCGCAATATATTGCATACGCTCACAGTTCAGATAACTTTCCTCTGCCTTATTTTGTACTTGGCATCTATTTATCTATGAGAGTCTTGGCCCCACTTCTGTTATCCTTTTTGTAGGAAGTTAGTCTTTTGTGACAGATAATAATAAATGAGGCTGCTATGTTTAGGTAATTACCAGGGTTTAAAAATGTTCTCAAGCCCCTGTCACTGAACAATCACTAGCACATAAAGTGAGCTGATTCATATGAAAAATTACTTTGTATTAGGAAGTTTAATTTTTGGTTTAATTATCTCTCTGAATTTGGTTTAATGTGCATGTGAGTGAGTGCCAGTACAAGAATGGGAAGAAATAACTGCGGCAGCCCCAACTCAGGCTGTGATTGTAAGATCCATTGAGTTGATTGATCAGTTGTAGATACTGCGAGTGTATTCCTGTCCTAGCTGCAAATTTCAGTCTTCCTTACTCTGACTCCTGTGGATGTTTGTTGTGATTTAACCCCAGCCGGCAACTGAGCACCACACAGCTGCTTGTTCACTCACCCCTGTGGGATGGGGGAGAGAATCGGAAGGGTAAAAGTGAGAAGGCTCGTGGGTTCAGGTAGAGACAGTTTAATAGGTAAAGCAAAAGCCACTCAAGCAAATCAAAGCAAAACAAACCTCCCATCAGCAGGCAGGTAGGTGTTCAGCCATCTCCAGGAAAGCAGGGCTCCATCACGCCTAACAGTTACTTGGGAAGACAAACGCCATCACTCCAAATGTCATAGAATCATAGAATCGTTTAGGTTGGAAAAGACCTTTAAGATCATCCAGTCCAACCATTAACCTACACTACCAAGTCTACTCTAAGCCAATCAAGGGTAGACTAGACTAAACTATGTCCCAAACCATGTCCCCCCCTTCCTTCTTCTTCCCCCAGCTTTATATATGCTGAGCATGATGTCATATGGTGTGGAATATCCCTTGGGTCAGTTGGGGTCAGCTGTCCTAGCCGTGTCCCCTCCCAGCTTCTTGTGCACCCCCATGCTACTTGCTGGTGGGGTCGGGTGGGGTGAGGAGCAGAAAAGGCCTTGAGTCTGCATAAGCACTGCTCGGCAGCAATGGAAACATCCCTGTATTATCAACACTGTTTCCAGCACAAATCCAAAACATAGCCCCATACTGGCTACTGTGAAGAAAATTAACTCTATCCCAGCCAAAACCAGCACAATGTTGCACACTTCAAGTCCATTCCGGTTGCTCAAGATGCAGAAAACTGGTTTCTTTTGTGGGGTGGGATAGTTTCCTACAAATTATATTGGCTCATAGATAGACATGCAGCTGTGGGTGCACATGGATAGTAGCAGAACCCCTTCTTGTGATGATGAGGTGCTACTTTTGACTCACTGCATCTAGTGAAATTTTCCCACATCCACATAAATTATGAAACTACATCATGGGAATTGTCTTCTCTGCTTCCAGCCATGTCATTATTTCTAGTAGAAGATCAGTTCTTCCTGGAAGCGGCTGCTTCTCTCTGTGGTTAATTGTAGGTCCAGCTGTATTATTCTGACTTGATAATTAAATTGGTTTGTTCTTATTTTTGAACCTTTAAAAGAGACTTGCTTATTCCTGATTCTGTAATTATTTGAGTGTCCTAATTCAAATTCTACTGTGTTAAACAATAAAACTATTTGCAGTTTGCCTGGAGAATACACTTGAGCAAATTAGTTGTCTTTCTGTGGCTCTTAAACATTTTGTCCTGCTGTGGTATTATTTTTCCACTTATGGTTAACTTTTTATAGTGTCCACTTCTTGATTAGCATTGCCCAACTCCAGTTGCCTTTGCTCAGAATGACCACTGTTCGTTTTGGTAGCAGCAAAAGCTTAATTAGCTACCTTTTTCTGTTTACTTAGAACCTGTTAATTGCACTTTTGCTGTGGAGTTGATCCTGTGAAGTATGATCTTGAGCAGTCTAAGCCTTTTTCATCTTTTGACTTCATAGTTCTGAGGCTTGGGAACACAGAAACTGGGTTGAGGAATATTGCAAAACTAGAAAAAAGAAATTATTGGTTTTGTCATTCTGGCTTGCTCAATCAATACAGATTGAATAGAGATGGACGATATCCTTTGATCAGTGAAAACTGTCGTCTTGGGGAATGGATGAGAGCCCTGCACAGCAGTAACTTGTGGTTCTTTTGAAGTGAGAAGGCCTTAGTTTTTGGAATGATAATGACAGCAGAGGTACTGAAGAGACTTGCTGTGCTACAGGAGCAGAAACTATAGTAATTATGAGAGGCTTCAGTTACTTTTCAGTGGACTGGGTGAATATTATGCCAATGCGTGGTGCTGAGACTAAAAATTAGGAGACAGCTGCTTTGTGGAATGGTTAGAGAACTCAGAAGAGAAACTGGTTTTTATTTGATTCTGTGTAAGATCAGATTCAAAATCTTCGTACTGAAAGATGCTCTGACAGGGACTATAATCTTTCCAAGGTGTTAAAAGATAGGTAAGTCACTACAGGAATGCTTCATTTCAAAAAAGGAAACTACATAAAAATGAAGGAGCTTTTAAAAGAAAATACATGGAATTTCCCCTCCAAAACCAAAACATTTGTAGGTAGTTAGGTATTTATTCAAAACAGAATATTGGACGCTTAAAATGAATACTAAAATCTGTGCAGGAAAGAGAAGTATGGCTAAGGGACAGTATGAATGACACTACTAAAAAATGTCATCATGCAAAAAGCTGCACTTACCAGACTTTGTATTCTTTTTAGTTGCCTCATTTGAGTAAGTTAAATGTAAATATACAATAGTATGGTCCAAATAAACTTTGAGAAACAGATTGCAAATGCATCACTAATAATACGTCATTTTTTTTAAATGCATCAGGAGTTGACAGCTTGCCAGCTCCTGTAAGACCTGTTGATGACCAAGGCATAAGAGCAGTATTGAGGGAAGATACAACTCTGTATATCTGTAAACAGTTAAACACACATTTACCTTGGAGAATCTTGGAAAGGTTGCCGGTTGCCATTTGAGAGTCCTTGTTTATGAAATCAAGACAGAGGATCTATCTCAGCTGAAGATGTTGTAGAAGAAACTAGCAAAATAAACAGTAAGAAAATACTAGGACCAGTAGCATATCAAGGAAATTTCTGAAGGAAATCAAGGATGAAGGAGTAGAATCATAACATTACCATGCAACTTCTTGCTTAATGCTATTTATGCATGCTCCTGTAAAGGGATCCAGGGACTATCTGGAGTAGGAAAGCTGTTCTGGGCATAGTGGATTAAACAGAATAGAATATAATACTTATTCATACACCTGATAATACTTCTTCAGTGCAACTTTCATATATATTTTTGTTATGTCTTGCAATCTTCTAAGTTGTTTGAAGAAATTGGTGGGGATCAGTTGACTCCGTGTACTTGAATTTCCAAAGCAGTCATTATGGTCTCTTGCCAAAAGTTCTTTAGTAAACTAAGCTGTCACGAAAAAAGCTCTGAATATTGAAGCTAAAGATGGAAATGAATGGTTTTGTCTCTCTTCAGACAAAGGCTGCTAATAAGCCAGTCGCTATGGAAGACAGGCTACTGGACTAGATGCATCTTACGATTATTAATTTGCCATTTTTAGTGTTGGACTAATATTAGATTAAAAATAAATGGTGGGTTTGGATGTAAGCAATATAAATCAACAAAATAATCTTTACTGATAAGTACTTGAATTTTGTTTTATGTAATGTGGTTCCCTTAAACTGACTCTTTGTTTTTTTAATACCAACATTTTTTTTTTCATAGAATATCACTTCCTTCAAAGCTTATCCAAATTAACTCATGTGCGTTTATTTCTCCTAATAAGTTGAATAATTGATTCACTAAAAGATTTCCAATTTTTCCAGGAAATTCATGATTCCACAATTGCCTTAATAAAAACATCTGCCAGCCCTGAAAAAAGTACTGCTGGTCAGATAGTCAGGACAGTACACACTGATGAAATGCCTTGCTGTCAAGATACCAAAATAGTGACCTATTACCAGGATTTAGACTTGCCAGCATGGGGATATAGAGAAAGTAATCTTTCAGTAGAAGCAAAAATTGGTGGAAAGAATAAAGCTACTTCCCTTAAAAGAAAGCAAGATGTGCCTACATGTTCAGAGAAAACAAGAAGATTACCTGTAAAGACCTATGCTTCACATGAAAGAAGATACAGTTGTACTTCTGGACAAACAGAATCTTCTGAAAATTATCCTTGTGATATCAGGAGTTTGGGATGTGAAGAAAAAAGAGAATTGCTTGCAACTGTAGAACAGGCAGTGGCTTTTGTAACTACTATGATATTTCAAGATGGTTCTTCACAGCTCAACTCAGAGCAGGTTAGTGAATGATGTGTTTTGTTCAGGGTCAGCTTTGTAGAACCATTTGAACTGTGCACATGAATGATAAACACAAAACCATATTCGTTGGGAGCCTAGAACCTGGACCAGTTTTGTGTATTATTGCTTACCAAAATATAAATATAAAATGAGGTAAACCTCATGACTACAATTTTTTTTTTAGTTACCAAGTAAAACTTAAAAAAAATGAATCTGCTTGGCGTAAACAGGGATTTGTATACTTGAAGTGAGACTGTTTGAATTAGAGTTTTTTTTCCTGCTTTTTACTATGTCACTGTGAATTTTTGTTTCAAGGCTGAAACACTTGCATGCTCCTCTACTGTGTCAATGGTGTGTGCAAGAACTCTAGTGCACATAATATGTTTCATATTGTAAAATATTTGGGAAACTTTATAGGATTGCATAAAATCTGTCAGAGGAAACACTATTGTAATTATACTTAACAGGTCTTAACCTCATCAGTGAAAGGAATTGTTGTGTTGGTGAAGAATCAGACTGATCACCCTTGCCCTCCCAGTTATTCTTCAACTGACTATACTTGGAATGCTGCTAATGAAAATGATAAATTAATTTATTTAAAATCTGAATGGTCATCTCTTTGGGAACAAGAACAACAGGCTCACAAGAAATTTGCTTGGTGAGAGTGTGTAGGAAAAAATACTGTTTTGCTTTACATACACTTTTAGCAACTGTGATGTTGGTTACATGGCACAGGCTTAATCTCCTTAAAGTCAAGCTTGTTGAATTTCATATTAGCTGTATTAGTTCTGTGTCAAGCCTGGGCTAATACAAACCAAGTACAAATAGACTATGCCTTTGGGCCTAGCATATGACTAACTGCAGCCCTGCAGAACTAGGTTGGGGTTCTGGTAGGAGCTGTTTACATTCACGTAGAAATCCTTTATGAACAACTTACAGCTGTATGGCACCAAAAAATATGATTCATCTGGGTTTATCTGTGTCTTATCTTCCATTTCCCGAACTGCATTTCTTATCTAGTACATTTTTTATGGATGTTATTATGGTAAACATCCTTTTTGAGCTCTGCTAATACTTTAATTTTTTGAGCACAATAGGCTTTTTTAATGGCTTTTGAGATCCTGAATGAAGTTTTCGTGATAGTCAGTAATAAAGTTACATCAAAATTACAAGATAATTTTTTAAAGTGCTTTATGTATCTGTTTAATAGTTGGACTAAATTTTAAAAAGAAGTTGGATTATGTTTTAAATTTCCAGTTAGTATAATCAAAATCCATTTCTATTCTTTACTACTAACTTTGAAATAGTATCACATAGAGGGAGAAGTGGGAACTGAATCTGATTCTTAGATATCATAGTTGCATGTTAAAACTTCATTAGAATATTTTGACTTTCAGTAATAACTGCTTTATTGTAAACTACTGAATTTGGGTTATTAAATTACAAAGCATTCATTTTCAAGATGTTGGACTTGGTTGTTAGTTGCATCTCTGCCACTACTCCACTGTGACTTGAAACAAATCACTTCACTTACCTGTACTTCTCCAGCTGTAATATTGGAGTTATATGACAACTAGTTTAACAACTTGTTGTTAGTTTGAATATGGGTTGTTCTGAATTGAGGAGAACGTATGAATAAAACATATACGTATGAACAGTAAAAACTGAATAATAAACAAGTTGACTAAGTGTATTAGCATTTAGATGAAACCTATAGGTAATTTTTTGTTCTAAGAATGGCGCAGTTGTTCCATAGTGGATCTACACTGTATACAATAATACCTCATGATCTACACAATTTCTAATATGTCCAAAAACTTGGTACTGTGGTTTCATACCACCAAAGATAAATAAACTTGAAAGCTTTATAAAAAAAATATTATTTTTCTATATTGCTATAGAGCTTAAATTATTTGTGTCTTTTTTTTTGGCAACCTTTATATACTGATCTATATAATTGGTAAAATCTACTTAAAATAGCATGGATTTGGGAACTATAGACATTTTCAAAAGGAATGGAAAAATGTGACAAATATGAAGCATTCTAGATTTAAATAGCATATTAACACTAGGCAATTATGGCAATTTAGATTGTCTAGTAACTTTTATATCATGATTTTACAATACTACATTCTCAGAAGCCTCTGTGGTCTTACTTGGGTGTATTAAAATATTACAGGGATGCCAGTTGCTGTTTCGGATTCAGATTGCATTTAATTTTGAGTGTCAAATAAGGATTTGTTTTCTTTATGAATATATGATAAGGCATATCTGCTAGGATGTTTAATTTATTATAGAATGAAGCTTCAGGGATTATTGAATTGAGAGTTTAATATTCAAATAAAGTATTCTGTTCTTACAGGAATAAAGAAATGTCTTGTGTTAACTGTTTAGTATTAGGTGCTAATCAAATGTATAAAGTAAATAGATTCACTACATCTAATAGCAATGTAGTTGTGTTAACAAACTACTTCTGTGCAGGCAAGTGTTGTTTCAAATGCTACATTGCAAAGTTCCGATTATTTGCTTCAACGCAAAAGATTTTCTGAGGACTCTACTTCAAGTTTATGATAATGAAATTAGCTGGAAACAAGGTAACTATCTAACCTAATCTATGATCTAATCCTATAATCTCTGTGGTTTTGATGTTTCTGCTAAAATCACTAGGTGTGCAAGTAACTAGGTTGGTGGTTAAGTAATATATTGGAAAACAGAGTTTTAGTACCACGGAAAAGAACACTCTTCTTGGGGGAGGTTGTGACTGGAGGCTTGGGATGTCAAGGTGATGTATTTCTTCTCAAAGTAGGAATCAAATCATTGAATAATTTAAGGATAGCTTCCAGTGGAAACAAAAACTCTCAACACAGTCCTGACTATAGCTGAAAAGGTCAAACTGCTTCATGTTTCATGTTCTCTAGAAAAACTTTCTCTGCTCGAGAGGAAAGGCTAAAATAAATTCCAGAGGTGCTTAAAGTTGTCAGAATTAGGAATCACTTGAATGGGTCCTTGGTTTTTTTTTGATAGGAACAAATAAGATTCTTCTATATGGATTCAAAAGCAACTATAAACAGAAGATACAAGATGTAAATATAACTTTTATTTTTTTCTTGGTTCTATGTATGGGATTACTGTTGAGTGAATTACAAAAAATAAGTGTGACCTTTCAGGAAGGACTCCCTCTATGGAGAGTCTTCAGCTTGTGTTCAGCATCTGAAAAGTTTTGTCAGTAAATTACAGTAAACTGATGATGATTTAGAATCTGGTGTTGAAGATCTACGCAAAAGACACTTAGCCCTGGGAATGGGAATTGGGGGAAAGAAACATCATGATGGTACTGGCACTAATGACAGTTTTATAACCTGTACACACAGGAAATACTAGATCTAGGGTAGATCCTATCTGATGCATGAGATTTGAATCTGAAGTTTCTAGTATCCAAAAGAATTCTTGTCTAGGTTTTTTTTGGAAGTTGATGCTTCTTCACCCATTATTTCTGCTATGGTAAAAAAAAAAAGAAAAACAAAACAAAAACAAACCCAACACAAATCCCTTGCCTTTTTTTAAGGTAAAAAATCCTATCACTGTAAATCAAGCAAACACTGAAATTTCTGTCTGTCATATTGACTGCAATCACTTGAATGATTGCACTCATTCTCAAACTAGTGTACTAACAGTGGAATACATACAGATACAGTAGCCCTAACTAGTAAAATATGTCATGCTTTGCCATTGGGATTCACCGATGTTTTGGAGTAGGAGGAGGACAGGGCTTGAGTACCATTTCATAATCTTGGGGAAAGTATGCTTTATCAGCACAGACTCTTCACCCCAACTTGAGCCTGGTTTTGCCTTGCTCCTTTCAGCTTTGTTCTGTCTCTGTTCCTTACGTGCTGCCTCCTCACCTTGAGGGTGTCATCCTTTTTCCATGACTGAATTGGTGGCTATAACTCACTACTGCTACCCTCACCTTTGGTGAAAATTTTATTTGGGAAGCAACGGATGGATGGTTGGGGGGTTTGATTCTTTATCCTTTTTCAGCTAGAGACTGTCTCGTGCTCATTGTAAATAGAGATATGAGAAAAGGATCTTTGAGGTATCTCAGGTTGTTTGGTAACAGGATTCTCTTCTTCCATGTATCCTTGGTAAGATGTAGTTGTTGTTATTAGAAAAATAAGCGCTTATTTCATGCAGTCTTCACATGAGCTTGTGAATGTGCAGCATCTCACTAGGCAGAGAGGCTTTTACAGTCAATCTTAAGAACCAAAGGTTTACTTACATTTTAAAACCTGGGGAAGAAAACCCAAAACAAACCAAAAAACAAACCCACAAAAAAACCCCTCTTCAAAAATATTCAATATTGAACTTACTCCTATGTAGTCGTTTGTTATAGCTGTGAATTCAATGTTTAACATTCTCATAGTGTAAATGCTTGTCCACTTATGATGTGTGTCTACAGGAAAGATGGGCAAAACTTTAGAGGTATTTCTCAGTATGGGAAGTAATTTAAATATGTTGATTGTCAGAAATAACTTATTTTTGTAGTTGCTGACAGTGTCGTGTTAGATCCAAGGATTGCAGCATGGCTGATAAACCCCAGCGACACAGTTCCCTCTTTTGAATGTTTAATACAGAAGTATTTTGAAAAGCCTTTTTCTATGGGAACAGTAAATACAAATACAGGCACTTTGAGAAATGCATCAGTAAGTAGTTTGTTTTAAATTGTTTGTATTTGGGTTAAAAGGGGAAGGAAATGATGAAAGAATTGCTTTTGCTTACAAAATATTGCAAAGAAATGATAGAATGCTTTTCTGATGGAACAAGAATATTATATAAGTACTACTTGTTGGAAATCTAATTTTAAAGAAAGGGGAGAAGGGAAGGGTTCACTGCATTCTACCAAGATGGGATCATATTCTCCAGGAACAGCTGTAAAATGCTGCTTCAAAACCATAAAGTTCAGTAACAATATTAATTAATGTATAATCTGATCTTTTTTTCTTTCCACCTCCCTGCAAACTGATTTCCAGCTTTCCTTTCCAAAATGTCTAATGCCTTATCCTCTCATTGCTGTGAACTTGTAGCCTGTATTGAGTTAATTGTTATTAACTTTTTTGCTGAATTTAACAGCTGGTAAAGACACCACATCATAGGCTGAGGAACAGTAAGGAGTCAGATGTGAACCTTCAAGCATGTGTATGAAAAATGTGTGAATTTTTATTCTCAATGAGAGAGAATGCATGAACTTTTTGACAAGTTATTCCCAGCACTATAGAAATGTCTTACTGTCTGTTGAAACTTATTTACTGGATGTTACAAAATTTTGGTGTTTGCTTTGGACCATGGTGATCTACTCTGGACACATTAGTCTTCAGAGGTTGGTTGAATGATAAAAATAGATGTGCAGCAACCGAAATGATGTTTTTTTGAAACCTTTCACTTTTCAGAGGCCTTGCTTGTTCAGACACAAGTGCTGTAACATGATTCTAGGGCTTCTAAGATACAAATCCACAGATGTCAAGTGGGCTTAGAGCATGGACAGGGGTCAGTTGTATCAGCACCTACCCATCACTATAGACATTTCTGAGAAAACCAGAGCCAGTTTACTTTAAAACACTAGCTGTAAACTGCAGTTGTTCAGAAGCTACTTTGTGAATTAAGCTATTAATGTAGGGAATGGACAGGCAAACCAGCAGAAGCTATGGACTTGTTGGTTATTTCTATATGTGATGTCCCCTCCTGTGAGTCAGCATCCTTAATCTTGTCTCTTTCCTTAGCTTGACTCAGTCCTTTGTTCTTCATATATCACATCTAATCCTAGTTATCATTTCTCAACTTTGTCATCCTGATTCCCAGCTCTGAGTTAAATATTGAAATCTTATTTCCTTCCTGCCCTACTTCAGGTCTGGTTTGTTTCCTTGCCCCAACCATCTCCAGTGCCTTTATGCTAACTTGTTCACCCAAGTCCCAGTTAATGCCTCCCTCTAACATCCTGTGATTATTCCCCCCATTCCTTATGCAATTAATTTGTTCCCTGGACTCTCCCACTTTCTTTTTGGCTTCTCTGTTTGCTCAGTGAGTCCCGGTTCTTC
The DNA here is from genome assembly GCF_030463565.1 of Pelecanus crispus. Lineage (NCBI taxonomy): Eukaryota > Metazoa > Chordata > Aves > Pelecaniformes > Pelecanidae > Pelecanus > Pelecanus crispus. The sequence continues at coordinate 77,692,870 of NC_134646.1, forward strand.
CTGTGAATCCTAGCTCTTTTCCAGGTTTATCTCTTCAGCCTTCTTGCTCTGACTTTACTGGTAGGTTCCTAACAGTTGTCTGTACTCCCGGAGGGATCCATGCCAGGTGATGTATCGTGTCTTGTGCCTCACCACTTCGGTTAAGCTCCCTCTGTATTGTGCTAGTCTTGTCCACCCAGCATAGTACTTGGAGTGACTGCTATTTTACTCTGTAGCCTGCTGCTCACCCACACACCTCTCTAGCACAGAATGTGTGCTACTTGCTGCTTGTCTATATATTTGATGCTGTGGCAAAAGGCTCAGTAAAAGGGGTCATAGTCCATATACCTTGAAACCTTTGCTGAAACAAGTGCTAAACACTGTACTGCTCTTGTTATTGCTGCATTTGCTGGTAAGGAATCTTGGTGTCAGTTGAAGCGTGTCACTGGGCTTACTTCCACCTGCAGAACGGGACCAAGCAAGCTGTCTGTTGCTGAGAGCATAGTATTTCACAGACAGCTTGTTGTTCCAGAACCAGTGGGTATGGACAGGATTCCCTGGAGAGAGGTTGGTGGAATTTCACTGGAGTATGGGCCTGCTCAAATTAATCTGTCTGTGGTAGAGAGAAGTGCTCACTGATAGGACTAGACTCTTATAAAACAAGGATGACCACCAGTGGATTTTTCAGCTTTGAAGAGAGCCCTCTGCATCCTACCTTCAGGGGCCTACCATTTCTCAGTCTTGTAGTGTTCAAGTCTGCTGTAGGCCGAGGGGAAGCCTGTACAGTAGGTGTCCATGTTGTCTACTCACAAATGACCAACACAAACAATGCTGTAGTTGTAAAGACTAATAGCCCTTGAGCAGATGGGGAACCTGCATGGGCTGTCAGTGGAATTCATTACCTCATTTTAACTCTTTTCTGCTGCTGGGGCTTTGCTGGGACATACTTCCCACTAACAGACATCAGCTTATGCAGAATCTATTTAGTTCTGTCTGCTGTTACCTTTAGTTATATGGCTGTTTCAAGATAAAAACAACTATGATCCAGGCTTGAGCATGTTCTGAATGACTGCAACACTAGTGCCCCTTTGTTTTATGGTATGTGGTAGGAAAATGTGTCTGCAGCAAAGATTACTCCAAAATTCGGGTAATTCTGGTTTTAGCATGAAACACAACTTCTTGTAACTGATGGGTATCTCTCACACTTCTGTTATGTTTGGCACTTCTCTTAAAAATTAATTGGACCAATATGATAAAGTTCCCGTGATGGTTCTTCCCCAGCTGTGTACCAGAATGCATGTCTCTGTAGCAATAATCTGTTATAATTTGTCCTAATATAAACTAATTTTCAGTCAGTTCTGGTTCTATTGTGTTTGAGCAGCAACAAGTAATTTGGATTCCTTCTGTATTCTGTTTGGATCAAATAATGGATGAAGTATTGCTCTTGTCAGTCTGCATCTGCTGTAATGCTTTGGTTCCAGACTTCTGTTTTTCTTCAAATAATGGGGCTGTTTTTCAAACAGTAAACCAAAATTGTGAGTTTTGTGTACAAGGCAGATTTTTATACACTGTTTGGAGGATGGATTATGTTTACCTGTTGATTTACCGCTGACTCTTGCACTGTGAGGGCACAGGATCAAGTGTTTAGATGTACTCGTGTCTCAGTCCGTGCCTACCCTCACTCCCTAGAAACGCAACCAGGTTCTGAGAGTCATCCTGAAGAGGAGGAAGAGATAATGGCATCTAGCTCAGGGAGAAATTCCTGCAAAAGTCCCTGTTCAGATGGGAAAAAGGTGTCCAGAGATACATTCTCACAAACTCAGAAGGGTCCTTACCTCCCTGAAGAGGGAGGAAGATCATCCCCCATCCATTAACTTTGATATGAATATTTTTTTTTTAATTTTAGAAAAAGCCTTAATTTGGGCATCTGTTTAGACTATATAGATCCTCCTTTAGGAAGGATTTGGAAGATTTCCCAACCACTTTGATGATTCTTACCTGCTTTTGCTTCAAAAGAACTACTGTTCTGGTTGGACAGATTAAAAGCCCTGGAGGACCATAGTATTCTGCCATCAGGCCTGTTCTTAAAATATTCTTGGAAACAATTTCAGTGGCAATCTTTCATAGTTTAGTCCATAATTCATAGCTTAATGACATCCAGTTTAGTAGAGTGATATGAGATCTACTTACATTGCATGTACTCTTCCGGATGATAGAATCTTGGTTTTGTTCTTTACAAAATATTGGATGTTTCATTCAAATGGAAGCATTGTCTTCATTTTCTATGCAATCTTAGAGGAGAGTGTAAATCTGATAACAAGTAGAAATGTCCTTTTCTTTCCTTCTCGTCACAGAAGGACCAAAGGAAAGATTCTGAATATGTCAAATAAACCCATGAAACTGTGAAAACGGGCAGCAAAGTCAGATTTGGTAGCATAATTTCTGAGAGCTTACTCTGGTAAGGAGAATGCTTTCTAGCTCAGTTTGAGTAGAGAAAGCAGAATATATTTCTTTTGGAGCATATTTTTTTCTTCCAACTGCAGGTATTTCATGAGAGCAGTAAGGTAAGAAGCCTGTAGAATAGCTGCAGGTTTGTAGAGGAAGGAGAGACTTCTGCAGCTCATGGCATGAAAGCCCCTCTTAGTGTTCCATCAACTCCGAGACAGGAATGCAAATAATAAAGTGAGCATAGAATAATTAGGATTCCTTTAAAATGCACATATGGTGAATGACAAACCTGAAGGTAGATTGCTTACAAGATGCCCAAGGAGCCCTCTCAAGTGCTTTTTCAATTGAGAAGCTTTCCATGTGACTTCATGGCCATTTGGTTTCCTGTCAATATTTTTTTTTTTTATTTTCTTACTATTCTTGACAGAAAGATGTAATTCACTTGGGAAGCAGCTTCTAAATTTATTTTCAACCCTGCCTATGTGTATTAATTTAGTAGAAATGATCTTGGAATACCCTGTTCACTAAGAATCTAGCCAAATCTAAGTCCATCTCCAGCAATGTGGCTATTGAGGAAGAAACAGTGAGTATTACCACATTATCTTCTAAACTGGTTATGATTCTGTTAGCCTCAAAATTAATTTCTGCTCTGATGAGTCCTCCATGTGATGTACATTACACTCACGTTGTTGAACATAAAATAGTAAGCTTAGGCAGCCTGCCAGCTTGCAGTTCTACTTGCTATTGATTTCTCCCTGCCCCCCTGCTACTATCATGGACATGAATCTGCAATCAGTACTGCACTGTGTCTGGGATAATTACCTTGCATTCTGGATTTCTGTACTTGCTTAAAATTCTGTAGTCTTACGGGGTTTAATGCAGGCTTTCCCTGCCAGACTTCTCTCGTTGGTCTTTCCTTTCTGAGATTTTTTTCTTCTTTTCTTCATTCCCATTTATTATATAAAACCATAACTATACTAGAATCTTTCTTAGAAGTCTTAATTACCCTTATTAAAATAATGCCTTATGTCAAGTGAATCTCCTATCTACCTTTTTGGATAGTCAAGATGCTGAGCTCAGGGTATGGAACTCTAGAGGATCTCACTAAATTGAGTGAGCATAAATTGAAAGTAATGCATGCCAGAGTAGTTTGAATTTACAAAGAGATCTTGTAAGCATTGCTGCCAGTTTTATTTTGGTTCAATGTGTAACAGCAGCCAAAAAGCCAACAAAATATAGGCATGATAAGGAAAGGTATTGAGAACAAGAAAAGGGACGTGATTTTTTTGCCATAGAAAACCTTGGTGCACTCACATCTTGAAGACTGTAGTTTTGGTCTCTGCATTTCAAGAAAGTGGGCTCCTAAAAGGTCAGAGGATGGAACAGCTGCTTTATAAGGAGGATTTAAGATGGAGACAGAAAGACTGAAGGGCACAGTGCTAGCAATTTTCTAAATTATTATGAAGGCACTGGATAAAGTAAATGCAGTGGTCCTATTTGGCAAATCCTGCAGTACTATAACTGTGAGTCATTTGATGAAACTAGGAGGAGATGGGGTTAAAAACTGATAATTTTTTTTATGCTGTTAGCAATCTAGAGATAAATAAGAAAATGTTAAACATATTTTTGAAGCAATCAAAACCTGGACTGTCCCTTAGAGATGCTAGTCTAACTTCATGAAAAAAACATTGTAGTCTGCAGATTAAGCAGGTTCTGTTAAGCCAATTCTACACCTAGTGTACATGAAAATAATTGATATGTGATTCTCTTTCTAAAAGCTGTTATGTTCTCCTGCTTCAACTTATTCTTCTAAACTAAATAAACCTGATTAATCTCTTTCTCTGTAGGTCATGTTTTCTAAACTTACTGTTATTTTTGGTTGTCTTCTGTGGCCTATCTGACATTTCTTAATGTCTGTCTGAAAGTATTATGGCCAAGTTGCCCCAATACTTCAGCTATATCCTCAGAAGTATTTATCAACACAGAGTAAATGCCTCTTTTTACACAAATAACCCCTAGTTTAATTTCACTGTTTTACATAAAAAAACTAAGAACTCTCATAACATGTCATACTTAATTCCATGTAAACTACTTTCCTGCCTCCAACATAGACCTGTACATGATTCTTGGGGAAGAGTATATGGACAGGCAAGCACATAAGTTTAGTCCTCTGGCATGCTGTCCTAGGTTCTATGGTTTGTGGCCAGGAATTTTATGGGACAGTGCCAGTGTTTTTGCGCTTAATGGCTTGGATGTAAATTTATTCCATAATTTTGATGATTCAGCCATCTTTGAAGATACAGGCTGCAGGAAAGAAAATCTATGTCTGCAGCATTTTTCACATTCCCATCTTTCCTCACAGGAATTTAGTGATGAAAAGCAGCATTTTATTGTTTACATTTTGTGTATTAGCCTGATAAACAAATTTAATAGGTTGACATTAAGTTTATTTTTAGTGATCATGTTCTTGGAGCCAACTATCATATTCTCAGTCTCTGTGTGTGTTTCAAAATAGTCTTCTAGCCAACTGAATGAGGTGGCATGGCTCTGTGCAGAACACCTCTGGAACAGAAGGGAAGGAAGTGAATAGTTCAGGCACAGAAGAACGGCAGTACTGATAGGAGAAAGAAAATTCCAAGGAATTTTTTCCTCATTTTACAAGTAGTAATAGAATTCTGACTTCAATGTCAAAGGCAGTGTAGTGATACTATTTCTCCATACTCGGTCTGTGCAAAATGTAAATAAAGGAACAGGTAAAATCTTGAATATTCATGATATGTACTGCTCTGTTCATGAATTGTGTTTGTCAGAGGTCTAAGAACATTTTAGAAATGTTAAATATAACAGGAGACGTACAGAAAAATATATTTAATCACTTTTAAAATAGATCGTATTCTAAATATTTTCATGTTAGCATTAAAACTATTGATTTTTTTCTTTATAAATTTTTTTTTGTATCAGTATCAAAACTTAGGTGTGAACTTGAAGAAGCTTTATAATGTAATGATGGGTCTTGCTCATGACTTACAGGTAAGATATAAAAAGTAGTTACTTAGATATAACTTTGGAGGTATTATGAATTAAAGGGAGTTAGTGATGTGCTTCTCATTCAAATCAGAACCTCTACTTGGGTTAAACAGGTGGCTTCAATCCTTATTGGTTTATAGTGCTGGTCAACATTTAAAATAAAGTTGCCCATCAAATTTGCCATTTTTTCCAGAAGGAGGAAAAGTCTCAAGGTTAATCTTTAGAAGAACCCTTCCTCTGCAACAGTTAACTAAATATTTAAATGAAGATTCTAAGAATGGGGAATGCTAAGAATATTGTGACTTTTGTTTTGGTATTTTAAAGCTATATGAAACAATCTAAAAAGTGTTAACAGTTAAAACAGTGTAGGGGTTTTTTGATGTGTTCCTTGGGTACAAAAATTCTCAGCATATCTTTTGCTCTAGGTTGTATTAGCCAAACACTGGTCAAACATTGGAACAGGCTTCCTAGAGGGGTGGTCAATGCCCCATGCCTGTCAGTGTTTAAGAGGCATTTGGACAGTGCCCGTAACAATGTGCTTTAACTTTGGGTCAGGCGGACTAGATGATTGTGGTAGGTCCTATCCAAATGAATGATTTTGTTCTACTTTAGCCCTTATTGCAGTTCAGAATGCATCTCGAGAAGTCTTTTAGTGGATTTTTTTGTGTCTGTTTTTTTCCCTGTAATCATATACCTGGAAAAGTGCCAGAATTTGGGGATGTGCTCAGGTTCTGGTGGAAGGTACATCCTAGAATGCTAGGGGATTTCCTTGAGATCAATGGTAGCAAGCACAGGGCTTAGACCGTTAGTTGACGGAACCATATTAATCTGGATATCTAAGTGGCCCAGCAGTATGATGAAACCATCTGTGAAGGAAGGCAACAGGGAAACACCAAAGACACAGAAATACCAAAGGCACAGAAACACCAAGAACCAGCCTACAGGAGGAGTTGTTAGACAAGTGTTGCTGTCCAATTGCTTCAGTGGTTAGAGAAAAAACAGACTTCCTGTTCTTTGTAACTAAATTGGGTCCATAACCCTATCATCTTTTATTTTCTTCGTAATGAAAACAAAGTTATGAATTCTGAATGGTTGCTTAATTGTTCAAGTGAATAAAGAAAAACAGATAACTATATGTCCTATTATAATGGAGCTTGCTCTAAAAATAAACAGTTTAGAAAAATGAGGTATGTATATTTCTTTATGACTACTCCTGTACAAAGTGATTATTATTACAAAACGTATTACTGTTCCCCACAAAATGAAGTGATAATGGACCACAGTACTTAAATACTGTAATTCACACTAACTAGTATTTCATTCCACAAACAGTGCTGTCATATACAAAGAGATTATACAGAAAGTGAAACACTGCTTACTGGAAAATAGATCCACATAATGACACTACTATATGTTTTAAGATTAAAGTTCACTGATACTGAAGAATTTATTTGTATCTTGCTTTACAGGTTCAAGGTTTGTGGAAATTATTTTGCACATTAGAGCTTCCACTTATCAAAATTCTGGCAGGTATGAAAGTTCAGTTCAAAATATGAATCTTCACTATTTTCACACAGCTGCTAACTATGCTCAAGTAGAAAGTTAAACCTCAGAATGCTAAATGTTATCTTAGCCTCATAACAGCTGTGTGAGTTTCAGATTCTGTTTTACAGTCTAAGCATGTAAGATCGAAATTGTCAGTTGTAAGTGTTCTCAGTATATAATTGTATTTACAGTGATGGAAACACACAAAATACATGTGAACAAACAAGAACTGAAAAAAACATCAGAGATTCTGGGGGTAAATTTTGTCTTTTTTTCTTTTGGAAATTGTACAGCATAATCTTTCTGCTTTTATTAAGGATAACTGATTAAAAAGAGAAGGAATCTTTTTGTCATGTTTTACATGACAGCTTGGGTTTTCTAGTATTTTTATTATTATAAATATAACTAATGGTACATTTTGGGATACTTCCATGTTTACTTAGGCAAGCAAAAAAGACACAGTCATTTCATTAGCCTTGCCCCAGAATTGAGATTGCTTTACAAAATGCACAGGTCCTTTTGGGTTATGTGTTGTAGAGTAAAAATTGTAACGACTCTTTCTGCGCCTACAGTTATCAGTAACCGTCTTCCTGAGAAGTCATAGACATTTCTATCTCTCTTTGCAAATAAAATACTCTTTACAACTTACGTGTTCTGCGAGTTCTAAGTTTGCCATTTCCCTATTGATAAAAATAGCTGCAAGAGAAGCCTATTTTGTAGCATAAAATCTGACTAGATAATCATAGTGGTCTGACAGATTATTAATTTACCAGAATAATTTGCATAGCTCTGTTTCTCACAGATCTTCAGTAACCTAAATTATTTTCCCACAAATTTTGATACTTTTTACTACAGTAAATCCCCTTCCCAGATCATGATGATGTATAGATTAAAGAGTATATAAGCAATCTACTAAACCAAATGTTGATAGCCAGCAATGAGTACACACTATGAAGTACACTATTTTTAAATAGAAGTCCAATGTAGTTGTTAACCTAGGAAGTAGCAGATATTGAAGAAATTAATACTGTAAACAGAATAATTCTGATGTACTAATTTATAGTTGCGACTCAAAGAGCTTGAACAGGAAGCTCATCAAGTTGCTGGAGAACAATTCCTTTTGACCAGCAGTAGTCAACTCAGAGAGGTAGTATTTGTACTACTATTACTATGTAAGTTCTGTAAATTGTTATTGATACAGAAGAATTATAAAGCATTTAATATTGTCCTTACAACTTCACAATTCTTTTTCTTTCTAATGGTGGACATACCAGCTTTTCATAAATCTGGCAATGTTGGATAATCTGTATTTGTATTTACATAAATTATGCATTTGATTTTAGTAAATACATTACTTTTTCAGTAGCTCAGAAATAAAGATTTGATCTTTTCAGTTCTGTGTTAGTTCTCTTTGCTACAGTATGCTCTACTTTCCTTGAAATCTGTTTTCTAGACTTAAGTTCAGGCACCAAATTTTCCTTTCTGTTTCAGCACTTGAAACACTGAAACATTTCTCTTATGTATTTTTTCTTACTGTAGGTACTATTTGAAAAGTTACAACTGCACACACTGTGTGAGAAAGTTCACAGAACTGAAATACAACAACTTGTGTCCACCTCAGAAGTTGTGGTGAGATGGGGAGGGGTTTTAAAACCATCTTCATGATGCAGCAAAACTTCTACGTAATATCCCAGTGAAATTGTCATTTGTCTAAAGTTTTCCTAACGATCTTGATTTATTTTTGTATTGTACTAATCACACTTCATTTACTTATGCCAGAAATGAAAGTTGCACTCCATGATGGGGAATAAACAAACTAGCTACTGAAGCTAAACTTTAGCTATCAACCAGGGTTAAAAACTTTAGTACCACCATGCGTGTATGACCATCTTCCTCAAAGACAGGAGAATTTCTTACTGGCCAGATTTTGGTAGCTCAGTGCGACTGACTGGTTGAGTGAAAGAGGCCACTGGTGAAAGAAAAGACCATCGATGTAAAATCTGCTGGTGAAGGAAATAGCAACCCATACTTCCTCTTTCCCATCAGGAGATTTGGGCTAAAACCATGTTGTCATCTTTTTATGGATGCTTAACTCATTCATTCGTGCTAGGTAAAGAGGTCTGTAGGAAATTATTTGACACCTGTGGTTTGAATTGGGAATTGTCACTTTCTTCGTATGGTTCAGTGTTTTACTTGTGTGCACAAATATTCCTCAGGCTTTTTTTTTTTTTCCCTCTGTGGAGATGCTTGTCTTCAGTAAGAGTGGTTGCATTTGGAGTCAGATCTGCAGGATCTTGATAGAATCTTGTCCCCTTGGTGCAATAATGACCAAAAGGTTTAGATAATTTAATATGCCTATACAAGAGATCAAATTTATCTTCAGATTCAGTGCAGTAAATACTGTGCATATGAAGCTTTCCCAATTCGTTCTTCTGTTAGTGTTGGAGTAGATAATTTTCAGCAATGCAGATGTTCATGTGTGATCCCACACAAGTGCAGAAACCTGCCAAAAATATTTGTCTAAAAATGATGAAGTCAAGACCAAACTGCAGACTTCTTGGTAACTTGAGGCAAATGTGGATGCCCCTTCCTTTTCATAGAATCATTTAGGTTGGAAAAGACCTTTAAGATCATCGAGTCCAATCATTAACCTAACACTGCCAAGTCCACCCCTAAACCATGGCCCTAAGTGCCACATCTTACGCGTCTTTTAAATACCTCCAGGGATGGGGACTCAAACACTTCCCTGGGCAGCCTGTTCCAATGTTTGGTAACCCTTTTGGGGAAGAAATTTTTCCTAATATCCAATCTAAACCTCCCCTGGCATGACTTGAGGCCATTTCCTCTTGTCCTATCGCTTGTTCCTTGGGAGAAGAGACCAACACCCACCTCACTACAACTACACCCCCCACCTCAACTACAACCTCCTTTCAGGTAGTTGTAGAGAGCGATAAGGTCTCCTCTCAGCCTCCTCTTCTCCAGGCTAAACAACCCCAGTTCCCTCAGTCACTCCTCATAAGGCTTGTGCTCCAGACCCTTCACCAGCTTCATTGTCCTTCTTTGGACACGTTCCAGCACTTCAATGTCTGTCTTCTTGTGAGGGACCCAAAACTGGACACAGCATTCCAGGTGTGGCCTCACCAGCGCTGAGTACAGGGGAACAATCACCTCCCTGCTCCTGCTGGCCACACTATTCCTGATACAAGCCAGGATGCTGTTGGCCTTCTTGGCCACCTGGGCTCACTGCTGGCTCATGTTCAGCCGGCTGTCCACCAACACCCCCAGGTCCTTTTCTGCCAGGCAGCTTTCCAGCCACTCTTCCCCAAGCCTGTAGCATTGCATGGGGCTGTTGTGACCCAAGTGCAGGACCCGGCACTTGGCCTTTTTGAACCTCATACAGCTGGCCTTGGCCCATCCATCCAGCCTGTCCAGATCCCTGTGCAGAGCTTTCCTACCCGCAAGCAGATCAACACTGCTGCCCAAGTTGGTGTCATCTGCAACTTACTGAGGGTGCACTCAATCCCCACAACCAGATCATTAATAGATCATTTTGTTAAGAAAATAATAGTAATGGAATTCCTTCTTAGAAGAGAAGAAGCGTCTGTGTAGCTGCACCTGTTTCTGATTTGGTGCCACAATTGTATTGCTCTCGTTTACATGGGAGTTGAATCAACTCATTGCTGAGAATGAACACCTCTGAAGAAGGAAGAAAGCTAGTATTTCTTTCTCATGTGTGAAAGAGGAAATTCAACTTTTGGGCCAAGTGTCTGAACTACCAGATACGATCTCTGAGGTAATGTCAACAGCATAGCCATAAAACCCACATGCTACTCAAGCTGAAGGAGGTTTCATAGATCAAACAGGTAATCTTGGAGAGTGACAGAGAGCCTTGGGAGATGGGAGGGGTCAGTGAAATAGAATGCATGTCATCTTCTTGTGGGAACATAAGATTTGTTGCAGTAATCAAAGCAATGCTTTTATCTAGTCGAGTACTCTCTTTCCAACAACTGCTGAGACTTGGTTATTTAGAGAAAGGTGGGCTGAAACCTTGTAATAGATAGATAAATACTAGATAATTAATCTTGACATGTTGTCTCTCCCCGGTAGCAAGAAAAAACTTATGCTTTTAAATCTCCATTCTGGTACAGTTGCATCTGTTTTTCACCTTGAACTGTTGTAGTTCCACATATTTTTGTGGCACTTAAATATCCAATCTCTGTTGTAATAATTTTATTCTTTTTCTTAACAAAATTTTATGGCAATTTACAATCAAAGTAATTAGAAATAGGCTTTCTTTTATTGCTTTTGTATTTGACAATTTCAATTTTTCTTGAAGGTCTCCTGCAACTTGTATTAGGGGATGAACAGGAGAAATTCTGTTGGATTTTGTGTGTGTGTATAAATATGTATGTGTGTATATATGTATTATTTTGTATACTTTTATCATGTTCTCTCTTGCATTGATGCTGTCTAGCACAAAAAATAAACAAAGGACCATATGTACCCCCCACTCCATGCCCCAGTGTTTTCAGAGTTGTTGTGGAAGGATTTTTATGTCTGCATGTCTTTTTGTCCCTGTCTGGGACAGGAAGGGAAATGAAATGGGAAGGGGTAATCTCCAGCCCTCCTGCTGAAGGCAGGGAAGAATGAAGGCTTCCTTGGGCCTAGGGCGAGATTGCTTGAAGGACATTATTCTTTAGCCAGTGTTTTGTCCGTTCAGCTTGGCGAGAAAATTTCTTCCTCCAAAACTTATTCTGTTAAGATTGTTAAATAATATGACTTAACAGAAAAGTATACCAGTAATTCACATTCTTTATTTTGCAGCTAAGTAAGTTGCAAGATCTTCATCCTTTGCCGAAGATAATTTTAGAATACCGTCAGGTGAGCTGATACTTTTCACATAATATTGTTGCACTGAAGCAAAATTAGCAAGAAAGATAATATATTCTCAGCTAAATAAATAAAAGTTGTCTCTAATGTAAGTTCATTCAAATATTCATTTAAATTTTGAAGTTGTAGGTATTCTTGAGAGTTTTTAAATTTCATGTTTATATTTCTGTTTTGCACTATGTTAGATTATAGCTAGCAAACAACTCTGTTGCAAAAACAATTGGAAAACTTCACTGTTAAATTTGTCTAGTGCTGTAAAGCATAGTCTTAGGGCAAAACATTTATTTTTTGAGTTCTGAAGAAATAGTCTGCAGAAAGTGAAGGAGATAACTAGTTATGGGTTTTCTTAGGTGACGAGCCGACTGAAAATCCAAAATGACCTAGTTAGTCTGCTCTCACACTTAATGTTTGGGTTTTCAGTGGATGGGTTTCCAAGATTTAAAAAAAAAAAAAAAAAAAAAAGCATGGTGTGGGTTTTTTTGTGTGTGGCTCTTTTGTGTAGTTTATTACCTGGGGATATAAGCTGTAAAAGAATGAATTCCAATAGTTCATTTACTAGTATCTGCAAAGACCTGGCTTTAGGGTATAACTGAGCACTTACCTAACCTATGGTAATAGGTCAAGCTGTTAGCAAGTATACATCCATTATTTACTAAGATAAAACTGTCTTTTCAAAAAAGTCTACAAAACAAATGAATACGCATTTGGAAATTAAGATCTTAAATTTGAAAAATCTCTTATTTTTATAAATAAGCATTTATCTAAGTTTTTATGTAATTTAGGTTCATAAGATGAAATCAACTTATGTGGATGGACTGCGAACGTGCATGAGAAAGGTATAGAAATATAAAAAGTAGCTTGTAAAATACGGTATTTCAAAAAATCATAAAAGGATGTGAAATGATTGCAGTGTTTACAGTTTAAGAACTTTTATATATGGAAAATTATAAACTACTTTTTGATTTTGTAGTCCTGATTGCAGTAAGTTTTTACTACTGATACTTACATTAATACAATTTAGATGTATGTCTTCATCCTTTTCTTTTTGGGGATTTTTACTTGACTACAGGGATTTATTTCCTCTACCTGGAATCAGACAGGAACTGTGACTGGCAGACTTTCAGCTAAATGTCCAGTAAGTGAGCCTGTTAGAAGATTTATATATATTTTAATTAGAATGAAAAATTAATATTATTTACCTAAAATATGTAATATTTTTAACACATTAAATGTTTGTTTTCATCTAAGTCTAGCAGTTGCCATATTATATGTAAATGGTGGACAGAAAAAGCTTATTAAATGGGTGTGTAACTCTAGAACATTTATTCTTATGAATATTTTCTGTTACCTGTGGATCAGAATTTAATAATATTCCCTGAAGTTTACCTGAAGTAGAGGGGTAGAATTGTGAGCCGTGCATGTACCCTCTAGACTTCCACTGAATACTTCTTTGTAATGAATTCCTGGTGTTCATGAACCACTCCTTGTAAAGGATCGGTGAGCCCTGGAAGGTACCCTGGGGATTATGGAAAAAAGGAAGCTCTTTTCTTCTGGAATTTGGCTTCAGGCCTCATAGCAGCAAAGGGCTAAGCTGGCTACGCTGTTGCTCTGGAAGTCTTGCCAGATGCTTATATGGCTGTGGCACTTGGGCTCTGTGCTTCCTCCCTTGTCTTTGGCTATAACAGTCTCCGTGTACGTGCTTGCGGCTGGAATGTGTTTTATTTGACTTTCTGGAGTGCTAGAGATTTGGGGTTATTTTGCCAAAATGGCCTTTTTAAGGGCATATTTGAATATATTTTATTATACCATTTTACTTAGAGTTTAGGGAGCATACTGACCTTTGACTGTAGGGACGGGTGAGGGCTTTTGTGTTCCACTTCTCTCGCAGCCCATAGCTGCGTGGATGAGAGTGCAGGACCCGGTGTGGGAGGAGACAGGGTTGCAGACCGCTTCGGGGGCTCAAGTCAAGGCGTAAGCGGGGGAGTAGCAGTAGAAAAGTACTGACTACCTACCTGTGGAAATGTTCCATTTGGTTTAGTCATGGTCTTTCTTAGCAAAGACCTGTGGGAGAGGGGGAATAGATGCAGAAGTGGGCCTTGGCTCATGAAGGCTTGAGGCAATCCACGAGGCCATTGTCCTTTTAACTTGTGCCCAAAAGTATTGTCAGTTCTTATCCGTGCAGGTTTGAGTACTGCTTATCTGTCCGTGCAGGTACTAGCCTTAAGCTTCGTGGCTACAAATGGCATTAGAAGCTTTCTGCCGTCTTGGGAGAAAGGCCATGGTCTTCCACAGCTCTAGGAGCAGAGATGCTAGACATAACGGTTATGTTGTGACCACTTTGCATGGGTGGGCTCATGTGGCTGCTTGCAAGTCCTGAGTGGTGTGGTGACTTTTGGAGTTCCAGCAGAAACCTGTCCTGGGAGGCTCTCATCCTCACAATACAGGTGACTTCCTTAGCTCTTTTTTTACCTATCTTACCTACATATTTCCATACAATTTGTCATCAAACAGTTGATAGGAAGTGCTTGTGCTTTTTGCTGAGTAAAAAACCAGTGTCTAGCATTCTGAATTAACAATGGCATTGAGGAGTGTTACTGCTGCTCCTGCTTCTCATGCACCCAGATGGGGGAAAGAATGGAAAAGATGATCATGAAGGTCACCGTTTGCCAAATATTCTGATGTGATGCACTGGCTTTTACAAGTCCGAGCTGAACAGACAACTGTCTTGAACAACCACATACAATGCAGGGTGACCTTTGGCCCATCGTGCTAAAAGTGACGTGAAATCCACTTTTCTTAAAGGTTGTTTTTCTCCAAAATAATGCTGCTAAAGTTAGCATCCAGTGTTGTCTAAGGCTGGCTTTTCCTTGTACGGAAAAACATTGGCATGGCTTTTTTTGTGTGAAATGTTTATGGAACTTACACCATATGTTTCGGAATCATTTATTGATATAGAAGATATACTGCAGTGCCCAGTCACTTTACTAAGTGTTAAAGGATTGGGAAGATTCTTGCCAGAAATCATAAATATTGTAGATGTTTTTGCAGTTACTATGCTGTTATGTCAAATTTTAGCTGAATATTTGTTGAAGTAGTTTATTTTTAACTGTTTTAAAATGCTTTAAGGAGTGATTAAAGCAAAAGATAAGTGTCAATCAGATAAAGTCAGAATTCAAATAGAAAAAACATCCTGTTTGCTGCAGTGGTTGCGGGAGATGGGGTTCCAAACAAAGGTTTCTTTATCTTTTGTTTGTTTTGTAAAGGTAATAGATCTATCTGTCCTCTTTCCTTTAAGGGGGGATTTACTCATAGGTTTAAGGTGAAATGACCAGACATTAGGTACAGAGCAGGATTTCTTTTTCGGATAAACTCTTCTGTGAACTTCTTTCAGTCAGATCCACATCCAATGTATGGATGATGTATATTTTTGGCTTTATGTGGGTTTGTCTCAATAGATAAACTTATTCACATGAATTTTTATGACTTCTGTGTTGCAGCAACTTAGAGGAGATTTCTTGGTAGAACTTTACTTCAGTGGCTCTCCATGTATACATCTGTTTTAGTTTAACTGTACACTCCATTTCTTCTCATTTGGTTTCTTCTACAATATATGTGCTGCATAATTAATGCATTTTTCACAAATAACAAAGTGTTATATAATTGTCGTGGTTTAGCCCCAGCCAGCAACTAAGCACCACACAGCCGCTCGCTCAGTCCCCCTGCCCCGGTGGGATGGGGGAGAGAATTGGAGGAGTAGGAGTGAGAAACACTCCTGGGTTGAGATAAGAACAGTTTAATAATTGAAATAAAGTAAAATAGTAGTGATGATAATAATAATATAATAATGATAATAATAATAATATACAAAGCAAGTGATGCACAATGCAATTGCTCACCACCCTCTGACCGATGCCCAGCCAGTTCCTGAGCAGCGATCGCTGCTCCCCGGCCAACCCCCCCCAGTTTCTATACTGAGCATGATGCCATATGGTATGGAATAGCCCTTTGGGCAGTTTGGATCAACTATTCTGGCTGTGCCCCCTCCCAGTTTCTTGTGCCCCTGGCAGAGCATGGGAAGCTGAAAAGCCCTTGACTAGCATAAGCAGTACTTAGCAACAACTAAAAACATCAGTGTGTTATCAACATTCTTCTCCTACTAAATCCAAACCACAGCACTATGCCTGCTACTAGGAAGAAAATTAACTCTATTCCAGCCAAAACCAGGACAATAATAATATACTACATCATTAACCAGGGACACGTTTGATATTGTAGTCTCCTGCTATAGCATATTAAGTATTTGCTACCCTATGAGAACCTGCGTATCGGAAACTCAGATGTAAATATAAAATAATTTGACTGAAGAATTTTAGGGTTTGTGATATATCCACAGGCTAGTTATTTTTTCCACTCTGTGATGGATTGCTTATGACTATTGGGGGCGTTAATTAGGTTTATTATTTGAATATATTATTTTAATTAATTTTTTATAAATATATTAGTCTTGTCTACATTAGGATACTCCTTTATTATATTGCTCATAGATAACTTTCCTAGTAAATATATTTATTACATTCATAAAGACTTGTTTATGTTCTCTAAACCTACCTTGAAATACCACTTTTTAGCCTTTCACCTTTTAAATCAAAAATAAGTCATGGCAGAGGTGGAAAGGCATAGAACTAATTAAGATTAAGCCTCTTTTAGAATGAACAGAGAGAAACCCTAACTGGAGATGTAAAGATCGCATATAATTGGATATTATAATTTGGTTTAAGATGTAAAGTTCAGTGCTAGAATATTCTGTATTAAGGTTTCTTTCCTCCAGGCTTCTGCAGCAGAGAGAACTGAAATGCTACTAATGAGTTTACACTTCTGTACTTCAGAAGGTGTTTGTATCATTAAACTAAAAAGCATAAAGCCGTGGGCTTCAGGGGGCATTTCCTTCCTTTTAGTATCAAAAAGTTATGCTGAAGATAAATAAAATTTTTTATCTTCTCAGACCAAATGAAAAAAAAAAAAAAGCCTTCGTATTTCTCCCCAGGAAAAATGCTTTTACCAGCTTGTCCAAAAAGGCAAAGAAATAAAATAATTTAACCTGTAAATCAAAGAAGCTTGTTAGCCTTTAATTTGGAAAGAAGGAATGTAATTTGAAAGAGAAGCTAATTAGGGTATGTTGAATGTTAATGTGCTCAAAGAAGGACCATAAAAAACCTGAAATATTGAATATACCTTGGTCTCTCTAACAGATATAAGTAACATTTTCTGATAGTGAATGCATGATCAAGAATTGCATGCTTGTTTGTTAGAAAATGTGTGTTACTTATAGTGTTTGGAATATGAACAATAAATTACCCATCTGGTTTTCATTCTAATGGGAGAGACAATCTCTTGAAGTAGAGATCCCTCTGAGCAATTGCCATCAAAAATGAGTCTGTTCTGTCAATTAACTTAGCAAACCAGTCTTTCTGATTATCCACACTGTATCTGTATTACTTCCCTTCTGGGCTATCTTCCGGAGTGAATGGACTAATTCTCTCTGAGATAAAACTCAAATGTAGTTTTGGAATAGTTTTGGGATCGTTTATGGACAGTGTGGGTGAGATGCTGCCTGTTTGTCTTCCTTTCATAACACTATGCAGCAGGTTTTACATCCTTAGCATACCCACATGCGCACACCAAGCAAGGCAGACTGTCAGACTCGTGCTATCAAAACTGTTGTGACAGCTCTCAAATCTCAGGCATTTTGTCCCAGGCCTCATTAAGGCTACATGGTGATCTGTGATACTACCAGTACTCTTTCTGAAAGTTTATAGTCTGTAGTCACAATTAGATTCCGGCACAAACAGGAAGTTCTACAAGGTATTTCAATAGTGGTGAGCTGCTGTACAAATTGTGTCCTGTTTTTCCCCCTGTCCCTTTCCTTCACAGCTTTTAGAAGGCTTTGGCAGAAGAGATGCAATATAAGGACCCAGACACCAAGTCTGGGAGCAGGGATGTGATCACATCATCTTTTTTTTTTTCCTTCTTTTTTTTTTTTTTTCTTTTTTTCCCCCTTCAGAAATGAACCAATGCCTAGCTACTTTTGAAACTGCCCTATTAGGAATATATTTTTTGTAAACTTGTTTTTGTACAGTGTCCTACTGAAATGACTTTTGACTTAAAATGGACAGATGGTATGTGTCTCACATTTGCATTGATCTCACTTGAGTGTGTTTTCTATTTTTTTTAAAAAAGTGCATTGATTGGAAAGCACTGGGGCTAGAGGCAAGTCAGATATTACAGATTCATATAAAACATCTTGTCAAAAGTTTTCTATAACGTCATCTAGGCTAGCAAAATAATTTTCAAGTAAGTGTGCTCTGATGTGGGCTTCACTAAAATAATGGTAGAATGTCTTAACAGAGATGAGAATATCTATGCATTTTCTTGGACCTTTGCATCAAAGCAATTTATTGTCATATTTTCTAGTCAATACAAGCAACTGTCACTCAGATGAGCTGATATGCTATTAGAGAAAGTCAGAGCGTGCATGACGTTTATTATGGTTGGTCTGTGTTCTCTGAGTATCT
Source organism: Pelecanus crispus (assembly GCF_030463565.1). Taxonomy (NCBI): domain Eukaryota; kingdom Metazoa; phylum Chordata; class Aves; order Pelecaniformes; family Pelecanidae; genus Pelecanus; species Pelecanus crispus. The sequence goes on from NC_134646.1 coordinate 77,711,331, forward strand.
CTTGCATTCAGAATGTATTTTTGTGCCACGATTCTTTTCGGTCTATTTATTCCAATACTCTTGAGTCATATGCTGATTATGACTAATAACACTAAAATAGTATCTCATTTTGTGAGTATTTAGTTTTGATGTTTTTAAAATCTCTTCTGTTGTTGCTTTTTTTTATTTGAGGTATATTTTAGCGAAGGCTTTAGCATTTAGAGAAACTGTATTTACAATGTTGGAGACAGAAGTTCTCTACTTCCTCTCTTTCTTCCTCACTCATCATAGTTTTTGTTTCATGATAGGGAAATTTTACTTAAAAATGAGTGAATGAGCATACTGAGAAGATTTTAGTTCAGTTGCATTCATGATAAAAATTTACACTATGTTAACATTACAATAGGATGTTCTTAGTTATTCGTATGACAACTACAGTATGAAAAGTCACTGTTAGTCGTATCATAACGCTCATGTCTGATGCTCCAGAACATCATCGTGTTAATTTAATATGCAAATGCAGAAATAAGGTTTCTGCATCATAGACCTTTGTTCTCTTAGCATTTTGAGTGCACATAGTATCCTGTTCTATGATATATACATCTCTTTAGCATTCTCTGTAGTAATGCTCCTAATTTGTATAAATTCATTAATCTCACAGTGAGTGTGGTGTATCCAATACATGGACTACATTTTATAGCATAATGTTTTCCATTTGGCTCAGTAAAGCTCAGAGCATCATCTGGGCTGTAATTCTGTAGTAACAAGAGCAATTCAATCATGTATATAACTTCTCTTCTATTTGGAATAACCTTTGTGTGTATAATTGTTCCATGTGTTACTTAAAGAAAGATAATGTGTAGCCAGTATAAATCTGCTTCTATGCAGTAATCAACATACAAATGCTTGCATTTTATTTATGCAGGATAAGATAGGGAGTCTGTCATTATTTCTTCTACAAACTAAACATAAGCACAGAAATATAGAGAGCAATTAAAATGAACAGCTCAAAAATGAAAGATTCTATACAACTCAGAATAATTCAGCTAAAGTATTTTTAGCACATTATGAAATATTGACTGTGGAGGCTGAATTTCTCCTTCACTCTCCTTTATTTTCTGGCAAAAAGCTCCTCAGAGAAGCTTAGACTTGTAGAAATGGGAGAAACAAGTTCCTGTAAAATTTTCCTGTGCTAGAGAGATGATGGCACTGCATGCTTCCACTTGTTCCATTAAAATTTGAAGATACTACATTTAAATACACTATGTATAAATTAAATTGTCAGCACTTGAGTGCCTACTGCTGTTAAGTAGCGGGGCTTTGTTAAGGTAGTTGGTTATGTGCTGATTTATTTTATCCTTTGAGTGGCCTTTGCCAGCAATGTTTTGGGAACGCTGCAGGTAGAAGCCAAAGCTATGCACTGATCATGTTTTAGAAATCCATGCTGGAATATAGCTAGTGCTACTGCCAGGTTATTTTTCTCTAATATGAATGTGAGTGGAGCACATAGCTAACAAGAAACAAAATTAGCATCATCTCTGATCGCAACAACTGTTTTTTTAGCTATGTAGCTTTCACTACCTTACAAATTAAAAGGTGTTTTAAAGTGAAGTAATTATAGTAGTATCTATTACTTAGAGTATTCTGTTACAGGAGTTAATCCATACACTGTGTTTTAAGTCTGATTCCATGTAATTTTAGAATAGTTTAAGAGTAATGTTAGCATGGTATTTTGGTTTCAAGAAACAAGTAGTGCTATTCACTTGTAGTCTGTCACAATCTTCATTCCTTCGTTCTTCCACTGTTTATCCATACAAACTTCAACTCCTGGCTGAGCACTTTTCTTATGCTTGGAATTGGCATATGCTAGCATCCCCTGAAATCTCAGTGTGGTCACAGTCGTCGTACCTCTGTACTGAGGAGTTTAATAGAGCCCATGTCCTACTGAGTTCATTTTCACTGTCCTCATCCATAAGACAGTTGCTCAGATCGAATCTTTAGCAATGTGCAGAAGCACGTGTATGATCTTTATATTAGTTTAAATATATGTGTGCCTATTTGTTATGAATTTGTCTGTTGGTACCTCTTGTGAGTTGATTAAGATTTTAGAAATTCTGCTTGAAGATTTTTTTATTCTTCATATGAAGTATTCCATTAGTGGAATTTTTATATATACACTTTTAGGAAATACTCAAAGCTTGGAGACATGTTTTGAGAGGAGAAGTAAAAAAAACCCAAAACCTCAGGCACACAAATTATGTCTTGTCTTCCAAGCTCTCAAAAGTGAGAGGTGTTAGCATATTACTCTAATGGCTGAACTCCTTTTTGCAAGAACAAAATATAGTCTAATTCTGATCTCAGCATAGGTTTCATTATGTTTTAACATAACAAAAGTATTTAAATAGTTTATTTTGCTATACAGTGTTCTTCTGCTGTACATTGTTCTTCTCCCATTCTGTATTTTAGTCAGCAAAAATTACTTCAAAAAAATCTGAGAGTTCTGACAAGACAAAAAATGGAGGAGACAGAAATGAAGAATGATAAAAAGAGAATGGATTATAGGGGAAGATCAAAACTTAGGTACAACAACAGAGACTTCCTGTCTTGGATGGTCCAGTTTTCAGACAGTACTGATTTTCAAAAGCTTTGTCATTGGCATCCCCAAGAATTTCAGGAAAATTATCTCTGTAGCTCTACATCCCTATTACATTCAGCTTTCTCTGCTGACAGTTCTTTTTTTCTGTCAATGAGTGGAAAATTTACCAATTCTTTATTTCCTCAGCATCCTTTCATAAAACCTCAGGAAATTTCACCCAGAGTTTTGAAGTTGGATGTGCTGTCTCAGGTTTGGAACAACAACAAAATAGTCGTTTGTATAAGGGTCACTGAAGATAGACAGAATATGACGAAGTCACCTTGCTGACTCCCACCTGACCTTGTTGTCCTTAGTTCTCCTGTACTAACACAATCATCTGCTGGCTGTGGCTCTTAGGAACTTACAGTTAAGGACCACTTCTGTCAAATCACAAATTGTCCTTTCCTCACTGTGAGCAAAGAAAGAGACATTGGTTATTTAGGTTTCCTTTAACTCCTTCAATCAGCCTCCTGTTCGCAGTCTTTTGTAGCCTTTTAAGAGGAATTCCCTGCTAACATATGCTCAGTAAATTTCTCAGTATGTGGAACAATCTTGTTTGAGATGCTAAATTTTACCCTTTTGTAAAACAACTGTTACATTTTTTCTTTAGAAAGTAAAAACCTCCAGTCGGGAAATCTTGTAATTTTGCATGTGTTTAAAGGCCTAGTATTTGTACCTTTGGGCAATATTCCCTTGACACTGTTTACTTTAAAGCTGTAATATACAGCTAATATACAACTAGTACAATATTTACTAGCTCCAGTTGCCACTCAAGGGGTTGTTATCTCTATGCCTTAGCACTGTTTTTTCACCAAAACCAAATCATACCTTCTTGGAGTTCATCCCAGAGTTTAATAGCCTCTCTTATTAATGAACATTAGTTTAACAGAGCTTATGTTCTGAGTGTAATTTTCTGTCAGGAAAATGAAATGAAATGAGTAATTAAATTTAGTCAGTTTATATATGGGAAACAAAAGCAGTCTTTGTCTCTTTGAAAGATGCATAAAGCTGCGTATATACAAACTCCCTCGCTTGCTATGCAAAGCTTAGTGATCTGTCAGTATATAATGCAGCATCTGGGCTGAACCCATGATTAGACAAAATAATTTCTCACGGAACATGACAAATCAATGTTAGTAAAATAAATTATTTTTTGTTATTTTAAAAATCACTCATCGAGTCCTTTCTCAGGTGCTGCTACAACATTATTACCTGAGGTCATTGTCAGCCTACATTTCGAAGAATATGGCAGAAAGAGGATTAGTCATAGGAAATCAAATACTATTCTTATGGCCAACTCTCTAAAGTAAGAAATTGGTAGTTTTGGTTCCCCTTTTCCTCTTCCCTTGTATTCACTTTGAAAGCTGCCTAAGCTTGTGGGAAGGTAGTGAATTACTTTTAAGTCTCCCACTTGACTGACATCTAAAACCTTGATAATTTTGTGCTGGTGGATAAGGCAAGAAGGGAATGCATTACCTTTGAATGATTGTTCACTGCTGAAAAGCAGTAGCTAGTCCCAAAATTAAGAAATTCCTTACTAGAAGTCTGTATGATTCTGTGTTTTTTGACAAGGAAAATAGATGTCTTAATTTTTAACCAGCCACTAGGTGGCAATTGCAGACAAGTCAAGATTTGCTTAGGAATGCATGTACACATACATACCAGGCTGGTATTGCTATGGTGACCTTGTTATTTTCATATTTTCTCTATTTATTGAACTACATGCTGTATTTTAAAAATTAGATCTTCAGACTGTCTTGGAATTGTGTCTTGTATAGAAGTCACAGAGAATAACTGTTTATTCCTTTACAATAATAAATAAATGCTACGGACAATAATTAAATACGGTGATTTTCCAAAGGAGAAATCATGACTTTTTTTTTTTCCTGCTGTGTAATTTCTCATGAGTGAGTTGCCACCAACTTTGGAGGTGCCAGACAAATTGAGTGAATTTGATGTTGTGAGTGCCCTCAGGACTCCAAGTCTTGTTCTGCATTGCAAGAATACTACTCTGAGAAGTGTGCAGTTTTCCTCACTATTTCTCCCACAGCTTTGGCCTTTAACAAAGGAGGAAGCAGAGTGTTGATGGTTAAGGAAGTAGCTCTCTGAACCTGTGCTTACCTTTCTTCTCAAATTGATTGACTGAGTTATGAGAGCACAATTTATCAATAGGTGTAGTCCTGTGTAGAGCAAGAAAAGGCAACTGAAAAAGAAGGAAAAGGAGTGAGAAAACTTTGAAGAAGCAAATAAACAGGTGAAAAACTCCACTACAAGAATAAAAAGAAAAAAGTAATTAGAGATATAGAATATAAAGCTCAAAGGAGTTGTCATCTATCTATCTTTCTGTCTATCTATTATCATTGTAATGAAGTCTGGTCTTGCAGACCAAGTAATGCTTCTGCTCCAAAAGTAGTAGTACAGTGCTAGTCATCAAACAGATGCCATGAATTCAAAAGATTACTTTGTGTTTCATTGTGTAGAGCTGAGTTGCTCAAAGAGAACAGTTGTGGCCTAATTATTTTCATAAACTTTCTGGAGAAGAAGGTAGTAAGAGAAACTCCAGAAACTTTTGGACTTATAATGCTTCTGTTTTTGCTGGAGTGCTACATTTCATGAGATAAACTAGAATTTCACTACTCTGAACTTCTTTCAAACAGAAGAGAAAATCTGTGTTTTTCTCAAGTATTAGGAAATAATTCATTTCCTGAAGCAACAGCTATTAAAGTAATTAAATCTGACAAGATCACAGTCCCAGTAAATATTCTCGCTTATAAGGAATGAAGCTAGTTTTTGCTATTTGCTGGCATTGGTAGCCACAGTAAAACAGTATTTAATTCCTCTGTTGTCTTATTTTGCTCTAGTGTTTGGCACAATGCTTCACTGTAACAGCAGGTGGATTAGTTGCCACATCAAAGGATATATACTTTATAACTTTACCTGGTGTAACTGTTTCCTTATATCTGTTCAGTCTAACTCCATGGCTGTTTTTGATCTTCCCTCCTGACACATCCATACGGTATACATTTATGAATGGATAGATACTCTTATCTCAATAGTAAGCTTTGTCTCTGTTCTTATTTTTAAACATGTCCTTAGATCAGTGCAGGAATTAATCAGAATGAAGTGTCCGTAGAGTAGTCTGTGGGATCCACGTCCATGCATTCCCATTTAGTTCAGTAACTTACTGTTGAGGTTTTTCTTGTTCTCTTCCCTGCAGTTTGTAGGTCTTCAGAGAGGCAAATTCCAGATATTTAGAAATGCAGATCTGAGCAGTTAGTAGATTAATGAGCCGTTTTCTAGTAAAAAAGGATATACATATAGCTATAGATGCATTGGTATACATATATCGACATCTACTCCTAGGGAGTTACCAGGTTGACTGAGGTTATTTGCTCAAAAAATAGCAATTTATGCTACTGAAAATGTATATGGAAAGGAGGAGAGACGTATGGTTAGCTCAATCAATATAAATAACTGAAAGGGGAATTTAGCATAGGAAATATGATCAACAGCCCTACTTGACATAGAGTAAGAAATAATTAAAATGCACCACCAGCCTCTGTGATTAGGTGAAGTCTAACTATACTGACTTCAGAGGTAATTTATCCAACATATATCTGCATACTGTAATCCTTTGAAAGAACCAAAATAACATACTGGTTTTTAACCTATGAAGGAATCAAAAATCAGTTTCAAATGTAGATGTAGAATTTTGGATACCAAAAATAGAAAGCTCAACAGAAAGTGTAACTGATTGAGAATTAACTCATCAAACTGGGAACTGTATATTATTTGTTGGATTTTGATTAGGTTTTGTTTTCATTGATAATTCTACTCTTCTTTGATGCAACAACTTTCCTTATGAATTTTTGCAAGGCTTGAATGCTTTATGAGAAAGCTGTGTTTGTGAGGCTCTAACAGACATCAGAAGTCCATCAATTCTGAGTCTCCTTGTCAAAATGAAGTCTGTCATTGTTTCTGAATGGCTCTGTATACAGAAGGTAACAGCATAGGCAAGAATCTATACTGTCTTCACCTGAAACAACAGACAAAAGTAGAACAACTTTTAATAGCAGTATTTTCAGAACCAAGAAAACAGATTTCTAACTTGTGCTAAAACATCAGAGTAAGGAATGCATTCAGGATAATCAGTCAGGACAAATTATAGTGGCAAAAAAATCAGATTATGGAGGTAGGAGGAAAGAAATCACCAGCCTGCTTTTCAACATGTACAGTTTTAATCTACTGTTCCTGGTGAGATTTTTCTTTCTTTCCTGCCATGTCAATGCTCCCTCCTTTTCCAGCATGATGTTTTCAGAAGAGTTTAAAAAACAGTAATTCAGCAACCATCTAGATGCTGGGAAAATTTGTCGGGTAACTGAAATTGTAAAAGAGATGATGAATTGATGGAGTGCTAGGTCCTTGTGTGGCAGGTCCACTACCAAAGAAAGGTGTCAGCTTTGGACACACAGGAAAAAGAGAGCCAGTCTGCGCTTATCGTACCCATGACTTTAGTGCAGATCAGATTCAGTGCTTTTTTGTTTTGATAACTATATTACAAAATTTAATATTTAATGATTGTTGGGGGGGGGGGGGATCTGCATTGACAACAAAAAGGTGAAAAAGAAAAGGGTACACATATAAGGGTGTGGGTTTTTTCAGCTTTCTACCAGTGATGACCTGAGATTCAACAAGGCCAAGTGCTGTGTCCTGCACTTGGGTCACAACAGCCCCATGCAACGCTACAGGCTTGGGGAAGAGTGGCTGGAAAGCTGCCTGGCAGAAAAGGACCTGGGGGTGTTGGTCAACAGCCGGCTGAACATGAGCCAGCAGTGTTCCCAGGTGGCCAAGAAGGCCAACAGCATCCTGGCTTGTATCAGGAATAGTGTGGCCAGCAGGAGCAGGGAGGTGATTGTTCCCCTGTACTCAGCGCTGGTGAGGCCACACCTGGAATGCTGTGTCCAGTTTTGGGTCCCTCACAAGAAGACAGACATTGAAGTGCTGGAGCATGTCCAAAGAAGGGCAACGAAGCTGGTGCAGGGTCTGGAGCACAAGCCTTATGAGGAGCGGCTGAGGGAACTGGGGTTGTTTAGCCTGGAGAAGAGGAGGCTGAGGGGAGACCTTATCGCTCTCTACAACTACCTGAAAGGAGGTTGTAGCGAGGTGGGTGTCAGTCTCTTCTCCCAAGGAACAAGCGATAGGACAAGAGGAAATGGCCTCAAGTCATGCCAGGGGAAGTTTAGATTGGATATTAGGAAAAATTTCTTCCCCAAAAGGGTTACCAAACATTGGAACAGGCTGCCCAGGGAAGTGTTTGAGTCCCCATCCCTGGAGGTATTTAAAAGACGCGTAAGATGTGGCACTTAGGGCCATGGTTTAGGGGTGGACTTGGCAGTGTTAGGTTAATGATTGGACTCGATGATCTTAAAGGTCTTTTCCAACCTAAATAATGCTATGTTTCTATGAAAACTGTAAAAAATGGAAATTTCCATTTATACAGTCAACTAGTTGTTCTTATTAATTGTGTTGCAGGTTTACCAAAATTACCTATGAAACTTGGATGTACATTTTCCATAATCAAGACAATTTTATGTTTAAATGGAATTTCCTGTAATTGTTTGTTACCGCTGCCTCTTGTCCTGTCATTGGGCACCAATGAGAAGAATCTGGCTTCATCTTCTTTATACCCTCCCATCAGGCATTCTGAGCAGCGAGGAAAGATCACCTCTCCTGACGTGCTGGTGATGTTCTTCCTGATGCAGCCCAGGATACTGTTGGCCTTCCTAGGTACAAAGGCTCATTGCTGGTTCATGCTCAACTTGTTTTTCACCAGGATCTGCAGGTCCTTTTCTGCAAAGCTGCTTTCCAGACTGTGAACTCTGAGAGCCTGATAGTCCATTTCTCCAGGCTCTTGAGGTCCTTCTGAGTCATAGAGCAGCCATCTGGTGTATCAACCACTCCTCCCAGTTTTGGATTGTCTACCATCTTGCTGAGGTTGCACTCAGTCCTGTTATCCAGCTTATTAATGGAGGTGTTGAGCAGTATTGGCCACTGGGGTACTCCACTCATGCCTGGCCTCCAGGTGGTCTTTGTGCCACTCATCAAAACCCTTTAAACCTGGCAGTTCAGCCAGTTTTCAGTCCACCTCACTGTCCACTTATCTAGCTTGTACTTCATCAGCTTGTCTATGACGCTTTTATGAGAGTTTGTTTTGAAAGCCTTGCTGAAGTCAAGGTAAACAACATCTGCTGCTCTCCCTTCATCCACAGAGCTAGCCACTTCATTGCAGAAGGCTATCATTGGTTAAGCACGATTTCCTCTTTGTAAATCCATGCTGACTATGCCAGATAATTTTTTTTACTTTAATATGTTTGCAAATGTTTTCCAGGATTATTTGCTCCATCACCTTCCTAGGAACTGAGGAGAGGGTGATTGGCCTGTAGTTTTCTGCATCCTCCTTCTTGCCCTCCTGGAAGAAAGGAGCGACACTTGCTTTCTTCCAGCACTTGGGAACCTCCCCTGATCATCACAGCCTTTCAAACATAGTTGAAACTGGAACCTTGGCTTCATCTATCCTTCTATCCATTGGAACCTCTGGAAATGAGTTTTGGATTGTGGTGGTGGTGGTGGGTTTTGTTTTTTTACCCGATTCTAGGGTTTTTTTGTTAATCATCCACTAGAATAGCTTGATTCCCCTCCCTCCCCCCACCCCCCCCACCCCCCCCGAAACAGTGAAGAAGAGTATTAATAGTTAACTTCCACAACCAGCTTTTCCATCAGACTGTTTCAAGTATATTCTTTCTTGTGTGTTGGAGCATAATTGTTCAGAGAGAGCAATTTTGTTTCTCTATAACTTCTAACAAGATGTGGATGCCCTTTTCTAACAGTAAGTGATAACAGTCACATCTCAGATTATTTCTGCAAAACCTTCACAGATCCATACTTGAAATAAATACATAAAAGCAAAAATACAGGCTGTGTTATGTAGTCCAAGGCGGTAATAGTCATTTACCAAAGCCACATCAATCTTCCATTTTTGATACAATAAAACTGTCACCTAATTTTCCACTCAAGCAGAGGAAAGCTTTCCATTTGGAAGTCTCTCCTGAGATTGTCTCCTTGTTTCTTCATCCTTTTAAATATCTAAAATAAATGTATCTCATCAAATTTGGTAATCTAAATCTTAGAAAACATCATCACCAAGGGAATCTTAGGTCAACCTGTAAGTATGTGTCATATACAGATAGATTGAACTGCCCACTGGAGATTCCTGTCTTTGTCTACTGACTAGAGAGAGATTCTAGACAGCTAGTTTAGACCAACGACTAGCCTAAAGATGTCTAAAATTAGATGAGATGAATCTATTCAGCTATTCCAATAGCTTAGAGATGGGAATGATGACTTCCATGTTTCTTGAGTTACTTCTTTTCTGAGGATTTATTCAAATTATGAGTTGTTAACTAATTTACAAGTGAAAGTACATTTTGCGCTTGCAATTACTTACTAGTGTTTTTCAGAAGTATTAGTAACACTTCTAAAATTGCATTAAAAGCAGAATTTCTGCATATGCTGTCAGTGAAAACAAGATGGCAATATAGTGATTTATTGTTACCATTGTAAATAGATTTTGAAATAAATTTTTACTTATGTCACTTTTTTCAGGTTTTTGAAGCTAACAAGTTAAGGAACAATAATCAGTGAGAGTAACTATAAACAACTCTTCCTGTGCTGGAGGTTATCTTACTAAGTACATGTCAATACCAGTATAGGTCCATACAAAGTTCTCTACCATTAAAATTATTCACATCAGAATGAAAATGTTGTGATTTTGTTTTTTAAATGTGTAAAATTAGATGCACACATTCATGTCCAATTACATAGTAAAGGACTTAATTTTCTAAACTTCTGAGGATCTACTAGCTTCCATGGCCACTTAAACTGCATACAATTCATACAAACAAGCACTGATCCTCCCCAACTTGTTATCAATAGAAATCAATAGTTCTCAATAGAAATATTAGTTCTGTGCACAGATTAAATAACCACTTATTTCAAAATACGTTTAATAGCATTACACTAAGCATTGCCACAACTGTATTTTTAAATGTTTCTAGAAAATGAAGAGTAAAATATTAAAGACGGCAAGTGTTTCTTCTGGGTCAAACTTCGTATTGATGGACTGAGAGCAGTGTTCCTAGTTTGCCCATGCTGTGAAAATATTATGTGTGTTATATAGTAGCTTCCTACCTCTCTCTCTGTGCATGGTGCTGTGGTGGGTGTTCAACTTCAATACAATTAATTGTAGATCTTTAAGGGTGATACTAAGACTAGAAACTCAAGTTTAAAATAACAATTTTGAGTTCAAAATCACATAGAAAATGATCATTCTGATTTGGAAATTATATAGCACTATTCCCATTTCCTGAATTTGCAGTATTACATAATATTAGTATGTTCATCTAATTCCTGAACCACTTGCAAATGAATTGTGTGGAATTACGAAAATTGAGCTTGATATACATTATCTCTTGTCATGCATTACCTTTCTAGATGAAGAGGCATAATGACATAAAATAACAGAAGGAAGCTATCGCGTGTCATCTTTCTTGCTTTACTGGGGGTGTATGAACCCAAATCTTTAAAGAAAAATCTTGTGTTATTCTGAGCCCCGCATGTTTGTTGATAAACTTCGTTCTCACTTTTAATCTTGACGGATGTGCTGTAGTTAATAAAGAGCTCCTTCTTTATTTTATCATGCATTTCAAAAAAATGGGAATAGATATTAGAAAAAATTCTAGAGGCTGAAGAAAAGTCCGTTCTCTTTGCTTAAGGCAGGGTTCACATGTATTCCTTTCTTGAAAGTAATGGACCATATCTAAAAAATACAGGTTCAGATAAGAAGAAAATTATTTTTATTGGGTTACTAATTATGTTCTATGGTGCATCCAGAGATTAGGATTTGGAAAGGCTGCCAGAGAAATCATTCTTACAAGCTTCCAATTTTCAAGGAAGAGCAAATAATCAAAAGTATCTGTAGTTACAGAAGTATGAAGATTCCTTTGAAAGGCAAAGTTGTTAATCTTATTATATGGGGAAAACTTGTTGGCATTAGTATCACTAATGTTCTTATGCTGCTTATAAACTGCTCATAAACATGTTTTCATAAACTTTAACTTACTAAGCATTTTTATTCTTCTTATTTGTAGAACATTCAAGGTATCTCTAAACATCCAGTTAGAATCACAAAGAAACAGTACGTAAAAGGTAAACCATGGTTTTATTAATATGAAAAGGCAATTTTATCTAATTATTTTACTGAGTTATATTACATTTTAAAGCAGACCAGTAGCTCCAGCATTAAAGAACAGAATAGGTTATTAACGCTAAGTTATACATTATCGTTTAAACCAATTACTTTTTGGTGGTTGTTCCTGCAAAAATATGCTGTTTCAGCACTGATCTAAATAGTCACAAACTTTTTAGATTTTTTTGTTTCCCTCGGCTATCTCACTGTTCCTTTTTTGGATGACATTATGCACCTTAACTGCATTAAATATCCTAGGGATGATTTTGTGTGCATTCAGCTCATGAGGCTTTTCCTGAGGAGGTGTTAAAGCTCCTAGTAGCAGGCACAGTGCTGTGTTTTGGATTTAGTAGGAGAAGAATATTGATAGCATGCTGATGTTTTTAGTTGTTGCTAAGTACTGCTTATGCTAGTCAAGGACTTTTCAGCTTCCCATGCTCTGCCAGGTGCACAAGAAACTGGGAGGGGGCACAGCCAGAATAGTTGATCCAAACTGACCAAAGGGCTATTCCATACCATATGGCATCATGCTCAGTATAGAAACTGGGGGGGGTTGGCTGGGGAGCAGCGATCGCTGCTCGGGAACTGTCTGGGTATCGGTCAGCGGGTGGTGAGCAATTGCATTGTGCATCACTTGCTTTGTATATTGTTGTTGTTATTATCATTATTACACTGTTATTATTATCATTACTATTTTACTTTGTCAATTATTAAACTGTTCTTATCTCAACCCAGGAGTGTTTCTCACTCCTACTCCTCCAATTCTCTCCCCCATCCCACCGGGGCAGGGGGACTGAGCGAGCGGCTGTGTGGTGCTTAGTTGCTGGCTGGGGCTAAACCACGACACTGGGTCATTCTAATCAAACTCACAACTGAACACCAACTAAACTCAGATGTGTTGGTTTTGATAACAGAAGCAGATTTAAGGCAGATGATTCAGAGAGAATTGAAGTAGACTCTAGAAAAGCATGACCCAAGTGATAGAGAAACCCACAATAGTAGACTCAAATACAAGAGAGAGATTTGCCACCATAAACTCTCTTTGAATGCCTACAGCCATAGCTGGGAAATGCCCCTCATTTGTTGCACTTGGTTCTCAGATAATGGCAGGGTTGCCTTTTCACAGCTATTCACTGCCTGCATTTGAAATAATACAGATCATAAAACAGGAGTCTGTTGAAGACAATGTAAAACTTTGACAGCAGTTTTATTTTATCTACCTGAGTTATTTTTATAAGCATTTTTTAAATGTTGCTATAAAAAATGTGTGAGCAGTGGCTGTGTAAACCTGAGCTGCCATTTATAACTCTGGCACATAGGCCTTTCTGGAAATAGTCCAATCAGTTTTGTTAATGATCTTATAATATGTGCTTCTCAAAAACGTATTTCTAAGTTTTTCATTCCTGTATCAAGACACACATTTTTCCACTTTTATGCTGATCAGATTAATTCTGTTTGTATTTCAAACCACCATCCCTTTCTACAGCAAGACAAGTGGTATTCCCAGGATGCACAGAGTTTCCAGTACCTTGTCAATGTACATTATTGCTTTGTGATATTATAGGGGATTTCTGTCATTAGAATTTGGATGCCTACATCAGCTGTATGTTCTCAGTATTGTATTCCCCTACCACCTGTAACTCAGAGTTTGGTTATTAACACATTGCTGCAGCATGTTCAAAGATAAGAAAATACATTTTTTTAGTTCATCTCTCTAGACCCCTCCTTATCTGAATGCCTCCTTTATTAAGTGATCTGTGATTAATGTTAGTTATTTTACGTATTTGTTAGCTAGTGTTTTGGGAAGGGTTTGGTTTTGAAAAAGGAGAAGCAAGCGGTACTGCAAGGATGGCAGAGATAAAGATGTTGTACATGACTGAGAGTACAATAATTGTGATGCTGACAGTGCCGTGCTAGGTTGCTTACATTGCCATTTGTGTGGTTTTAGTTGTGTATTTGGTATGTCATTTACAATGTCCTATGTATTGCAACACAATACTTTTGGAGTGGGGTTTGGGACTTAAATGGCTATTTCCTCTCTAGGAAAAGAAGAGGAAATAGTAACTATTTCCCCAAGAACATTGTTTATTTCCAAAGAAGGATATTCATTTTTAGCAGCAGGTAAGATAGTATGTATTATTATTCTCATACATATTAATGTTCACAGTTCTGTCGTCTCTTTTTCCCCTCTCCTTTGGATGACATTATATTTTACAAGGCTGTCAAATCAAAATTAATATTGTTATATGATGTATACTCCTTAGTGTGCTTTGGAAGTGGATTATATGTAAGCCTTGTCAGTAGAAACAAAGAGATAATAAGATTAACCTACACCTGAAGATAATGAAGGAATTGGACACCGTGCTCTGTAGCTGGAATATGACTTCTTCAGGATGAGCTTTTTACAGGCACCTGGCTTTTCTGACAGTGAGGAAATGACTGAACAGTCCAGGCTTGTGTTTTAATTTGTGATAGTTTGGTTAAAATGCAGGTATGTTTTTATTTTATTTAAAGCAACAGATTTATTTTAACACTGTTTTCTAGATTTTTCCCATATTGAGTTAAGGATACTTGCTGACTTATCATCTGAACCAGAACTTTTGAAACTGTTTGAAGAACCTGAAATCACCGATATCTTTTCCACACTGGCTTCTCAGTGGTAAGAGTATGTTGCAATTTTTTGATAGTAATTAGGCAAAATAGTAAGAATAACTTCAACTATTGTATTACTGCGCAGTGATAACAAAAGACCGTATTTTGCTACAGTATCTATTGTTATACTGTTTTAACACCGTGAATTATAATTCCTTTCTGTCTTTCTGAGCTTTTTCTCCACTGTGGTAATTACCATGTCAAAATGTTGCAATCCAACTGACCAGTATGAGCCTTGTGACTAAAGCTGGTACAATAACTTACTGTGAGCAGTGCATCCTGATAACTTTCTCACTGTATTATTGTTCACGAATTCTTTTTAAAAATCCAGAGCAGTGGTTAAGCAGGTTATCCATCTGAAAAAATTGCAGAACAACTTTTCTTGATAAAAGTACAAGCATTTTTGAAACCTGCTTGGTTATCCAGTAGAAGTATTCAAATCACATTACATATGTACAAGAAACAGAGAGACTAGAGCTCATGGGACTCCTTTGAACTCATGGGGTTTGGTGCTTCCATCTTCTGATGGATGATATGATACTTGGAAAAAGTGGTACTTCAGTAATTTTAAAAAGAAAATTCTTATCTCCATTCCCAGATTATTATTTACTGATCTCTTCAGCATGCAGATCAAAAGATTAACTATCAAAGATGGAATATTATTTACTTAGCTTTTCAAAGGTATTTCTGATTACTGTTTGTATCATGGTGATCCCTAAAAATCTTATTTGAGACTGGGACTCCCCTTGTACTCAAAAGTGTGTGAGCATTTAATAAGTGACAGGATAGATGTCAAGAAGCTTACAGTTTGAACAGATAGGTCAGAAAAAGATTGAATAAAATGCTATAACGTATAAGCAGATTGAACAGAATGATGTCATGTAAATGTCATGCAATTTTCATATTTTCTTTGTTCCTCTTTCTCTTTTTTTAATCTTTTTATTTCCATTTTTTGTTGGAAGATAGTTAGCTGAAAATGAAAGCAAAAATAGATAGATGAGTTCATCAGTCCTGATCTAGCTCAGTTCCTATCCTACAGTTTCTAAATTTTTGCAGGCATAGCCTTTCCAACCACAGTATTTCCCACTCACTGCAATATTTGCTAATACTCTCCAAAGTAGTACAAAGAAAGAAAATGGAGCTCAAATTATAATTATCCTGCTACCAACAACTGAATCAGCACTTGAGGCGTGTGCATTTTGGGAGAACACAACTCAAGGTCACAAACATCCCAATGAATATAGCTATGAAAAGATCACCTTTCTCTTTAGAGTCACTTAGAAGCTGCTATTGATATTATAATAAATTCTTAGCTTTAACATGATATCACTAGAACCTCGTGATGGAGTTAAATCTTTATTTTAGTTTGGAGGTATATTGCAAATGTATGCATGAAGATGAGTCAAATTTTGTCTCAACTCTGGGCAAGGCTCCAGAAATACCATTCTATTCAACAACCTCACAGCTCTTGGCAGCCATCAACCTCTTATAGTTGCTACACAGTAACTTGAAATTTAATGAAATATTACAGGCAAATATTTTTATCAGACAGAAGTGTCATGGTGTGTCTACAAAATCATTATGTAATGATTCTGCTGACTCTTCTTTTAAGCTTCAGGAAAGCTAATGCTTGGAAGCAACTTTCTATTGAATCTATAAGACGATTGTTATTAATTACAGAGACACAAAGGTGTGTTTAATCTCATATAACCTTGGACATCGGTTTTATACCTGGAGAGATTCATTTGACCTATTGTTGATGTCCCCTGTGTAATAAGATCATTGCATATTGAAAGTGTTGACTTCTCACCATTGAGAACAAAGTAGGTCTGGGGTGGCCAACTCACTTGCAGACATCTGTATTTGTTCTGACAAATTCAGTTCCTCCTATTGGATCAGTTCCTAGTGAATTCACCTTGGGTTTTGGAATTTTGTCCTTAGTTTATTTAGCACCAAAGAGAACACATAAAATCACAAGCTTCACAAATACTTTCCCATTCCAGATACTTATTCATCTCTCATTGTCCACTATTGATAAATAAAATCTTTAGGGCAAAGAATTAGTTCATTGACTTTATTGTAGTTGATTCCACCCCGTTGGTATTAAAATCAGTTGTGAGAAGGAAGAGCAAAATAAACAACAAACCTTTTATCTCCTCTGGGTCTCCTGATTTTCTCTGGGTCTTAATTCTTTAAAATCTGTGCAAGTGATATACCAAGTGGCATATCAAATGTTTTATTCTGTGAAGGAATTGCATGTTGTTGCTATTTGTAAATCGTTTCTAACACATTTTGGACAATTCGAAAACCTTGACAAAAAAGTTTTTTTTCTCTTAAGAGATCTGTAAAGAATTAATTAGTTTCTGAATTTCCCTCTCAGAAGAAAAAAATTAAGTTAATGTCAGTGTCTGAAAGCATTCCAGCTTCTGAATGCATGTCAGTTGGTATCTTTTAGCAGGTTTTCTGCATCTAAAATCCTTGGACTAATGCATATTAAATCATAAATAGTAAAGAATATATTATTGGACAAAAATCTGAGCCACACCCCAGAGTTCAGCCAGTTTTATACCAGTTTATTTGCTTTTGTTTTTCCCCCTAAGCTTCATGGCTTCTCCACTGAAATGTACTCTATTCCTTAACTGTCCTTCAGGCTAAAGCCTTCTATCTGAAATCCAACCTTTTGAAAAAACTTTACAGGCTTTTTATAGCATTTGGCAGCAAATACACATGGTGGGCAGTTTCTGCAAGGAGGTTAGCTGTATGAGTTTCTGATTGAATTAAGATCTCTTATGTATAAAAGCTTTCATAATTTGGTTAGGCATGCTCTACTATGACTCAGTCTATCTCTGGGGCCTTAGAGACGTGTCTCTCTTGGAAAAGCTGTTGGATCCGTGTTTCTGTCAAACATCATTTGTATGGAATCTTCACACTGGTCAACAGTGTAGTGTAGAGATGCATAAGTATGTGTCAACCCAAACTACATCTATACATTACAGCAAAAGGCTGAAAGGAGGTAATAACTTACATGCTAAAATTCAGTGTCATGTGCAACACCATACCCAACCCAATACAGCTAGCTGAGAGGCAATCCTCTCTGCAAGACTAGGGTGTAATCTTGTACTCCGATGGCTAGCTTACAGAGATAGCTCATTTCAGAATCATAGAATCATTTAGGTTGGAAAAGACCTTTAGCATCATCATCAAGATCATCATTTAAGTAACACAGCCTCCACCAGTCTGGGCTTTCCTGCACTATGCTCAACTGTGTGCTGTAGATACTGTAGATACTGCTTGCTCTAGATAGTTTTTTAAGTATTGTGTGTTTTGTTTGACAGAACTTTCTTGAAATTGCTATTCAGATAAAACTCTCAGAAGCTGGTGTTAACTAGTCACTTACTGCAAGTTTGTCATGCTTGTCTCATGTTTTATCTTTAAAGTGCTTTTTTCACATGGAAATAAAGTTAATGGAATTTTATTCCATGGAATTAATGGAATAAAATACAAATGGTGTCTGGCCACTTCGCAGTAGGTTTGCTTCTATTGGCTGTTTCTGTCAGTGAAAAGTCCAAGCTCATCTCTGCCTTGTACATCCAGTATATTTTCTGGTCATCTAACATAGTTACCCCAGCTGAAACTAAGATGATATAAATAGAGTCTAATGTTCACTTGTATATGCTTAGTAGTATTCCTGCTCTTACCCTATTCTGTCTGTAATGATCATCATATGCTATTACCAGCATTATTTTACAGCAACTACTGTGTTAAGGCCTATGAAGAGTAAGCCTCAAATGACAGGTCAACACCTGCCATTACAAGAATACCAAAAGTGCATTGCATTAATGACCTATTTGCTACTGAGCACATAGTAAAGTTTCAAGGCTTGCCTAAACTTTTGAAAATTCATGATATAATGGATTCCAGCTACCTGCAAGATCATCTTGTATTATATTGTCTTGATGTTCTATGACAGTTAGAATCCTTTGAAAGCCAAATCATCATCCCAGTGCTGAAGATGATGAGAGCTGTCTTGGCAGCTGTCTGACCAACCAAGAGATTACTAACTGCTGTTATGTTACAACAAAGCTGTTATGTTATTGTTACAAGAAAGCTCAGAATGAAATTGCTCTCACTTCTTTAATCTAGCTTTTACACAAAAAAATGAAAAATAAGTAATTGTGTTTAAAATGCTGTTGATGTGCATATCTTAAAATCACTTTCAAAGATAGAGGCTGAAAAATAAGTTTACAGTCTTTTAGGCAGTCTGCAATTTTTCTTAATTAGAGGTGCAGTGACTACTGATCTCTTTCAAACTGTTCATTTGTCACCCTTCTTAGTAGGCTGTTGTTCCTCTGTCATAGTATATACTCATATTGAACATATTGGGTCGGAATCCAGGAGAAGTATCTTGATTTAGCTAAGTACTTAAACACACCATAAATATGTGATTTCATCCTACCCGACTGATGCCTACTTTCCTGCCTGTGTGCTTTTTTGAATTGGGATAGTACTGCTTCAGAGTTCCTATGACTCGAGCATTAAGCTATACTTAAAATATTTGGGTAAGTCCTTTGCCCTGCTTCTTTAGAATCTGCCTTAGAGAACTAGAGATCCTTAGTAGTGGGGAGTTCAGCTGCACCTAGCAGAGCGTAGTGATACCCTCCATCAAGGGTCCTGAGGGCAGCCTTGCCATACAAATGCAACTATATTATTTATGGCTCTGGAACTAGCTTAGTCATTTTAATCTTGAAGATGTTGTCACTGTGTTCCAATGTTTAATACAGACATCTCTGATATCTGCAACTTATATTTACTTCCTGTATTTTAGTTTCCTGAACCTGAAATAGAATACAAAACCCAACATCAGGTTGACAAGCTCTGGGTACAGTGTCAAAGTATGCATCTCAAAGGGTGAAAAAGGCTATATGCTGACCATATAGCCATCTAAGAGAAGTTAATGAGAAACTGTAATTGCAGAAGTTTGCATTTGAACTCCTCTTAGAAAGCTGGAACAGGATGACAAGGACAGTGGTCCAAAGTCCATACCTGAAGATAACTGCTAGATAGGTAGTGTTCTTTGAAAAAAGTGAGCAGTATTCACTGTTTTCAAGTGGCTGTGGTGCCCAGCTTTTATATAAGAGCTAGGTGCTTGGAGACCTCAGTTCAACTTTTTAAATCTTGTTCCACTGTACATCTCTCTCCTCTCAGGAAAATACAAAGCAAGGTTAGACTTTGCATGTTGCAGCTGAGATTCTGTTCAGCAGATATTGTAAAGTTTTAATAATTGGATTTGTTTATTTGAGAGAAGATACGATTTAGGAAAAAACATGATAAAAGTTTTCTGAAGGCAATATTTACTATTTGAGAAGGGGAATAATTCAGAAGGGTCTTTAGTAAATTGTTTACAGTATGATCTAATTGCAAGAATAAATCTATTACTGCTATAAACTGTGTATTTTAATTTCTGTGAGAGCAGAAAGATAATTGTCCCTGTGCACAAACTTTTTCATGCAGTGATAAATTATTTAGGCATTTTCTGTCATATATTCTGTGTCATAGGTTGTCTCTTGAGCCAGTGTAGATCCAGTGTAATGAAATCTATGCTGGTCTGTGCCTCAGAAAAATCCCTTTATAGATAAGACTGTTGGACAGTTGTGACTTAAAATATTAGCTTTTGTACTCTGTAACTCTTTTCAGCTTGGAAATTGTAGTATATGAATCAGAGAACACACAAAAAGTTTGCATGTATGCAATCAGTTTTCCTTATATTCTGCATCTAAAGAATAAGGGAGTAGAGAAATTTTAATAATCTCTATTAAAAATACTTATGTAGTACTACGTAGTGGAGGAATATCTCTAATACTGTTCAATATGCAGATGTATTGTGTATTAAAAGATAATTACCTGAATAATCTGATAACTGCTGCCATTCCAGTGTGACAACAGGCATTCTCTTTATTAATTTCTACCTCTAAACTATAATTTAACCTGTGCACATTAACTGCGGATGGTGAATTAAAGTAACAAGGTAATTAGTGGATACTCTTTAAGGTTAATATTTACTCTGATTATACCAATGAAAGGACAATTTATCATGGTTGTTTACAATGCTTACTCTAAAGGTTACGCTTGAAAGAAGGCTGGAGAATTTGATAGTGGTCTAGATGCTCCTGTTTCACTTTGAGATCTGAGTTTTGTAAAATCCAAACCACAAAATATTTCCTTCTCTCTCATCTGTCATCTGCTTCCTCATATTCATGCTGTTAGTGCTTTCTTTTGTGTGGTGATGGAGAACAGCATGGATACATGTCCTTCTTCCAGGTATTGAGTTTACCTTCTAGTAAGTACTGGGCATAATAATTGCGCACCTCAGTCTGTGTGGATTTCAGAGACTTAAAAAAATGGCTGCAGAATAAGAGACATATCTCATTATTTCTTTGTGGCAATGGCAGTCAATATCTAAAATAAGGAAGTGTGTAGCTATCGTGGAATTCCAAGGGATTTATAAATTCTTTACCACTAATCATTTTGAAAAACATTTCTTTTCCTTTTTATAGTGTGGGCTTGGTTGGCTGACACTTTAAGACATGGAAGAGTCTTTAGCCTACACTATCCTTGCCAGAATTGGAGGAACTTGAACACTTGATTTCCAGTAATCTTGGGAGCTGCAGGCTGTTTATAAAATGTACTGAACATAAAAGTCCATCTTTCCTCAGCTGATGTGTATGTGGGATCATGGCAGTATCTGTTGTGAACTGTTTTGGTAAGAGACAGACATGCTAATTTTGGAAATTACTCGAGAAAAAGCCTAGAGAGAAACAAAGCACAGAACTACTTGGGATTACTATATCAGAAGAACAAAAGTCTTTTTTTTTTTTTTAAAAAAAAAAAGTTCAGTCAGATTTGAATAAAAAACCCACAGTGCAGAAAGGTTCGTTTTATTCTTCGCAGACTGTCTTCCTCCAGGAAGTGGGGAAATTTCATTTCTTTACCACCTGCTGAGCAGGGACTCAAGGAACTGATTATATCTAATAATGGCAAGGTGAGCCAAACTGTTGCACACTGGCAGTTGGTCCAGCAGGAACTATGGCAAAATAGGGACTCTTGTTTTTCTAGCCACTTGGCAATTCAGGATACTTCCTGACAATAGCTCTATCTGTTGATATCCTGCTGAGTTCTGAAGAACACAGGAAATAAGCAGAGGTATTTTGGATATTCTTGACTTAAATCAAAATAAGTCCTTATGGGCTGAATTATACAAAAAGATAGTGTACTGGGTCTGTTTGAAAAAGATAAGGTCAAGTATGCACAAATGCTTGGTAATGGGCTGACTAAATATATATACGCTTGTCCATACCCATTTTATACAACCTTGTTTTAAATACATTCTTTCTATCAAATAGATTAAAGATTCATCGTCAGCAAAACACTGTCTTTTTTTTTTAGGTTACTTCATATAAATGTATGGTATAGCAGACATTGAATTCAGTTAAGCTGCCTACTCCCTTAAATAGCAAAAGCAAAGGCCAGTAAATCAGGAACGAGATAGATTTTTGAGAAGCGAAAACCGGATTTGTAGCTAAGTGGTTTTTAAACAGATATGGATATTTGTGTGTATGTATTAATTTAATGAAAATATTATCAACAAGCTTTTGAAAGAGTCATTATTAATCAAGGGATGACACCTGGGTGTGTGTTAGGTGATTAAGGAATAATGAAATAATCATGCTTATCCAGATGGACTTCTACCAAGGAGACAGGAAGAGCTTTAGCTCTCCTCCCATCCCCATTAGCAGACACATGGTTACAAGATGCAGTCACAGGGTTACACAGCTCCCTTTCCCCCGGTTAGATATCTCTGTTTTGCTCATTGTCTAAATAATGAGATATACCAGCTTAGGACTCTTAGAACTGCATCTTTGTCTAAAGATTTTTTAGGTAGTCCAGGCTATTTCATATACTTCTAATCAGATATTAGAACATGTAGTCCCTTGGATTAATTTCTCCACTTTTTATGAGCTTAATGTCAAGTCTAAAATGAGTTTGGGTTAATTCATTTCACTTCATACATTGTGAAATAGTGAAATCTTTGCGTTTTGGAATTGCAATGAAGAAGAGACATTCTATGCTATTAAGCACATATAAGATCGTGAAACTGTGTTTTGCAGTATTAAAACAAATTACAAAAATACCTGCTCTTCACCATGGAGTGCTTAGGGTTACTTCTAGAATCCTGCCTTTGAAGAGAGTGGAGAAAAGTTTTCATATGTATTATATGGCAGTCCCGTTACATAAGTGTAACTCAATATCCCTGCTGGAGTCTTCATTTAGAACTGTATGACTGGGTTATGATCTTTCAGCTCTGAAGTCTGGCTGTGTAACTCAGCCAGTATTGACTGGCTGTAAATCTGGAGGTCCTAAACTCAGTGCTACCTGCTAGGAGTCTCACTAAGGGTTAACATAACATTTCTTTCATTATCATTGGATTACCTGGCTTTGTAGTAGTGTTATCATTTTTAATTAGTTTCAAGGCTTCTGTTTATTTTTATTTTGTGAAATAGATTCTGAAGGGACAATTTTTGCAGTATTTTTAACTGAATAATTATTAGTGCTTATCCATCATCTCATTGTTTATGTATCATTTCTATTCTGATCAATATCTAAAATATCTCTCATTTTGTATCTTTTATCTTTCCTTTTTTTATTCAGAATATTACTGATAATAAGTGAGGAATTGAGAATTTGTTTCATATATGCAGTTCAGAGAGAGACACAATTTCAATTTGAATGGGAAGACATGCTCTTCCAAATCAAGTCACATTCAGGGGCAGGTGTTCTGTGGCAGAAGGTCTAATTGTGGAGATAATACTCATTATGAATCTGGTGTTTAATAATAACTTATTTGGTAAAAGAGCTGTGAGTGAGCCTGTACCACTTGCAGTTCCTGCAGCTGTATGACTGCAGATTTCTTAGGATTGCTCTTGTGAAATTTTTTAAACCTATGACATACTATAGTATAACCTTGAATTCCTGTGAGAATAGATGTGGTCTCTTGTGGTAGGAAAAGATGCTGACAAGGTGACAGAAGTTATTAAGAAACAGAGAAGCATTCAGAAGAGAAGCTCTAAGCAAAAGTAAGGTAGAATCTCTCACACTGCTGATTAGTGCTTTATGCTTGGGAAGAGTATGCCTGGTCTTAACACAGGAGTATAAGACTAGAAGGACCTTTTTGATCATAAAATTTTTGCAGGTGATGATGTCATAAACTCCCTTCCGTGAATTGGTAGGGTCTCAACTTAGAACTAGTTTTAACCTACATGATGCTATTGAAGAGCCTTTGAATTCCTATTCTGGCTAGAAAACTCCCTTTACTTTCTACCTTACATTTATTCCTGCAGTTTATATACCCAAATTATTCTTGCCAGTGTTGTCCATTAGCTTTATTAGCTCTCCTCGCCCCCCAGTGTTTGCTTTGTATAAATACTTTTTGTATAAATACAGGAAGGCAATCAACTGTGTTCTCAACCCTCTTTCTTTAAGGAAACAAGACAAGATTTCTTAGGGTTTTTGTCATTAAAATACCTTAATCAACTAGTATTAGGAGCAGCTAGTTATGACTATGTGGAATTCCATGTACGTTAATCTGTATTTCTTCTTGGCGTGGAAAATGAGCCTCTATGACACTGACTGACTGTTCCACTAAACTGCTTTAGTTACCAAAGCTAGCTTTTTTTAGCTAGCTCTGAAATCTCTGCACCAGAGCACAGTCTCAGGAATACTTGTATCATGGTCCAGAAACATAAATAATTTTGGAACAGCCATGAAACTGGGCGAGCAGAATGATGAATGAAACAAAGAAATAATGACTTGAGAGGCTACCTTTATTCTAATAAATTTAGTGCCAGGGATGTTCCTGGTTGCTGGCACTCAAAATCTGGGTTGGCAAATTGGTCCCTATCATGGTTGTGGCTCTGAAACAAACAGTTTCTGGACATAGTTCCTGAATTAGCAACAGCCAGGGATTATTTCCACCAGGCTGCTGGATGCAGCACCATGTTTGGATGGTAAGAGAGTTTTAAAGTATGGATATGTGGTGGTGTTTTCCAGTTAGCCCCTGTGCTGCAGAATATTAATGGGCAGGTTTAATTTCTTAATATTGACATAGTCAGTGTCTCTTTTCACATGGTTGATTTTTTTTTTTCTCTCTATTCAATATTCTGGTAGCCTACCACCACCAAATTCATGTTTTTTGAACGTGGTAACCAAATTATGTTAACTACCCCAGCTAAAATCATAGAATCCTAGAATGGTTCGGGTTGGAAGGGACCTTCAAGATCATCTAGTTCCAACCCCCCTGCCATGGGCAGGGATGCCTTCCACTAGATCAGGTTGCTCATAGCCCCATACAGAATGGGGCAGGTAAGTGTCATAGAAGGCCATCAAATTTGTCAGGCACAATTTGCCCTTAGTGAAGCCATGTTTGGCTATCACCAATCACCTCCTCATTTTCCATGTGCCTTAGCATAGTTTCCAGGAGGTCTGCTCCATGATCTTGCCAGGCACAGAGGTAAGACTGACTGGCCTTTAGTTCCCCGGGTCTTCCTTTTTTCCCTTTTTAAAAATGGGGGTTATGTTTCCCCTTTTCCAGTCAGTGAGAACTTCACTGGGCTGCCACAGCTTCTCAAAGGTGATGGATAGTGGCTTAGCAACTTCATCCGCCAGTTCCCTCAGGACCCGTGGATGCATCTCATCAGGTCCCATGGACTTGTGCACCTTCAGGTTCCTTAGATGGTCCAGTTCTTCATTCTCCTAGCCCCTGCCTTTGCCTTCTGCAACTTGGGTGGTGTGGCTTGAGCACTTGCCAGTGAAGACTGATATACTGAATTTCACCAGTATATTGTAGAGCAATACAGCAGTACTAATATTGTCCTGTCATTGGAAATATCTCACTTGACACATCCTGAAATTACATTTGTCTTTCCACAGCCAAACCATACTGTTTCCTATTTGTTCCATCATCAGTTATTACATCTTTTCTCTGTTTCTGAGTCCTCATCCTCTACTTTATACATGAATTCTGTACTTTAATAATTCTTATTTGCAAATAAAATAGCTTGCAGAAAAGCAATAGTCTCTATTATTCTTTGGACTCTGTGAAAGGGTTGATTTCTCAAGCTGTGCAGCCCATGTAGGGACAGGTTCACCATTACTACAGTCTGGAGGGGGGAAATGGTGTCAGGGTGCTATCTAATTTTGTTCCTCTCTGCTGTGTTAGAGAAGAGTTTGTTGTGAAATAGCTTGGAAGACAAGCTCTAAGATATCTGTATATTGCATTTCTGTTTCTCTTTTATGTCCTATTATTATATTCACTTTGGGATTAGGCAGTCTCTTATATCTGCTCAAAAACATTGTGAATTCAGCTGTAATTGTATCCTCAGATTATGTCTCCAGTTTTGGCCTAGGAGTATTTAGCCTGGTATGTCATTAATGGTCAAGTTCATTACTTTTACTTAAATTTCTGTAAGGCTAACAGATTAAATCATTGTTCTGAAGGAGTGTCATTATTTAAATCAGGCTTGTTTGCATTAGGCAAAAAGCACTAATTCTAGATGGAGATTTTCATCCCCCTCTCAATAAACATCACTTGTGAAATATGTCTGTTTCTTAATGAATGATTGTAGTAATGGTTACACTTTTGCATAATAAAAGAATTGTACTAAAAGGTACTTCTCAAAAGATTCTGACAGGAAACACTTGAAAATTGTAGCATTTGCAAATATAATGTGCATGATAGCTGTAATAATTTTTGTTTTGCCTTTGGAATGCCTCCAGAAATGAGTTTTTAAATATATATATGTATATACGTTTCAACTTTTCTGTTAAGATGTAGGAGATGGATCTAGGCTTTGGCTTGTGCTGTTTAATTATTGCAGTATGGTTTTTTCAAAGAGCATTCATGTAGTGGCTTAATTAGCTATCGCTTTCTCCACCTACTCCTTTCTACTCCCTTGTCCCATCCCTCCCCCTCCAAAATAACTACTGTAAATGCTGAAATTTAGTAAAAGGGAGGATGTTCAGTTTGTCTTCTCATAATCAGAGTTTTAAAATATTTTAAGCTCTGAGTTCAATGCCTCATGGGTGTTGGTGTGGAATATTTTAACAGTTTTACTTTTGCAGCAAAGCAATTTCTATCTGTTTTGAAAGCTCACTTGCAATAGTTGATATTATTGAAATTTAACACTTGTCTTGCTTTGCACTCTGACAGCCTGTCTGTATGGCAGCTTATGGAAATTTCACCTTGTAGTTTACAGACCCTTGGAGAAGTGCAGCTGTGACATTTGTTTAGACTAGCAGATAATAAGGCAGAGGGAATAAAGTCTTCAGGAAGCATAATGGCTTTTGTTTTTACAAGAGCTAAACATAGCTTTAAATAAACCAGGTTGTTAACTACAAGTTTAACCAGACAGCTTAATTTTATGAGAGATTGGAAGCTTATTATTATTGCACATTAAATGTTTTCTTAGCATTCTAGAATAAATGAAAAATAGAATTTTGGAATTGTCACCACCAACAACTAATACAAAAACTAGTGAAAAAGCAAGCTCTGAGGAGGTTGGACAGTCCTCAGTTGTTTCATGGTGTCTGATAACATTTGACTTTGCTAATTTCAAGCAGAGGCTTTCTTGTGTATTAAAAGCTGTCTCCAAATAGTCATCTCCTTCTAGAGTGACTTTGATAAAATGCTATGTTTTATGAGCATACTCCAGAGCTAAATAAAATGTTTCTGTTTATTTAACTCAATTAACTTTAGTGTCAAGCTAAATCTTGATGAAATCAAGAGTACAAAGGCAATTCATTCTTCACTTTTACTTTTGCCCTTAATTCAATGTGATCATAGGCAAAATAGAAATTTAAGCTGCAAGAGGTGTTTTTAGTGAGGACTGAGAGATGGGATATGAAGTAACTCATCCCTCTCTGCAGAACCCATTTTTTCAAGACCCTCATATATAGCATGACTGATTTCTTCCTCTTTTGATTGCCCTACCAAGATATTTAAAAGTCTGCTTCTTATTTTTTTTCTGAGCTATGTAGATACAGTTTGATGTAGTGTGACATCTCCTCCCTTCTTCCTCTGCTTGTTTTTCCTGAGCAAACTGTACCTTGTTATAACAATATTATAGCTCCATGTGTGTGTTCCATGTAACATCCAAGATGGCAGTTACATCTTTTTTTTTATTATATATTAAGAACTCTGTTTCCTTCTGTTTCGTTTTTCTGATATTTGTCTAAAAGCTGCTCTGAAGGGCCATCTATATCTTTAAAGTTATGAGACTTCGAACAGGTCCGAGAAGGGTAATTATTTGATACTCTGCTACAGCTACCTGTATCATCTCCCAAAATGGCTTCTGTTCCTTCTTAACTATTTGAAACCTCTTACAGAAAAGCTTGAGAAATAGATGTGATAAGTGAAGAAAGAATGCTAAGAGCATTAATTTGCATTTGATCCCTGACATCATTGTTTTATACAAATGGCCTCTGACAAATTTTGTCATCTCAGTTTATATAGACCCCTTAATCTGTTTACATTTATTTCTTCTTTCAGTGATGGTGCCCATCGCTGTTGATGTTCACACTGGCACCTGAAGCTGGGAGTTACCCTGACTTCCTTTTATTCTGTACTTATAGACCTGAAGACCCTAAAATAAGAATGACCTCTAGTTAATTAATTCCTTCAGCAATCACATGACTCAGAAATAAATATCACTTGTCTGTGTAATTCCCTATGTAAGAGACACTACGGATGTGAGAAGAGAGCCCTTTTTTTTGTTCCTGCAGGACTGAAGGAGAGAAAAGGTGAAGGTTGCAGGGTAGGGTGTGCTCTTTCAAGCACCTTCATTGATGTCAGGGACTTTCTGTTCTAACTGACAGGTGTCCAGAATTGTGCATTTTTAAAGAAAAATCTCTAAGTGACCTTTTTTGTCAGGAGCACTGAAAATAAGTGCTATCTGATTTATTTCTTCAATATCCAATATCTGGGACATCAACATGCAGGTAAATATCTTAATAAAGATAATGTATCACTTTACTCCCAAATGAATCTTAAATTGTTGCTGATGATACCTATAATTTATGACATGACCTTGTTGCAATTCCTTTATCTGGTTCCTTGCAACTTTAAAATGTAGCAACAGAAGACTTCTGGCCCACAGAGCAAACTGCAAAGACATGCCTTTATCTTCTGTAAAATACATGAAAGCTAGATATCGTGCTCTTTAAAAGAAGGTTGAGGACTAATGAAATAAATCTTGATGCAATGGACTATAGAGGCTACTCAGATAAAATAAATTACTTTATGATTAGCCACTGGAAGGACTTTTAAAATCCTGAAGTGCTTCTGGAGTCTTGCAACAGAGTTTTGTAGGGTTTATAAAGCTTTTCCTGGTGCTAAATAGATATAAAACAAATTAAAATGCAGCTTGGTAGGGTAGCATACAAAAAGGGAAGAGACACACAATGATGAAAATGTTGCAGAGCTGGCTGTAGTATAGGAAGGATGACATCAAGCTGACAGTGCTGTAGTCTTTCATTCAAAGAAGTTGAACACAACTAAAAGCTTTCATGAAAACCTCTACACTAAATAAACCACAAATTTAAACTCCCTGAGGGAGGCTGTGACCCTCTCCCCTCTGTGTCTAAGTACATGACCCCTATATTTACATGGGAGATCCATGCCAGAGATTCTCCAACATGTGCAGTGCCCACTGGAAGACAACTCCGCCTCTCCCGATGCCAGGGTGGGAATAAATATACATAAAATGGGGACCCTGTGTATTACCTTTTAGATAAGGAGGAGGAGGTGGGAGGAATCTGCTGTACTACTTAAGATATCCCAGTGCCCTAGTTTGTTGATTCATGTATTGGTGCATATCCTTGGGTGAGGAGTTTCTTTGTGTTATTCTGTAACCTTATATCTCACTATGCAAACTAGGTTATAATAAAAATGTGAATACAAGCATTTGATATAACATCTGAATCGGACATGAGAAGTGTTTAGAAGTGACATAGATAAAGAAATGAAAGAAAAAATGACTTAATATATACTTAGGTTACATCAGAAATGTCTGTCTTTCTGTTATTTCACCTGTTTCTCTTCTGAGAAGATGTTAGTCTGCATTTCAGTCTTTGTAGATGCTTCTTTCCTTTTTAAGAAAAGTATCTTAACTTTATTTCTACTCTTCTGGGCAGTCTAGACAAGTTTCATTTTTCATCCTGATGTGTCTATGCTGCTCTTATGAGGAAGACAATTTAGCTACTTTTTGTTTAGAACATAGTTGTGTAAATGCCTCAGTTATAGAAGGCATATAGTATATGTGGTTATATATGTGGTTTTCACTGGACATTCTGTATCAAACCATACTGAAAACTGTATGATAAAAATATCTAGATAGGCTAATTGCATGTACCTTATGCCTGGCTCTTGAATGACACATGAGGCAAAAGTAGCGATCGGTTTTGATATGACAGTGGCTTCAGGGAAACTGTTTCCTAACCTCTTCTTTTTCTGTATGTTTTAACAGAGATTAGCCAGGCAAAAGTTGTTCCAAGAGCACTTTCGCATGTTACCTTAAAAATTGTCTGAGACAGCAAAAGCCTGAGCTTTGTCAGCATTTTCCATTAGTCATGGAATAGAAGCTTTCAAAAAAATTGCTTATTCTTGTGCATTGCATTAACAGTGAGCAGACTAGGTTATGTGTAGCCAATCTTTTCCCTATGTTTAGGATGCTCACATACATTGTGGTATATATTCTGCTTGCCTTAGGTATAAAAGGCCAATGTAATTGAAAAAGTAAGCTTTCAGAATTTATGTCCTACATGATCTATCCAGTGGCGATGCCACTGTAAAACTGAGCTTTTCTAAAGCTTGCAGTTGTCACTAATTACATGAACTGTCTGTACCAGTTTCATATGCCAACACAAAGTTCCAGGCACAAACTTACAACTCTCATCTGCTATTAAATAGCAACGTGTGGTTAAAAATGAGATTTATACAGTTCACTGATGAAATTTTAAAAAGCTGTAAAAGCAGTCAGATGAATGAATGTGTATTCACTCATACAGTCACTCATTTATTGGACATTAATGACCATGTATAAAATGAATTTAATGGCACTCCATCTCATTTCCCACATCAACAACTCATAGCTAGGACTTGGATTAATTGGCAGATGCAGGAATGCAGCCAAGAGCTTTGTGGCTATTAATGACTGAGCTTAGCTTGGCTGGAATGTAAGGTAGATCAAGGCAATGCATGTCTGCCAGATATTGTGTTTGAGAAGTTTGTTCTGCCTTTTCCTGTACATAAACAGACGACTTCCGTCAGCATACAACATTTCCCAGAAATGCTGAAATGTCTTATCGCATTCTTTTAAAGCTGATTTCCTTCCATTTCTACCTGTTCTCAAACTTTTATTTTGGCATTGCTCAAACTTTATGCCTTGTGGTCTCTTTGAATTTTTTGTTTCATATACTTTATGATGTGTGTGCTTATTTCTGTGTATTAAAATTTGCGTTAATTCTTTCTTTTTAATATTTTGTACAGGTTAAAAATAAATTCATCCAGATCTCTACTCTGTATTAAATGTGTTATTCTAGTTTATAGTTAAGCTTTTTTTAAATTACAGATACGATTGCCATATTTTTCTTGGCTATAAAGAAACTTGGTATTCATATGTTTTAAAGACTTAAGACTTAATTCAGCAGAAACTCTTTGAGATGTCCATTAGACCCTATTAATATATGAAAACATATAGTGAATTTTGGGTGAATTATAGAAAATATTCAAGATATTATCTCTGAAAAAGTAATAAGTTACATATGCCTGGTTTTAAGTTTCACATCTGCACTGTATGTTTCTTACTAATAATTTGATGTTATCCTTCTTCACTGTTTTGCTAGAAAATTTTTCTCCTTTTTTTTTTTTTTTTTTTTTTTACTCTAAGAATTAGGCAGCTATTCCCTTTTAGGCATACAGTCCAGTTCTTAGTAGAACCACCTTTTTAAAGAGTTTGTGTATCTCTACTCTCACTATGTTTGTCAGATTTTCTACAATTTTCAGCTGTAAGTTGTTTTGCTGTCCTCACAGACCTTTCCAGATTGTTTAGCTCTGCTAACTCCTTCCAAGAATAATGAGATCTGTTAACCTGAACATGTCTTCCAGCACTGAAGTCCATTCTTTATTCTACCTAATAGATGTGTATCAAGTAAAGTACTATAAAGCAAAGTACTTGCAAAGCAGTACTAAATGAAGAAAGGTAAAGGACAAAGAAATCAGAGATGTGGAAATAGACTGGGACAAGTATGCAGGCAAGGACAGGAATGTAGGAGGTGAAATACTGCACATTTGGAGATGGCAAGTCAGGAGGCTTTTGAAGATGATGGTAATATTGATTACAAACTTGAACAAATAGCGTGTTTGAGAGAGAGTAATGAGAAGGATGTCATAAAATGGAAAAATATGTTTCATGCTAGAACTAGTAACTGCATATATATTTCCTGCAGGACTTCAGAAATTGTGCTATTTCCGCAACAAAACCTGCAGCAAATTCTTTCTTTTCTTGAACTTTTTCCCCTGCATCAGTTTCTATTACATTGCATTAATGTTCTTCCTGTTCCTCCAGATGTACATACAGTACTGGGTGAGCTGAAGTCTGCCTCCATGTCACTGTCTGGGCCCAGCAGATAAGGCTTTTGTATGCCCATTCAGCTTCCTTTTTCAGATTCAAGTTTATTTGAAAACAATGCATCTCCACTATAGATCTATTCTACATCATACCACAATTCAGCCCTGGGTATTTTCATGCATTAGATAGCTTTCTTAGTGATTGTAGCTTAAAAATTTCTTACACAAGTAAGAAGATAACAAAGTCTCCTTTTCAATATCACAGTATTCCATGATGAATCCAAAGCCAAAATAGAAGTTTTAACTTTAAATAGGTTCTCACAGTACCCATTAAAACAAATTAATTACCACAAATATAAATTTGTTTGTAGAGGAAACAGGCTGAAGAAGAAAGCCCACTGGGAATTTCTAACGTGGCTGCTGCATTTCTGAGAAATCGCCTGCCCCACCCCCCATTTTGTTATTCAAAAGAATAAATAGTCTTCATCTCAAACTGCAGGAATGCTCTTCTGTATTAGAGAAGGAATCAAGCATCCTAGGTAGAAACCAATCATTGTCAATAGAAATAGAAAAGAACAATTTCATTAATAGAAAAAAAAAGGAATAGTTTTGATTAATGACTTCTGTTTGCTCAAGCACCTGTGATTTATATGGCAATTTCAGACTTTATTATTCTGGATTCTTGAATGTGGTACATAAATTTACAAATATACAGAGTGCTAGATGTAATGCCTCTCTGCCAAGTGCTCACATTTCCCACTCTGACACACTAGGAGGTGTTGACTGACCATTTTGTTTTTAGCGTTATATTAAAAGAAATATTTGACATAAAGCTCTGAAATTTTAATTGCTTCTCATGTATTTCATGACTAACCAAAGATCAGAAAATGCTAAGTGACTGTTGTGATTGCCATGATCACATGATGTATGTACATCTGCACTGATAACCGTGTTAGGCAAGGTTTTATTGTGATTGCTTACAATGGAAACACAGGATCCTCCTCCTGACACTGCCTATCATGATTACAGCAGTAAGTCTATTTCTGTTTTTCCCAGTCAGCCCTTTCAAACTGAAGCTTGATAATGCAAAATTATCCTTAAAATCCTAGCAGTGGGTCTTGCTGTGCACATAATCAAGTTCTAGTGTCTTCTTTCACTGTTAAAGCTTCTCTAGAACCAGCAGTCCCTCCCAGAAAGACTCTCGTGTTGTGTCTTCCTCAGTACCGTGATTTGATATGTATGTTCCTGTACAGATTTCCATGACTTCTTACCACTGTGTTCTTTCTATTAGGTCTCTTCTTTTTCAGAGAAGTGAGCAGCTAACATGGTCACCCCCTGCTGACCCCTTGGCTCTTAGTTGTCTCTAGCCTCAGACTTAAGTAAATCTGCAGGTAAACTCTGTTGCTGTACTCCTATCTCTTGCCTTCTCCAGGCATCCAGTTCAACTTATGCAGTATTAGGAAAGCAGTATTAGATTTTGTATTGTTCCCTGATTTCAGCATTCTTCAGTCTTGGTTCTTCATCTCAGAAAGGTTCCCAAGTAAGATCTACTCACTTATCAGATTCTACTTTCCCTCCTGGTTCTGGATAGATGCTTTCTCAAGTGTGTATGTAGCTTTCTGCCAGGTTCTTCAGGAAATTCCTGCAGACTTTCTGCCAGAGGTTGCTTCAGGAAATCCTTAATGATGCCTAGTTTCCTAATTCTGCACTTATTAGCTCCAATTGCCACTTTGTCCTCTTATTCAGGTGCATTTGGGAATCTCAACATACTTTCTTCAAAAGAGCCATGAAGTTTTGACCTGTCATAACTAAGGCAGCAAATTATAAGTCTCCAACTACCAGACTGATCGACTTAAGTGAGAATAATCTTCATTACAGATGGTAAACACTACGTATTAGATTATCCAGTTCTTCATGTTTCTCATCCTAAAATGAGCAGTGACAAGTCCATTTTGTCTTTGAGCAATTAGTAGCATTCAAAGCAACAATGTGAGCTTCTACAAAACCAAAGACTCTTTGCCCAATGAAGTTTTGAAATCGCATTAAATTTTATTTTTCCTCTTCAAACAAATCTGTACTGCCATAAGGACTTACTTAAACCTGATTACACTCAAGGTCTACCTGTTTATCATTCAGAGTGCCAAATTATACCAGCACTATGCATAGGCTTTGCTAAAATCAGTGTATGGGCCAAGCAAGCAAAAATTTGTGGCTCTGCTGATTTTCTAGGTGCTTCAATATCATAATAATGGTGAAAGACTCTTCTTCAAGAAGATACACAGAAATATGCCATTTTCTCAAACCTTATCAGCCAAAACTGTCACAGCAAAGCATCTTTTGTGGAAAAAACAAAGCATAGCAAACTTTGCTTTTAAAAATGCAAACAAATCATCATGAACAGACTCATAAGGAGACTTACTCACAAATTGTGCATATGTCGTCAAGTATCTCTGATAGCAATTCATCTCTATGTTCCAAATACAATTTGTGTAGGTATTTGTTTTCAGAGTGTGAGTAGATGATCGAGATTTTCCCCAATGCGCTTCCATTTAACCAGATTATCAATATCTTTCAGTGTTGTCAATTGTCAACAATGTCAGCATTCTTTCTGAAGCTATGTTTGCATAAAGAAAAGCATAGGTGGTGGTGCGTACTTGATGATTGCAGAGTCCTAGCTTTTTTTTTGCAAATTGCTAAATCCGCTAGCCCTTTTGTAGGACTGTTTACATCAGTTGGTGAGTGAATTGGAACACAGAAGGATGATACTTTGTTGGGAGTAAACTAGCTACACTCTGTAGTTAAGAAACAGCCAGTGCTGCTGTTTTATGAAGTATCTCTGTTGTGGAGCTCTGTAAGACATATGCAGACATTCAGTGCCTGCTGTTATCAATCATTATCCTAGATAAAAGGTTGGATATTCCTATTAGTGAAGCCCTGATATAACCTTTGTTTACATAAGCTTTAGGTCAGACTTATGCTTTGAGTGTCTATATATGTCACATCTCGAAGAAATGCTGTTGCTGGAAAGGTTTAATTTTTCTCATGGGTCAATATTGAATCCTTTTCAGCCTAAAGAACTAATAATATAGTAGTAGGACTTTTCCTAGCCAAGAATTTGGTTAAAAAGAAAAGGAGAAGATGCAGATTAAAACAGTTTCATTTACTATGGGCTATCACCACCAAAATTTGTAAAGAAGTTGTGCATTCTTGGCCAAAGACAAAAGCCCTTAAGTGCTTCTTTTCATAACTTACAAGTCTGTAGTTACTAAATGGTTATTGACTTTAAATACATTTTCTGTGGGGATAACAACTTTAATTAGTTTTAACTGGAAATGTATGATTTTTGTTTGTTTAGGAAGGGGATTCCAAGTGAACAAGTGAAACATGGTGATAGAGAGCAAGCAAAGCGTATAGTTTACTCAGTGGTTTATGGAGCAGGTAAGCATTTTTAGAAAAAAAAAAAAAACCCAGATACAGTACTTTCATACTTTATACATAATTTATATAAGTAGACTGAATTTCTAAAGGTGAATAAAAGTTTGTCAGAATATTACATTTTTATTTTTATCAAGGGTTATTAAATGATCTACCCAGTATCAAAATTATCAAACTAATACAGCCACATTGACATATACAAAGATCACTCTGATCTTGTAATTTTTTGCTGCTGATGTAACTGAAGCATTTGTCTGTATCTAAAATGAGTTTAATTGTGAGTGGATTTTGCATTCTATCAGTATATAGGCAGAGATGAGAATAACTGCAATGACATGAAAAGAACTCCAGTATTGTCTCAAAATACATTTATAGAATCACAGAATGGCTGAGTTTGGAAGGGACCTCTGGAGGTCATCAGATCCAGCCCCCCTGCTCAAGCAGGGACATCTAGAGCCGGTTGCCCAGGACTGTGTCCAGACGGCTTTTGAACGTCTTCAAGGATGGAGACTCCACAACCTCCCTGGGCAACCTGTGCCAGTGCTCAGTCAGCCTCACAGTAAAAAAGTATTTCCTTACTTTAGATCTTAAAGTTTGCTGCCATTTCTTCAGAACTGCATAAAACCTACAAAAATCCAAACTGCTACCCATTCTGCCAAAGTCATGCCCAGGTCCTAGATAAGTTGAGACATTCTGCATACTTTCCAAAACTGCCTACTATATCTTAAATGATGCCCAACTCTCCTTCTGCTTCATATATGCTTAGAATTGCCTTTTCTGGGAAGACAGATGCATATGTATCATCAGCCTACAAGCTCTTGTGAATTTGTTTTAGTGAACAGCTGACTAAACTTTATGTAGGTCTTCTGGAGAAATCCAAAAGCT
This sequence comes from Pelecanus crispus, assembly GCF_030463565.1. Taxonomy (NCBI): domain Eukaryota; kingdom Metazoa; phylum Chordata; class Aves; order Pelecaniformes; family Pelecanidae; genus Pelecanus; species Pelecanus crispus. The sequence goes on from NC_134646.1 coordinate 77,747,898, forward strand.
CTACAGAAGATGAGTACTTGGAAAACTCATTTAGGAAATGAGAGCCCTAGGTTGCAGGCTTTATTTAACTTGGAATAACTTAAAACTACATCTTGGGTTCCTGGGTGAGAACGCTTTCTAAACCATCTTGCAGTGAGTCATCAATAGTCCTTGAACCAACGGCAGAGCTGGCCAAGGGCATTCAATTTATTCTTTAGGGCATTCAGCTGGGAAGGGGAGAAAAACACTTCAATTTCAGCTCTCCAGAATATCTATTTTATATATAGGGGTGTGTGTGGATTACGTACACATGTATAAGGATATAGATGCACACACATGTGCATTTTTACATTAAGCGGTATTGCATTTTAAACATCTATGTTTAAAATCTGTATTAAAAAAGTCCAGCACTAGCCCCCTGTAATGTAGATTCAGACCTTCCCATGCTGAGACTGGAATCAAATCTCCCATTTCCAGCCTGAATGTTTTCATCAGTAGATTATTTTACCTAGAGCAAGCATTAGGACCCCTGCCCCTTAGTCCATGCAGATGCTACATGTTTCCTATCTGTTGCCTTCACTCTGGGTGGAACAGGCAGATACCTGACTTAATTAGACTGAACGGCTACCGGTTGAATGCCTTGTAGTTCTGTATATAGTCAGTGGAGCCCCCTCAGTTACTGTGGCTAGAGCCTCCCTCAGTAGAGCCCATGTCTGCCTACTCGTGCTATAGAGGACTTAGGTGATTAGACAAAGCAGAGTATTGGCGCTCCCTCACTTGCTCTGTAACAGAGTTTTGCCTCCCCCTCTCTCAAATGAGGGCAGTTGAAGCACCTGAAAGATAATAAGATCCCTCTGTTCATTAGCAGTGTGATCAGATCCTAATTAAGACATAACATGGAATGATATCATTAAAGTATTTAGATGCAAACTGGGCTAACAAAAAATAATTGTTAGATACCTGAAATTGATGGACTGAATTCCACCCACAGTTTGTCTCCCTTCAAAAGATGGCTAACTTTTCATTAAGGAGACATTTTGATACAACTGGAGAGTGTGAATAATACTTAGTTACTTCAGTCCTTTTGGGATTGAAAAATACAGAAGCATTCCCTGAGTTGCCTGCCTGTGTTATGCTTACAGGAGTTAATGAAAATCTTTCCTGTAGTAAATAGTAATCTTTTTTTCATTTTGTTTTCTGAGCTTGGGGTTACACTTGGTTCATATTTTCAAGGTCTTTTCTATAATCCAGAAGGATAGAAAATAGTGTATTAAAGAAGGAAGACACTCATTATGTCTAGGAGTTGGTACTTCAACAAATATACCAAATATTGAGAGGGATGACAGTATTACTGTCTCTTGCTTGGTTTGGAGCAATTCAATTCACCTGCTTCTCCCTCAGTCATCTTGTAAAAATAAAGCACAGACAACTTAAACATCTGTAAAATAAGGAATTCATTCCATTCAATGGCAGTATGTTCAAGCCCTGAATTGCACAGAGGGATGTCAAGACGTTTAAATGAAAAGCAGAGAAACTAATGATATTTTCAGTTTTGAAAGATGGTATTACAGAATGGAGAACGCTAAAACTCATAGGCTGCTGCTGACAATTTCCCTGGCCCAGATAACTCAAGGAGAGTGCTCAGAGAAGCTTTAGTCCACTCCTGAGCATTGCTTTGCATGGCCTATGCTGCTGCGTTGTGGAACATGAGCTAACACAATTACGTGGCTGTACATTCCCCTCTTTTTGCTTCCCAGGAACTGCATTTCCCTGGAACCTTTCAGACTTTCTTACTGATATTGTGGCTTAATTTTCCTACTATTTTATGCAATACTTTGTTCTGTATATCAGTAGTTCTTTAGATGGATAACATGGACAAACTTAGATGTTACGGTTCTCTAAGGAAGCCACAGCAGTCTCCTAGCTGTTAACAATATGCGCTTTAGCAGATAGATTTGTCATTTGCTGACCCAGGAAGAATACCCAAATTAATTAGATGTCAAATAAAAGTACAGGCCTATAATAGCTCAGCAAGAGTCATCCTGGATGTCTTGTGAATTTCTTCTTCTAGCACCTTGTCCAGACTGGTGTTCCTGCAGCTCAGTGCAGATCCTGGCATGACTGAGAACAAAATGCTACGGAATTGTTCTGAAATACACATCAGTCTGACTGATGGCATTTAGGTGGCTGAAATCTTCCTCTTTCAAAATGCTAGATAATTTTTCTTGGCAGTATTACTGTGACAATAACTATTCTATGCCTTCGGTGCCTTGAGATGTCGCCTCTCAGCTTATGTTATTTGCAGACACAGTGCTGGTTTTGTGTTGCTGTGCAGCTGACATAAATATATCTGTCTTTCAAACCTCATATGACTAATGTTGATGTATGTTTTATTTTTACTGGAAGTGTTTGGTTTATAAATGTGTTTAAACTGTAACTCTTAGTTTTTTATTTTTACACTTTGGAAAACTGTCTTCAGCTTTTTTCCACCTTATCTTATAAATTCTTTTAGATTCAACATAATATATATTGTGCATCTATATCCTATCCAAAAGCTATTATTCCTTGCTCTCTCTGTTGAAACACTTTTCACTTCTGTTTTTTCTTTTCCAACCCTTTTCTCTCACAACTTGGAGCCAGATTTTTACAGACATTGAGGAGCCTAAGACTGTTTGAAATCCGTGGGACTCACACTCCTAACTGCCTTTCTAAAATCAGGCTACTTGGTCTGATTGCTTCAGCAGTTAAGTTTTTCTGTGACTTTGCACCAAATCTAAAACTTCTAGCTAAATTCAACCATCCACATCTCCATCCTTTTTTAGATCTTCATTCACATTTGTGTTTTATTTAAAATTGATTTCTTTATCTGCTCCTCAAAGTTTGCAGATTTTGACACTGAACTAGTAAAATGATACTTAAAGCAACAAAGTTATTCTGTGAACAAAAGAGATTTCAACCACATTATAACTAGGAATTTCTTAATTACATACTACTTATATACTTCTTAAGTATATTCTTAATCAAGTAACTTCAGTAAAACATTCAAGTTCAAAGTTAAACATTTGCTTTGTTGAAATATGACTGTAGTATATCAGATCCATCCTCTTTCACAGAGATAAGTAAAGTCTAAGTAATTCCACTAATTGTTAATGTAACAGTGCTATTTTATGTGGTGGATTTCTGTTCTGTTTTATTGCATAATAAAGATAATTTCTTTACCACCAGGTAAAGAACGTCTTGCTGACAGCCTGGGAATTACTCCTCTTCAAGCCAGTCAATTTATAGAGAGTTTTATGCAAAAATACAAGAAAGTACATGAATTTACAAAGAAAACCATTGAACAATGCCGAAATAAAGGTAATCCAAAGTCTGTAAGCATATTTTTGTTTACTGCTCAGCACTGTGTGACAGTGGTGAACACAAAGATTCATCTGGACCAAAATTCAGGTAGTTATAGGACAAGAAAAAAGATTGAATATAATTTCTTGGTGAATCAGCTTTTTTTCTCTGTTAACCCTAAGAGGAGCTGGTTAAACCTGTCTGCCTTTTCTCAGAAAGATGCTAACAGAATAAGAAGTCTGTTCTCAGAGTGAACCCTACATAATGTCAAGTTACACTGCATCATTTTGACATACAATGTACTCTAACACAAAAAAGCCCAAGGAATCTTTTACTTAATAAATATGCTACATGGCTGCTGGACCATGGAAGTTCAGCCATTTAGTCAAAGAGCCCATTTACAGAGCTGGGGTTTTTTTTAACATATTTTTTCTTTGTATCAGTCAGAATTTATGTTCTTGAAGTTTAGGTGGTACCTGTGATGGCAGGTGTGTACAGAGTGCTTCTTGGAGCCAGCAGCTGCAAACTCTTCTTGCATCAAATTTGTTGTTAGTCTACATATTCATTTATATTTAGTGAATCCTAGGAGCGCAGTAATTTAAGGAGAGAAAATATAGCTGCTTGAAATATTTTCTTTTACAAGCTTATTAGCAGAACTGTCAAAATGGATTTCTTTCTTTCTTAGTACAGTATACTGTACCAAGACATTTTGTAGCAATAAATAGTAAATTTGCAATATAGTATTACTCATCATTGTATGGGTGAGTGTTGTGATAGGAACATATAACTGACTTCTAGTCATGAAAATTATAGTACTCCTACTCTATGATAAAGAATCAGGTTTGTGAGTTTAGTAGACAAGAGTGTCATAGCTACTGTCCTTGATTGTCATCAAAACACACTTGTCTAATTAGTACTTACTCCTCCTCTCACTCCCATCTATCAACCATTGTTTTAACCACTAATGTTAGACGAACAATCTGTTTTGGTTGTACAATCTCAAAAAAAAATTGCAGCAGGGATTCCAGCTTTCCAACAAAAACATTCCAACCTAGTGAGCTCATTATAAGATAACTTTTCTTTACTTATCTGCAGTTCAAGGGTTGAATAGCACCCACTTGACTCATTATTTAGGTGTTATGGATGTCTGATACTCCATGTAGATCTGATAAGCATACAAATAATATTAATTTGTGATGAAGCTATTTTTGTTAGTGTATTAATATATATGTTATTATATTGTTGTTTTTTGATGAAATTATCAACGTATTAAAAGGACTACATTAGGACTTCATTCAAATATGTATTTGCAGATTAATCTTTCACCACAGAAGCATACTTTGCCACTATTATAATGAAAGATGGTATTTGTTTGGGGATGGTAATCAGCTATGAGTATTGCAAGGGTGATCTGTTGTGGAGACACGCCACACAGGAAAAAGGGTATTACAGTAAATCTATTTTTCCCAGAGAATCCAATGTTTCAAGAATTCCATCTTTAGATACCATTCTTCATGGAAAATCTTAGTTAAATTGGGAAGACTGGTTTGCCAAAGAATAGCCTAACCTCCAGATAATTCAGCTTCTGTTCCAAAACTGATACTTTTGGTATCAGCACTCCTCGAAATATACTAATTTGCAGAAAGCTGTATTAATTCAGCAGAACCATCTTCATCCTCTGCACATAAGTCTGGGTATGTGTTGTCCATAGTAAGGTCATAACTTTGTGTTCGAAGAGGTCTCCTTACCACATGTGCTTGCATATCTTGGCTGCCAAAGGGGAGGTGAAACTGTGTGGCAGTCTGAATTTCCATGATATCTAATGACAATTCATGGATAGCCAAGGTGATCAGAAGTATAACAAAAGACTTTGTAAAGATAAATTTTTAACAAGGATGATTTTTCATTTTTCTTAAAATAATCAAAGAAGTTTAGTTTTGAAGATAAGCTGAGATAAGGTTTTGTGTGTGTTATTTTGACAAGAGGATCCTCACATCTCTCTTCCTTTCTTGACTCCTCTCACTTGCCCTCCAAAATAGTTGTTTTGGCAAAATACGTCATTAGGCCTAACATAAAGCTTTAACTGTGTTTTCATGTGTTTCTTTTAAACTAAAAAAACCCCATCACACTAGAGTTAAGGAAGTTTGGCTGTGAAAGGGACAAGAAAATACCACATAAAGAAAATGGAAAAAAAAGTTATAACTTTGGGGTTTTTCCCAAAAACTATTTGATAATTTTGGGAAATATTCATTAATGATTTAATTACTCTACAAATTGATTTTTCTTTGCTATTCCCAAGTAAACTATTCATTGCATGGGAAGCTCTAATTATGGCTGCTAATAGATAGCTAATTCTGCTAGGTATTTATAGTTTAATCTCCCACAGAGAGAGTTTGCTGGCATATCAGTAGACATTCCTAATGAAAATACAGCTTTAATGAACAGAAGTTTTCCTTGTATAGCATGTACCAATTCTCTGAATGAAATAATTCTTAGACCAAAAATACAATAAGCATTTAAGGTTTAAATAAGAGAAACTGTGACTATTTTCAGAGGGCAAAGTATTAAATTGACTTAGGCAGCATATAATTGCAAAAATCTGTATTATCTTAAAAAATAATTTTTGGAATTTAATTTTAATCACTCTAAGAATACTAATTTCTATTTAAATCCTACAAGGTTACGTGGTTTCCATAATGGGACGTAAAAGACCACTGGCTAATATCAATGCACAGGATTACAAACTACGTACTCAAGCAGAGAGGCAGGCTGTCAATTTTGTTGTTCAAGGTAAAAAAACCCTGCCTACCTTCCTACTTACCTACCTATCTCTTCATCTGTGCTTGGCTTTAGTGGACAACAACTCTGATAATCTCAAGAGAATGAATATTCTACTAAGTAGACTACTGAGGCATGAGTTTTACTATAAAAGAGAAGTTTAAATGATGTATTCTATCTACCTTGAAAATTGCCAGTAAACAGTATCGTAAACCACAATGTTCTAAGTATTTATGTCATGTTTGACACTCCTTATGATTAGTAACTGAAATTAAGTACTGTCTCTGCAGGGATGTGTACAGATCTAGAATTCTAATATATACCCTGTTGCTTGAATAAAAGTTGTGCTCAAGTGGTGGCTGCCTTGCTGTATTAAGCTCCCAGATGTAGAATTTTAAAATATCCGTATAAAATCTGCAGCAAAGCTTGCATGTTTGTCCAGAGATTGTGTTCAGTTTACCTGGGTTTCCATCCAGCTGGCCAGCAGCCCCCTCCAGTTGAAGGTGCAATGCTTGAATTAATACAGCGAGTCCTGCTGAGTGTACAGTGTAGCATAATAAAGCTGCCCAGCCTTCTGAGCAGCACTTGCTTATGTCCATCTGTCCAAAGAGCTTGGAGCTGAGGCAAAGCTATCATAGGACTGTCTACAAAATGCTTGCTTATAGGTATCATAACCTACAATAATAAGACTATCATATTTCATTGTCAGTTCAAATAATGCTGGAGGACAAATCTGATGAAAAATAGTGTAACTGTTATTCAAAACATGCAATAGTAGAAGGTGTGATAAAGCAAGGATTAAAAGTATTCAGTATTCCCAAATTTTATTAAAAATTTCCTTCTAGGCTACAAGGATTTTTTAATTTCAGGATTTCATCTCTAAGATAATATTTAAAGACTGTAAAAATCTTCCCATTATGCTAAAACATTTTATCACAGTTAGTGTACTAAACTGCATACATGTGGTTTATACATATATAATAGTCTAATTAATTTAAGCAGTTTGCATTTTGGTTGTGGTAGCAGCAACTGAAGAAGGCTTCTTCTGATGCATGACAATATTGAAATGTGGATTTCCGGCTTTAACTTGCTACAGCTGGATTTGCCATTGGTCTTTTGTAGTGTTTTTTCTTTTTTGGAATATTTCCCAGTTGAATAGTTTTTACCAATGTACAGCATAATATTCTTCAGTTATAATTCAGCTCTAGATAACCTTATAGAGCAAACCATGTATTTTATTAAGATATTATTAATCATGAAAACTGTTACATTTATTTGGAAGAACTCTGCTCTGGGAGTTTGCTGGTTTCTAAGTTCCAAATACACTGGGAAAATAATGGAGCACCATCCACCAGTATCTGGTCTATTACGTTATTTTATCATGTCAACTTTAAGGATCATTTTTAAAAAGCACTGCAGAACCGGTCAGAAAAATGTAATCAAAATACTTTTTCTAAAGTATGCTATATCAGTGAAACTTTTACAAATTGTGGCAAAGCCAACCAGAAGAATATAATTATTTTCTTTTAAAATATTTGAAATATCTTTTTTCTAAAAATCATATCTCAGAAGAAAAAACCCTATTTTTTCTTTTGAGAGTTCTTCTGTATTTTATTACTTCACATTGTTTCATGAAGAATGCATATAAAACATATGTATTGTGATGGATTAAATACTTGATTATATAATTTTATTCTCACAATCACTAAAAAGGTCACCTGACCTTTGCTGAAATGTCCTTTCTTACTTTCTATATCCATGTGTCCCTTTTTGTGTTATGTTGAATTAGTTTGACACATCATTTCATAGAATCATAGAATCGTTTAGGTTGGAAAAGACCTTTAAGATCATCCAGTCCAACCATTAACCTAACGCTACCAAGTCCACCAATAAACCAGTTAAGGGTAGAGTAGTAATTTCATGTTTCCTGGTTTGGTGGCCGGATTATTTTTCAATGAAAATAAAAACTAGGAATCATTAAGGTTGGAAGGGACCTCTAAGATCATCATCAACCCAACACCACCATGCCCCCTAAACCATGTCCCCAAGTGCCAAATCTACCTGTTTTTTGAACACCTCCAGGAATGGTGACTCCACCACCTCTCTGGGCAGCCTGTTCCAATGCTTGACTACTCTTTCCGTGAAGAAATTTTTCCTAATATCCAATCGAAATTTGAACAGGAAAACAAGATATGTATTTGGGGCTAAATTTGCAATTAGACAAAGCCATCTCAATAATCAGCTGTGGATCTGCGCTTGATGTAGTTAATGAGTGAAACAGAGACTCAGTATGGGATTCAGAGGAGGCAGTTTGTCACAGAAAACCATGAAAAAGAAGAGGTGTTGAGTCCATCTCCTCGATCTCTTAGATATTCTCTCTTATCTCCCAGGAGAGTACCCTTACCATTTGTCTACCTGGCTGCTCTCTATGCCAACTCTGGAAGCTGGACCATTTTGAAGAAAGAATTAAAAATTCATTGAATTAGAGGGTGTGAAAAGGAAGATGCCTACGGTCTAGTACATTTGGGATATCTGACAGAACATGGAGAATTATGTCTTCCAATCCTTACTTAGAGATTTTTTTTTTAATTTTATCTGATTAATCTTTATGTAAAATGTATTAAAACACTGTGGCACAGTTCAGAACAGACACCTTCACCAAACTGCAGGCCTGGAGAATCATTCTGCCTCTTGATCACCAGAAATGCGTAATCTATTATATAACATGACACTGTTTTATGCACCACTGCTCTTAACACTGTAATGTAATGAATATACATTACGTACACATGGAAATATGAAAAAGCATAAAATTAAGTTTCCAAATGGAAATGTAGCTCTGAAACAATGTTCTAACTTTTTGTGACATTAAATTTTAATTGATTTATAGGTAAATTTTAATTCCAATTTAGAGTTAGATAATTTCAGACATTTTTATAAAAAGGAAGTTTTCAACTCATGGCCATGACCGACAAATTCACCTTTAATTAACACATAATTTAATATTATTATTTTATGATTTAACTAACATGTAATTATTTAGTTTGTTATTTATTAATCTTATGATCTGTTTCACATATTACATGACTTGAATCTGCTAGTTTTGCAAATTCTTATAATTCAAAATCTTTGGATGTTTTTCATTCCTATGCCATAGTTCCAAGAAGAACATTTTCCTTTTGCATGCCTTAAATTAAAAGCAGATCACTTTCTTTCACAGGATCTGCAGCTGATCTTTGTAAAATGGCTATGGTGGAGATTTTTACCTCTGTTGTCATTTCTCCAACTTTAACAGCCAGGTTAGTAATGAATGATTGCAAAACTGTTTGATTTTAAACCAAAATTAGTTGAAATGAATGTGGTTTTGCCATTATAGGCAGCTGTAGAAATATCGTGTATGCCTCTGAATCTTTTAACAAGCAAGGACTTGTGGGATGGTTTTATACATTCAAAGTTATATCTTTGTGCTTAAATGGCTGGATCTGTAAATCCATCCTAAGGTGATGAAGTGCCCTGGGGCCATTTAAACTCAGTCAGATCTAGTTCAGTGGTAGTTCTGCATCTTTGAAATCAAGCCCACTGAGCATATCCTTCCTGTATTTTGAGTGTATTGTACAATGGGAATTGAACATTCAATGGGCTGGGAAAAAAACAGGAATCAGGAAACCAGTGCTCAAGCAAAATAAATTAACATTTTTTATTCTTGTATAGATGGCTTTCCTTTGCTAAAGAAAAGCTAGGTCATTGTGATTCTCTTCTGTGGTGACTGCTCATACTTGGGTAGGAGATCACAGAATGTCCTCAAGATTTTTATGCCACTAGCAGAAATAATGAAGTCTACTTTTCCTGTAATAAAGGATGGAGGGGATGGTGCAGAGAGTCAGTGAGCATTATTATTTGCTGCAATAGAAAGACGCTTTGAAGGCAAACATGCAGAAAAAAACCCAAACAAATGGATTCCCATCTTTTGTAATGCTGTAGGTAAACAATCCAGCAGAACATGAGTTTTTTCAGTAGAAGTTCAGATAGAAGCAGAGATAGCAGGTAGTGCAGAACATCAGTGTTTCTGTTGTCATCCAGAAGGGGAAATAATGAAAATTAGCTCTAGCAATCATGTATTAAGGACTTCAGTGGGAGTTTAGGTCAGTACAAAGTAACAGGGGTTGGCCTTCCAAACACACTTTGCAATTATGTGTAATATCTAACCCTATAAATACTCCGTGTGTGTGTGTGTGTATCATTTACACACAGCAGTTATTTGATCAATGTTTCAAAATGTAATTTCTAATTACAAATATAAATTGCATGTGTTGAATTCAAAGGTAGAATCACTCCTATGCTAAAAATAAAACTTGGTCTGAGAAACACTCTTAAGTGTTCTTGCAACTTTTTGAGCAAAATACCATTGAACTATTAGGAAAAAAAAGAGGCCCGCTAGTACAAATCTGAAATGGGAAATGGTTCTTTGGTGGAGATATTGCATGCATTCAGACAATGATACATTTATGTATTGAATGTTGGATGATGTACTATAACATATTGCATTGTACATTTTGGGGCAGATTCTCTGAGCTGATTGTAATTCTTTCTGCTGCCTGAGTTGTACGAAGAGACCAGAATCTGGCAGCTGTGGCCTGGTTGAAAATTTCTGTAGCAGCTGTAACTTTGAGTTAGATTAGCGATAGAGCAGCTGCCTTCTGGGACAAGCAGCCAACAGTCTTTAATGGAGGAGGCAAGTGGAGGTGGTGAGAGGGCAAAGAACATACTCCCTTCTGCAGTTCCTACCTAGCACACAGATCTTTAGGTTCGATAACTAGCTGTTGTAATTCTGAGAAAGCCAAAGTTTTTTATGACTAATGCCATGTCTGATAAAGCTTGTGAATGTTTTCTTCTCTCAACAGAAAATTTTACTTGGGTTGTTCTTTCTCAAAACTATTTCTTTTAAAGAAGTAGTGTCACCAAATGGCTAAGGAGGTAACCAACATGGAGAAGTATTGAAGTTTTACATGTTGAATTTCCTTGTGTTGTGAAAGCGTAGGGGAATGGCTACACCAGGAATCAGAAAAGTATCGCTTCCTATCCTTCTTATTTCTATCATAAATATCACAGCTGGGAAAGACCAAGACTGCAAGGGCATCTAAAAGAGACAGACTGTTTTAAACTGGAATTTTGAACTCCTGCCAGCCATTAACAACTGGATGACTTTGCTAAAGGGGAGCCTTTTAATAGTCACTAATGGGTCCTTGCTGTAATATTCAGTAGGTACTTACAAGCCAAGCTTGTCAGAAAAGTACAATCAATGCCTTTCTAAATTCTGTGAACACTCACCTGGTTGGACGGTGGCATTTGAAAGCATCACTGTGGTCTTGCCAAAAGAGTATGGGACCGAAACTTGAAAATTTGTATTTCCACTTGTCTGCCAGGTGACATTCAGTTAGTTATTTTTTCAGTGGTCTGTTTCTTGATTTTCTTATCACTCAAGTCAGGATAATGATTCTAACATCCTTTGTAAATCGCATTGAAAAATATTGTTAAAAGGAAGTGTATGTATAATTGGTGCTGTTGTAACGGTAGGAATGCACAGTAGCTCTTCCAAAATGAGAAATATAATCAATCTCCTATTATCATCACATCAGATCATATTCATTCCAAAGATAGCACACTACTATCTTTTCTTCTATCTTCACCCTCTTGTAACTATTTTTTTTTTTTTGCCTATTAGAACTTCTAATTTTGGAAGCAGCGTTTTCACTTTGAACAGCATATCAAAGAGAAGTATCTTTTATATATGCTTTAGAAGTGATTATGAACCCCACATTTACACTGGGAGACAGTATCCTATAAGGCATAGACAAGTAGTGGCTAGCACTCAACATTTTGTCTTCCTTACCTTGGAAATAATAAAAAAAAAAGTAAATTCTAGATAAGGTCTTACAGTTTTTAGTGTTAGTTTGCAGGTATGTTTGCAGTCTTCTCCACTGCAGCACTGCATTTATTTTTCATACGCTGTCAGCTGTTCAGCTGTGAGCAAGCTCTGACCCAACAGTAGGAAGCTTCATTTTTGTAGGACTAGTAGTCAGTAGGTTTTCACTTATTGTTTGCACATACGATATTGCATTTGGAAGTCAGGGAAAGGTAATCAAGTTACCTTTTCATGATGCTTCATCAGAGAGGCCCTCTTGACAGAACAGTATATTCCACTGTGACTGATCAATGGCTGCTCTGTCAACTAGCAGTCTCATTTTTCTCTCTGTGTTTCTTCATCTTTTAATTCAAATGCCAGTCTAGCAACTTATGCTGTTGACAATAAAAAGTCAATCAGTTACTTGCAAATAATTTTACAGAAATGGGGAAAAGCAGCATTAAATGCAATGTATATGATAAGAAACTGATATTAGTATGGGTTAGCTACTGTGTTAACATCTCTGAATTTTGTGTGGCACTGACGAGTAATCAAAATGGTTTCTTCAGACTTCTTCCATATTACCTAGATCTTTTTTAAGATGCTGTTCTGCTGCTGATGGCCAAGTTGCTTACTGAAAATGTGCTGCTGACATAAATTATTCAAGTGCCAGCTATTACCTGTCTGATACAGTTCACAGAACGTCCACACAATGTTTCCTGCAGGCAGATGATAGCAAAGAAACTTCTGAGTGAGATTAAGGCATACAGTAGCACCTGAAAGAAAGATTTATGGAATTTATGAGAGTGGAAAGGTACTTGGTGAACTCAGATGGCCAGTTGTAGTTATCATCAGTGTTTAAAACATCATTGCAGTGGCAGACGCATGGAAACTTCGTAAGAAAGAAGGATACTGGCAAATTGTGAAAGAATTGCTGCCTATAGCAATTCTTGGAAAAATTAGCACTTTGTAAGCTGAAGATGCACTGATGTTACCCAAAGTCTACCTGGTGCTACATGAACTTCTCAGAAAGTCATTAAAGTTTATAATATCCCAACAACATGCAAATTAAATTTAACAAGTCTACAGAACTATTGAGTAATTTGGTGTGAATCCAGCAATTCTGCTTTCTCACCAATTTATTGTTCCTTCAGCGCTGGACCTGTGCCACAAACACACAGCTTTACTTCTCAGCACATCCAGAGCCTAGTTAAAGAGACAGGTTCAGCAACAGGCCAGATATAAATGAATGATCTGAAAAGGAGGAGCCACCAGCAAATAAAAGGAAAAGGCATGATCATATTTTCTTGGTCCCAGCTGCTTTTTGATAGCGGTGGATGTTGGAGGTTTTGTATGTCTTCCTCAAGGAACAAACACTTTAATCAACCTAATGATTTTCTCAGTTGGTGAACTGTAAATGCAGCTTGCTTCTACACAGATAGCTAAATTAGTTAGAAACAGCCCTAATTGTCCCAGGAACAAGCATTGTGTTATGTGACCTGGATTTTTTTCAGATACAAATCATATGATAAATCACAAATGATTCATTTGTTGGAAGTGGCTTCAGTTTTAGTTACACACAAGAACCTAGCAGCATTTTTATAAGGTGTGTAGGGATTCAAATATTAGTACTTTATTGACTGCTTATCATTTCTCAGATTCATACAAAAAGACATACTGATAAAACCAACTTCCTGATTACATCATAGCTTCAACCAAATACATTCAGTAAACTGCTTAGTGTTGCTGCTATGTGTGATAATTTTCTTTAATTCTGGGCATAAACCTTATGTCCTTTTATCTGTTTCTTCAGGAATTAAAAAATTGTTTTTACTCATGTTTCTTCTGTAGCAGTTATCCAGGATTTTCAAGTAAATGCTTATTGCTCTGGTACTCTGCCCACAATTCCCAGTATATGGTTGCAGATCTGCTCTAAAGGATTAGCGGTATCAAGATTGTCAACATTTATCCTTAGCCTAATACTGGAGAAATAGAATCACAAGGAAAAGATAAAAGCTTTGGATTCTGCTTGAGAGGAGAGTGAGATTTTTGTTTCACAGACATGTGCTTTTGTTTCAGTAGCAGAAGGAAACATCCTAGATCATATTGCTATGTCAGAAATGACTGTGAGCTCTCCATAGCTGCTGTCCCAGTCCAGTATGTAGCTCTTTGCTTCCCAAAGTGGCCAAATAACATTGTCTTTCTAGGCGTGCTGTGACTTAGCAAAATCATTACTTTCCTCAAGCATTCAAAGCAGTATTTTGCATGTATCCACAAGATGGTGAACTGTTACTTGAACACTTCATGCTTAGTGAGCCAGAACAAGTCAGAATTATTTATTCTTTATAGAAAGAGCTAAATATATTTAATATGCTTAAATATCACAGCCAAAAAGGACATTCATGATGTAGCAGGTTTTTCAATGTTCCTTTATGTGGGTCGTTCAACACAAATAATTTTCATTTGCAAAAACCTTTTGTAGGTCACCTTTTAGATTGGTATGTTTTAAAACACTTTGGGTACATGCAAAAATTCTATTCTCTTTAATTAACCATCTGTTCAGCTTCCTGCTCTTCATGATATAGCTGCTGAGAAAACAAATTTCACAAGTTAGCTGAATTTTCATAGTTAAAATGTTAAAATGTCAAAATATCTTGGTCTTTATTATGGAAACACTGAAAGAGGTAGCTTAAAGTTAATGCAGGTAACATCTATGCAGGCATGATATATCTTAACCTATAGCTTTTATACTTTTATACCGCATTAGAAATCCTTATAGATGCAGCTTCAAAAAAACCTTGAAAAATCTACAAAATGTTACAAAATTTTTGTAACCTTATTCCTTAGTTACATGACAACTTAATAGGCATTCTTTGCACTGGAATCTGTGTACTTTTGTGGGGAAACTGTGACATAATTAAATAACAGGTAGTATTAGTAGTATCAGAAAAAAATTAATACAGTTTTAGTGTATGGAACATAGAGATTTCTAAGATGAATCAGATCCAACATCCATCTGGTCCGTTATTGCTGAGTGTGGCCAGTAGCAGATGCTTCAGGAGGAAGGTGTAAGATTTGTAGTAGGATAGCCTGTCTGTCTGCAGATTGTCATCTTGCTCTGATTGTGGGGCGAGTCTAAGTTCTGAAACAGAAGATTTAAAAGTCTTCCCCCCAAATCATTGTATGTCATCATTTCTAAATGTTCTTGAAATCCATACAAGTGTTTGTTACATGAGCAACCATTCTGGCTTTTTCTGGCAATGTGTTTCATTACATGCCTTTTAAACCAATGTTGTGTTTTATTAAATATGAATTTATTAATTATGAATTTATCAAATTTTTAAGTTACAGAACATAGAACATCTTTCCATTTGTTATTTTTTTCATATTCCTCCATTTTTCTGATTTCAAAATATCTTGTTCTTTATATCATTTTTTCCTAATCACTTAACAGTTTTTATGCTCTTTTGGGAATTTTTTAAAACTTAGCATTATATACAAAGCTTTTAACCATGCACTCTCCTATCTGCAATTTTGAAGTCTCCCATTATGCATTTAGAGATTTCAAATTCAAAATGAAACAATGTGACGTTACTAGTTGGATGATTATTTTATTCATCAAAAAAGGGGATAACATAGGATGACAGACAAGGATATTAATATTTGGGATATAAAATCTGATACTGTTGTATCAGAAAATGGTATTTCAATGATCAGGGACATAGTGCTTTTTTAAATAAGAAAACCATGTGTGAATAGAAAGTTACTGATTTTTTAAAGTATTTCTAAATGTTTATTGTGCTATCAAGTGATCATTAATATCCTTTTTAAAGTAGTGTGCTTTTAGTAACTTTTTAATGTTTATACATTTTTTATTGTACCAATATAAAAACTTAACTATTAACATTGTCTTATGTTCCTGAGTAATGCATTGTAGGATTTTTTTTAAGTTGAACTAGAATTTTTACTCAAACAAATAAGCTATGATGGATTTCAAATAACTCAACTTTTTGCTCCTTCTCCAAAGAGAATCCTTTGGCTTTCGGAAATCTCGTGTTCAATTATGATTTAATTCTCAGCATGTCTTCAAATTAGAAATAAAATGTGTAATTTTTTCATGGTAATTCTATACTTGAGTACTGTAGCTCAGAATCAGACAACCTGATGGTGCCACACCATTTTTTTTCTGAAGATGTAGAGCTAACCAACAGGAAGTATCTTAAACTATTTTAGTCTGGGCTCTCAGCCTGGTTCTTAGTCAGAGTAAGGTGCCCTTAATTCCTTATGGAATCATAGAATCAATTAGGTTGGAAAAGACCCTTAAGATCATCCAGTCCAACTGTATTATGTGTGACAATCAGACCCTCTTATTTAAAGCTTTCCCAGTTACCCAATTTTAAACCTTATTTTAATTTATTTTCTGCTCAAACTCTTAAACCAGCCAGCTCAACCTAATATGTGAGCTCCTCTCAGATATTCTTTAAGCAGTATACTTAGCAACTTACACATATGGCTTAGCCTGTCTCATTCCCGTCCTTCCTGTTGCCTGGGCTTAGTTAGACCTCCCATGGGAGTGTCAGGGGCTGCAGTGAGGGAAGTGAACAGAGGCAGCCCTTGAGATTGAGGTGAGTTTTCAGGGTTCTGGAATGGGCATGTGGAGGGTCCAGATTGCCTACTACCAAACGATGGAGTAAATTAACCAACAGTTAGTCTGTAGGAATTCATTGGTGGTTTATATTTTGTGTTATCTTCATGCAGACCAGTCTGGAAAACTAGACCAAGTTATGCTTTGGATGTGTTGTTAATAGCAGTAAAAATTTCCCTGGTGATACGAAAATATACCACAAAAATGTACAGAGGGCTGTTCTCTCTGTCTAACTTCAGGTATCCATTGTGGGTAGCTGTTTCAGGAGATGGCACCCCCGCAAAGGCAATGTGTAGAGTCGGGGTTTTCCAGATGTCAGTTCAGAACATCTAAGTCAGAGCCTACCTTAGTCCCTTGACTGTAGAAGGAGCATGAATGTAATTAGTTTGAGTATCTCTTGACACATTGTAATGGCCTGAAACCGTGCACATGGCTGTTAAAAAACAGCTTCTGAGAAAGACTACTATGACAATCTTGTCTTTTTTTTCCCTGTCCTATGCTGGCCTCTTCTACGGGATATTCCTACAATAGAGTCTGCAGCATGTCATGCCACAGTGCTCTCATTTGCAGTTTAGACAAAGTGTTGTTTCCTTTAATGGTAAAGAAGTACAGTTGCTCACCAAGAAGGTAATAACTGTTTTGTTGAAGTCAGTTCAATAGTGTACTTATTTCTAGGCAACGCATTTGAAGTAGTCATGGAAAATCTTGAAATTCTGTACTTTAGAACAAAAAGGTCCAGATCTGGAATATGTTGCTTTACAGTAACAAACAAAATCCTCATTTGTTCTTATATTAGACAAACTGGCCTGGTACTAGGAAAAAATACACTATAAGGAGGCAAAATGGCCTCATAAATAGAATACGTTGAAAAAATCTCTTGATGATAGTTTAGTTTCTTTTGGCTTATATAAGTCAATAATATGATTATGATATAGTAATGATAACTGGGTGGATCCATTGAAGGCCTGAGAAGTTTATTCTCTGTGTTGTTTCATAGGAAACTGGAAGAATGATGTAGTGTTGAAGAGAACAAAAAAGATTTTCTGTTTAAAATTCTGTAGTGCAGCATAATAGTTTAAGAAGGATATTGTGTGCTGGGCACACTAAACTGATGTCAAAAGCCGTATTCAGGCTGGCAGTCACAGAAATACTTCTGCATTAGAAGGTGCAGGTTGTAGCGGTATCTCCATTACACACCACAGTCATACTCAGGTGCAGGTCATGTTTCTCAGTAAAAGAAATCATGTGTGTACTCATCAAAAATTATGCCTAATCTGCAGCCAATCAAGAAAATAGTTAATAAAATACTAGTTTGTAAATCAAGGGGATTCTTATAATCTGTAGAACAACAAAAATACTAGTCTCTGCCTGGTTTGCAGTCTCTAATCTAGTTTTCCATACCTTTTAGCAAGAGATAATGAGAGGAGCTTGCTATTTCAATATTCCTTCAAAGTGAAGATGATTCAGTTCAGCTATTAAGCAAAAGTATAGGGTTTTTTTCAAACTTGTTTCACTCAAGGTGTGCAGTGGGTGGGTGTGTGCACGCACTGGAATGGTGAAAGCTATGAATTTTGAATGTATAAATTGCTTTGATTTCTCTTTCATCTGCATTGATGTCAAATTGAATGCTTCCTTCTTTGGAACAGCATATTGCATGTGAATGTTATTACTGTAACAGTCCTGAAAAAGTACAGGTGGCCTTGTACTATAAACCTGCAAGAGTAGAACCCATTAAACTGATATGAGATGGATAAGAAAAAGAGATAAGAGATCATTAAAAAAAAAAAATCTAACTTGTTTGATGAAAATTAAGGAGGAAATAGTGTATACTATTCGAGTTCACAGCATCAAGCTAGGAAATCACATTTAGTGTTAATTAAAACTTATGTGGTATCTTTCACTCGAAACTAGAAGTGTATTAGAAATTTCTTAGATCTCACATCTCCAAGATAAATTTTATCCCCATTTTCTAATTGAATGATCATTGCTTAGCAGGAGAGTAGCAGAGCTAGGAAGAGAACCAGCAATGCTAACTTCTGGTTCTGTATTTTAGCAGGCAGAATATTGTCCTGAACTTCAAGTTCATCCCTAGATGTTTAAGACGGGGTAGATGTATTTCTGCACCTCTGTGCAGTTCCTCAGTTAACAGGCAATATAACCAAGCTGATAGGCCCTGCTTTGCAGGATGATAAGCATTCAGAAACAGGGTCCTTTGGCCCAGATGGAGAACAAAGCTAAAATAGCTGTGCTGCTTTCAGTAGATGAACTGGAGCATGTAGAGTTATGTCAAGTCTATTGTACTGTCCAGACAGAAATTTTGAGTTCAGTTCACATTGCTTCCACAGGTTTTCTGACTCACATAAGGTAGCACTGATCTCTGGTCCAACCCTGCTCCTCCTGAACTTGGTTTTACTTTTAGCGTGGAGATGAGGTGATCAGTTGATCCAGTGCTGAGTGGTTTTGAAAATCCAATTATTTTTCCTCCATTCCAAAATCCTGATAAGTTTATTATAAAATTTTTAATGTATATTGTAAGTTCTTCTAAGAAAGGACTTTTCCTTACCAAATATTCAGAATATATGGTGCTCTAATCCTGACTGAAGGCATGAGACACTACTCTTGTACAAATAATAACCAGTCTATCATGTTTTTATTGCACTGTTTTAATCAATGAAATTATTTTCACTTATTCCATTGACTCACAGTATATTCAGAGGTTTTAATGTTCACAGTTCTTCCTGATCTATATCTTTTTACATGTCATTTCAATGATTATGAGGAATCTCTTGCTTAATTAATTTACTTGCATTGGAAATGATAACTTTTCATGTAACTGTATTCTGTTGGTACAGATGATCCTGGTCTTTTCATCTATTCCTTTTTGTATCCTGTGTCCCAATTTCCTATTAGAAATATGTTAATCTGTTTCACTCTGCTTCTGACTGTGTTGTAAGTGACTAATAATTTAAGATCTATTATTAGAGCTTACCACACTGTTAGTCAATGTCACATTGTAATTTAAAGCAGTGTGAAACTATCTTAGGATATTTTCCTGAAAGCTGTGAAAAGTTACAAGTAGTAACCATGTTGATGTTTCAGCCATTTGTAAAGAAGTATTTACTTGAATAACTGCTAGGTGTTAAGAAAAGTCTACAATGAGCATTTAATTTAAATGTTATATACAAATTGCAAAGCAATTGGTGGTACCGTTTCATGACTTAGACTCCCAGCTACAATAATTAAAGAAATAATAAAATAAACCTAGTAGGAATACAGTCTAATCAGATATGCATTATTTTTTCTTCCTGAGTGAAAACTACTCTTGGGGATTATATGTGCTAGATTATATCTGTTCCGCTGTGGACTTGATTCAATCAAATACATTTATTATTTCCATTGTGAAAGTACTTTTGCACCCAAACCAACAATTTAGGGTGCTATTCCTGTAAGCACTGAACAATTAAGTCACAGTCCGTATGCAAGAGACCTATCGATATAGAAGTAATACAGACAAAGAGAAAAGCAAAGCAGTGGTATAAATTCATTACAAAACAGCTCTTACTGAAGAGCTCAGGTACATGTAGTTGCATGGCTTTCCAGCTGTTACTGCTTTCAGCTGTACACTCCGTCCTTACGAAGGCAACTGTCCTGACAGCAGAGGGAACAGATCAGGTTGTGTATCTATGGCTGCATTTTTGTTCTTCAACCCAGTTGTTTGTCAGCATGAGGACACCTACTTTGCACTTAAGTGAAAAGATTATTTCCTGGAAAGGACTCAAGTCACTGGACAACTAGGAGTTAATATTGGCATACCAGTGAGCCAAGTACTCTTACTATTGACCTAATCTGTATTCGTAAAACTGCCCATTTGCAACCACATTTATTCCAGCTCGACTTGAAAACAAAAACAAGCTATATTAACAAAACATAGCCTGTCTCTATAATTTGTTGCAATTTTCTGCAAATAACATTGGGTTTAAGTAATACCTTGTCACATCATCAAATCCCTGAATGACATTTATAAGCTAGCAAGCACAGTTTGGGTTTACAACCATGGCCTTTATGTTTTCAGAATATGCAATCCTTTTAACTCCATTAATGATTTTTTCATTTTCTTAGGATGTTTATTTTCACTTTAACATATCCATTATGCATGTGATAATTAGTTGACGATATGAATGGAAAGCACAGTTAGAAATTTCTTGCATATGTTATCTAAAGTCTCTGAAAATTTTCAGGTTAATTGCCCAGATTCATGACGAGTTGTTGTTTGAAGTAGAAGATTCTCAAATCCAGGAATTTTCAGGTAAATACAATCTTTCTTGGTCTTTCTCCCCCACCCCCATTTTTCTTCCTATAACCTGTGATTTCTCAGAGGATAAAGAATTAATGTAACAAGAAGCAGCACATTGATTCTCATGGTTAAGAAAATGTGTACTAAGCAGATTTTTCTGAATGTTTTCCACCACTGGCTAGATAAAACATGATATACTCATCTGGAGTTCATTAACGTGCTTATTTGTATTTAGTTTTCTTATCAAGATTCCCTCATCCAATGTGCGAATCCTGCAAAGCTAAGTAATAATACTTTCTCCAAGGTTTCAAAGGGTTTTAGAAGGAAATAAACCAGCTTAATGGCTTGGAAAGTAACTTCCTAAATACTTATGATTGGGGCCTGTTACATAAAGAAGTATGAAATTCTTAATGCAAGAATATAATGTACTGTTAATTCTAAGTTAGTTTACCGCTTTTTTTATATTAAGAGAACTTTATGATGGAACTTTCAAGGTTAAGGGTTAGTAAAAGTTCCTGCCTACATTTTTATCCTCTCATCTGGCTTGCTTCCAGACATTATTTCCTAAGCCAGAGTTTGTCTCAGCATCTGGTACAAATTTAGCTAGCAAACGAGGGCACATAGGAGGCTGTCGGGTCTCTTCTCCGGTAAGTAGTGGATTTATTCCTGTAGGCACCAAACGTTTATTCACAAACTTTGTTGTAGTTTGAAGCTCAACAATATCTTTGGCTAAAACAATTAGGATAATATCACAAATATTTTAAATGAACCAATACAAGAATATCTTCCATTGTAACCTAAGCATCTAAGAAAAAATTAATTTCATCCTGTCGTGCATTCATTTAAACAGTACAATTTGCTGTATTAGTCTTATTTCATCCCTGATCCCTCTTGTGAGTATTAGTTCATAATGAGAACATTAAACCTCCATCTAATCAAAACAAAGAACCTAGGAAATATTTAAGTTCAATATATTAGGAGCATTGTAATGAATTAGGTTAATATATTAACATTTAACCTCTAAATACAGGAGTTCAGATCTGGTTTAAATTAAAAAAGTATCATACAATTTATGAGAGATTGCAGTATCTACTCAGAAAAGGCCAATGTCTAAAAGTGTCATAGTTTCAGAGTTAGAAAGTATAGTATAGTGAATGAGATCTGTAAGACAGCATAGAATGATTTTTATTATCTTATTTGACATCAATTTGCATTAAGTATAAAGCTAATATTATACCCAAACAATAAAAATTATTCATGGTTGCTTATACCTATAGAAAATCACAGATTCTGCCCTCATCAGATCAAATTCTGATCTCTGTTACTAGTATAAATTTGTTGTAAATTCAGCAAAATCAATACTTTTCCAGTATAACGAAAAAACCTCTAGCCATTGTATGAATAATAGTAATAAATTATCCCACTATATAAGCATGATGACTAGAGGCTTTTTTCTGAAAACACAAAAAGAGTCCAGTTCAAATACTCAAGATGTGTCTGCTCTACACACCACAGTGTAACTAGTTCGCATATCCCCACATCTAGCTGCAGTGTGCAGAACAAACATGCCTGTGAATTCCTTGTTCTGCTTCAAAGCTATCACCATGTAATTGAAGTTGCTAAGACGACCTTTAGGAAATGGACCTGGGCAGTCTAGAAGTCTGAGATACCTTGGAAATTTTCATTGCACTTAACATAGGCTGCCAAGCTTGAGTGTTCAAGATGGAAGTTTGTTTCATTCTGCTGATTGAAGATTGATTTTTAGGTTTGTCTCTACTTTTCCCTAAGAGGCAAAGAAAAAAAGAAAATTCTGCAATACAGTAACTTTCAGATATACTCACTTACCTCAGAACAGAAGAGTGAAAAAATGTCTTTTCCTTAATGCTAAAGACCAACCTAAGACACTAATTTCCTTCTTCATTTCTTCATTCATTCATTTCCTTCCCCTTTATTTACTGGTGAGGCCACACCTGGAGTACTGCATCCAGTTCTGGGCTCCTCGGTACAAGAGAGACATGGACATACTGGAGACAGTCCAATGAACAGCCACAAAGATGATGAAGGAACTGAAGCATTTCTCCTATGAGGGAAGGCTGAGAGAGCTGGGACTATTCAACCTGGAGAAGAGAAGGCTCAGGGGGAACTTATTAGTGTATTACTTACCTGAAGGGAGGGAGCATAGAGGATGGAGGCAGGCTCTTTCCAGTGGTGCCCAGTGACAGGACCAGAGGCAATGGGCGCAAACTGAAACACGGGAGGTTCCCTCTGAACATCAAGAAACACTTTTTTACTGTGAGTGTGATTGAGCACTGGCACAGGTTGCCCAGGGAGGTTGCGGAGTCCCCATCCTTGGAAATATTCAGAAGCCATCTGGACACGGTCCTGGGCAACTGGTTCTAGACGGCCCTGTTTGAGCAGCGGGGTTGGACCAGATGACCTCCAGAGGTCCCTTCCAACCTCAACTATTCTGTGATTCTGTGTTTTGCAAATAGCCCTGCTGCTGGTAAAAGAACTAATCCAAGTTGGCTTAAAAGTGACTGAAGCTGGCGCTTCCTTCAGTGTCATTAATGAGGATTTTTCTTGATCTGACTAGGCAGAGAAAGGGTGCATCTGCATCAGCATGTAACTTCCAGTCAGGAGTATGATGATGAAGCAGATCTCCCTATTGTCCCCAGTCCATGGTGTGAACAGTTTTGGTTCACATCACGAAGCAGTCTGAGAGCAGTTGACCTAGATTCCTTTCAGATGAAACTAAACAGGAAGACTCTTTTCTCCTAATGTGTTCCAATTATTTCAGGAGCTGCTAACTGAGGTAACAAATTAGGTGTGTGAGTTTTAAACCAAAGGAGTGTCAGTAGGATGTGTGCTCCTAATCACTTTAGTGCTTTGAAAGTCCAAATTAGGTTTTCATCCCTTTACCCAAAGTTCACTCTTTCTCTTTTTTAAAGTCCTTACGCTTACTTTTATTTGCCGATATTCTTTAGCTGTCAGCTTTGTATTTACATATCTAATGAGCTTTTGTCCATTCAGAAACTTTAAATTACAGAATCTGCTGACTTGCAGATTCCAGCCTGCAGCTTAATGATCTAGAGAGAAATCTCAGTTGTACAGTCACAAAGCTCAGTAAAAGGAAAAATGTGGACTTAAAGCTAAAGAGCAGTGTTTGATGGCTTTAATAGACTACAGTTCAGTGCTGTGTTCATCTTCTGCATTTAGTGTGATCCAAGAAGCACTGGCCTACTATTCAGCGTGTTTGCATTTTGATTCCAGTCATGCTTCTGATCTACTTTTTTCAGGAAAGCAACAGCAAATATATGTGTCTCAGTTTTCTTATTTGCAGAATGGATATGAAATCTTAAAATACTTTTAAGATTTATAAATGAAGAACATAAATACTATTATTTCAATTAGGTCGTAGTGCAGAACATAAGCCTTCTCAGCAGCATTTCCCTTATGGAAATGTCTCTTTTGTATTGTTTTGCAACATTAAAATGTCTATTTGCTTCTGAGATGCTCCTGAGTGGAGGCTGAGAATTGTCACAAGGCAATCATAATGCTGGTGCTTTCTCTATTCCTGCTTAGGACTTCATAAGCCACAATAAGAATTTTCAGTACTTTTCAGTAAACAGAAATCCAATTTATACTGCACCTAATAATCTATGCCCAACAGATGATTTTGAATCTTTTGAATTTGATAAACAAGGGGCAAGAAATAAGGTGTTCTTTTTTTTTCCCTAATATCTACTTTTGCACAAGATAGTGCATGTACCTTAAGTTAGGCGTTATCTGTATTTTGGAAGAATACCTTCTTCAAACAGAATCTATCACCCCCAGATTTATAATATGCATACGGTTCACTCTGAATGGACAAGGCAAAACATCATTTATTTATAACAAAGCTTTGAGTGTCCAAGCTTTGGCATACTTTGAAATACAATAAAGCATGTACTACTCTGAATTGTGTAATTTTCAACAAAGATATGGCATATTATTTGCCTCAATTCTCTGTTTAGGGCAAAAACAAGACAGCAAAAAAGCTTTTAAAAAATCCTCATTTTCTATCAGAGGGTGCCTGGAATGATCAAATCAAAACATTTGGCAGAAATTGGTTTGGTTTTGGCAGAAGACTGTCAGCTTTACTGTCAATAATCTGCCTGGTTTTTAGCCAGCTTGCCTGTCTGGCTTCCTCACATCCTGAGCTCTCCAGCAGCCCAGGAAGCAGAAAGGCAGATGACATTTTGGGAATGCCAGAAGCTGGGGTCTTGGATCTGAGAGGGCTCAGCATCTCTGCGTTCTGAAGTCTGTGTAATCAGGTAGACAGACTGTCCCCAAATCAAACTGTGAGTCTGTCTAGGGACTCTGGAAGAGTATTCAGGAGTTGCAGAACCCAATTTTTCATTTTGTGGAGAGTATTTCTGAGACTACCTCTCCATGCTCTGTTTGAAATGCCTTTTTTCACTTGGATTATTCTGAATACATTACTGCTAAAAGGGCGAATACACTTCGGGGTGAAAAACAGAATAATTTTTTTTTTACAGTACAGGGATACCCATAGTTACAACTGTAAGATCTGGCTTCTGATGCGTATTCCATATATACCTGGTGGATTTGAAAGGTGAACTTTGCCACTGGTGATTACTGTGGATTGTTCCTTGTCACTATGCTTGCTTAATTGTATCCATTAGTGAGAAGGATAATTAAATGAAAGACACTTGCTACTTGAAATACCATATTTTTGTAGAAATATGTGTATTCCAGTACTTCGTGTTGGACCGCTCAATTTCACAGTGCATTAGGGCAATTTTTAAAAGGTGGGTTTTTTAGAACTCATTTATAATCATACATTATTGATAGAATTAAAGAAGTTAATTTCTGCATCTGTTCTTATGTTTGGTACATGTAAACCATACAGTTTTAAACAATTTTTCTGATATTTTACCAGGTATAAAATATTTCAGCTGAAATACTTTAAATGTAAGAACACCAAAAGGACCAGTCTAAGAAAAAAAAAAAATCAGAATAAACTAAGCCTATTTATTTTAATATTAGGATCAATTAAGATTATTACTACCTAAAGAACAATATCTTAGATTTTTTAAAAATCTGTCAATACAAATTCTTGGCTCATGTACAAATTCCATGAAATTTCATTTTATTCTGCTACGATTTCCCACTTAATGGGTACTGAGGCAGCTGCATAAAAAAGTGCACATGTTCAAAAGGGGACTCAAGTAACAGAAGAACAAAAGAACGAACTGGTCATCACAGTAGTGACATTTTTCTGTTCTCTGAGCTGCCTTTTTCTAACTTGAAAAACACTGCTGCATAAACTAAAGATGCCTCCAGATAGCTTTCAATTTGCAAAAATCCCTATTCCATAGATCATATGTCCGGCCAGTTTTGACATGCTTCTGGAGTCATATTTTCATAGGAGAATGAGCTTGAAAAATGTCTTCAGTTCGATAGGGACGAATAAGCTTTTGTTCCACAGCAGGCATGCGTGTCTTTTCTTTGCTCCTATTCACACTTTCAGTAAGCATATTTATTCTTGACAGTTTCAAGAAAACCTAATATATGTTAGAATATATGTTAAAATTTCAGTTTCTCTATGATCTCTTCACTTTGTTATCACCATTTTTTTATACATAACATTTTAACATGACACACTTAGCACTCACAAAACATTCCAGGATGAGCATAATCAACAAATCCCCTAATTGCTGACTGTGGGTTTTGAGAGAGAAGTTGCAAAGGTTGGGAGAACAGCATTTTACAGATGCCGTTGCAATATATGGCTGGCTGCAAAGGAACATTTTAAAATTAATAATTTATGTGCCCTAAATATACTAGATTCTTGACTGAACAGAAATAATCATTACCCCAAAAGCCTCCAATCTAAATCTTAGAAAAGAAACAAAAAATTAGGGGTTGTAGAGACAGATCTATTTAAAGATTGTGGTCACTTTTGTTAGTGACAGCACTGTATATGAGATAAAGAAAATACAGTTTTGTATGCCTGGCTTGTTTATTTTGAGCCTTGAGAAAGAGGAGAGTTTTTGAGGAAATTTGAGAGAGTAGTGGGAGAATCAGATATTCTATACATAGGACTAAAGGAGACCTCTCCTGCAATTACATACCACCATGCCATATGGTCTCTTTTATCATCTCCATATGAAAACTTATTCCCACTGGGAGACTGTTCCAGAATTTCATCTCTCCAAAATCTAGAACTTTAAATTTCCAGCCTAAATGTATTCAGCCAGTTCACCTTTTTATTTTTGTGCAGAGATTGTCATTTTGTTTAAATGCTTCCTTCATCACTGTTTACTGTCTTAGCAGACTACTGAATAGGAATGGTAATCCAGCTGCTTTTTCTTGATATTTCTGTTACCATTATGTATTTATTATTTCATTCAAAATTTGTTGTAAAGTAGATGTAGGCAAATCTTTTGGGTACTTCCAAAGGTATCATTTCAAAAGGCTGAAACTATGAGGGTGGTGAGGCACTGGAACAGGTTGCCCAGAGAAGTTGTGGATGCCCCATCCCTGGAAGTGTTCAAGACCAGGTTGGACGGGGCTTTGAGCAACCTGGTTTAGTGGAAGGTGTCCCTGCCCATGGCAGGGGCGTTGGAACCAGATGATCTGTAAGGTCCCTTCCAACCCAAACCATTCTATGATTCTATGATTCTATTCTATGAAATGCAGGCAAAACAACTTCAGGTTGGTTGAAATGAATGGTTTTACTATGCCACCCACTAAACTCTGGGAGGAGATGGAGAAGTCAGTGTGACATGAGAAAGAGAACAGGGAGCTGAACTGACACAGAAAAAACCCATGAAGAAAATGGAGCAAACCCATGGAGAGGTTTTTAATGGGTTGTCAAAGTGAGTGAGGAACCATTAGGTTTGTTCACTGATGTGGCCACTTTAATCTGTGCTTTCTAAAATTAAGAGCAGTTAAGGATGCAGCAAAATTCTGATTGTGCCAGATGCCTTAAAGGAAAAACTGCGTGAACAGACAGAGAAAGGTGTTGCAATCATTGCTGCCATCATGAATCCCCTTTTGGGAATAACACTTATATGGGACAGAACTAGTCAAATTCAGGGGCCTAGAGAACTAGGGGAAAATTGGTCTAACTCAGTGCATACGCAGAGATCACCCTTTATCATACCACAATCACATCTTTCAACCCATGAATCGGTGCCCCTGACTCATGCTTCCTCTCTTGTTGTCCATTGGAGGTCCTTTTGTCAAAAAGACCTATTCCTTCCATTGCCCTGGTGCTCTGTTGCTGTTTATTTGTCTAACAGCTCAAAAAATGTTAAATTGCACAGAGCTGAGTGTGACCTTAGATTGTTCGTAAGTGCTTTGGTGGAACATACAGAGCTGAATGATTCTGCATGAGCAGTGCAGAATCCAGATGTTATGCTCTCACAAAAGCTGTGTGCAGTCGTAGCCTGGTAGGGAGCTTACAGATGGAAAAAATGTTTACCCAGGGACTGGCTGGCAGTCCACTCAGCCTTCTGAAGGCATGCCACCTGGTCAGAGTGCCCCGACGTCTGCTGCATTGCTGACCTCCCCAAGCTAGCAGCTTGTTCAAATTCAGAGTGGGCTTTGCAAGATGAAGGCAGTCCAACACTGCTCTATTAATAGTCATATTGACTTGGACTAGATTTTAAATGGATAATTATTTAAGCCAGCACTTTCCCTTTCACAATCTGTGGTTGTCATATTTGTTTCTGCTCTCCAAAAATGATTCTATGTCCTACACTGGACCATAAACTACCTCAAATCTAACATGAAGCAAATGTATAGGTGTAGCTGTACATAGATGTGTCAACAAATGTCTCCGTTTCCTCAGCCTTGGCACTTCAGCCACTGATCTTTTGAGTTACTGCATAATTTGGACTTCATGGAAAACCTTATGACAGCTCATTAGCACGCAAGTCTGAGCGAGCCAGCACACTCTGAGCACTCCACTTCTGTTCAGGCAGAAGCTAGTTAGCCTCATCATTATTGTCAAGCCAGTCTCAGCATCACAGATATGACACAAAACATTACATACTACTTTTCATTGCTGGCATCATTAGAAAAGGTTTCAGCAGCAGCCAGAGCAACAACCATATGCAGCTTCCTAGAGTTCTTGTCTCTCCTTTGCATCTAATGTCAGCTGCAAAAGAACTGTGATATGAATCAAGGGATAACTTCAGAGAAAGCTTCTAAGTAATCATGTGGGTTCTGGTCTAGCAGTTATCACCACATATTGCATACCCTGATATTTCTCAGTTCTGTAAGGTGCATGATGACATATATTATTCAGTCAGCCATCCTGTCAGAGCAATGGAGGTTGCTCAACAACTTTTGTTCTGGGGCTGCCTGGTATTCCTATTTCACTTTCACTAGCCAGAAGTTACTACTTCTTTTAAAAGTCATTTATCCATTGAATCTCTCTTTGATTTTTATTAGAACCATATTGTGTTGCAGCAGCAATCTTTGTCAAGCAAAACACTAACTGGCATGACCAAGGTTGACAAATCTGGTCCCAAATGATTGATTTGGAATAATTACAGATGCATTTTCACAGTAATAGTGAGCATAGTGTTATGACATGATGAGTTGTTAAGTTACATAAACCATACTGAAATTTAATTGTTTAGATTCTTGATAGCTCCACTATCCCACAGGGAAGATTTTTTTTTTTTTTTTCATTTGGCCCTGATCTTTTTACTTTGAAGAACAAGATATTTTAGACAGTTCAGACTTCTAGTATTTTTTTCCCTAGCTTTTGATTTTAGATTGTTTTATGGCTGCACAAGAAAATTAAAATATATAAAATGTCACCAAACATATAGTTGGGTACTGAACTTGAAAGCTGAGAAATACAGCACTCAGACATGCTGTACCTCTACATAAAATATATTAGTGCTTTACTTCTGTATTTATGGAATATATAAGTTAAATAATTATCCAAATTTCACCCTAAAATTCAATTTAAAATAAGGAATTGAACCTTCCACAAGAGTTAAAATTTAACATTAAAAAAAAATCTGAAAAAATTATAAGTGGTTAATTTTTTTTATGTAGAAATGCAGGTATTGTATAACAGAATATAAAGCATGTGATTTTTTTATTTTTTCTATATAACAATTCTAACATGGAAAATAAAGCTGTAGGTTTTCAAATTTACCTTACAGTACTGGTGAAAAGAACAATGGAGTCCCTGCAGCAAACCACAGCCTTGGAAGTGCCACTAAAGGTAGGGACAATTCTGAATTTCCATTACCCTCTTAGGCATACTTAGCTTTGTACATTATCGTCATCATATTAAGAATCTAGAGACAACTATTTTGCCTTTCACTTCAATAGTTTCATTTTCATATTTACAGGTAATTGCTTTTTTAAATTACTATAAAAATTTTAAAGAAAAATAACTGAAAGAAACTCAACCTCCATTTTGGAAAGTGTGATTGTCATCTACTCTTTGTCTTAGCAATGCAGTATGGTAATTTCAAAATCTATTTAGATCATTGCCATGAAATTTCTGTTGGGTGTGGTAGAGTGAGAAATATGTGCCTTTAATAGGCTTTCTAAATGTGCCAGGCATTCGTTACTGCTGAAAAATTATTGCAAAAGATCCTTCTTCATAATTTTCACTCAGAAAATTGGTCGTCTTAACACTTCCATGTGGATGCCTAACATATAAAGCAGACAAAATCATTGGTCATTGTTTAAATTATAGGACATCATTTACCAGAACAACATCTGTAAAAACTGAGTAGATAGCTACACAACTATTGTCTCTATCTATGTATTGGACCTAATTGTAATTATTTTATAAGCACCCTTCAACCTAGCCTACTGCTCAGCTTTTGTTTCTTAATAAAGGGACAATAGTTCCTGGGAATCCCTAAACTGATTAAGCGAGCAACAGCCTGAGGGTTTCCAGTTTCCTGAGAAATGGAGTACTTGGTGTTGCCAGATCACTCATTCAGCAGTATTACTGAATAAGATTTGGGGACAGAAAAAAGTTTTTTCTATTTATTTCAGAAATGGTTACAATATACAGACTTGCACCAATGGAAAGGGTTGAAAAAGAAAACTACTAGATCAGTTCTAGCTTGTATTTCTTCCTTCAGACCTTCTACATCTATTTCAGCATCTCAGCCGCTTTTGTGAGGCTTTCCCTGGAGGTCTTGCAGTTACATATTTCTGGGTCCTTATGGAGCCCATCTTTCCCACAAAATCTGAGAGGAAAGAATGAGGGGTATCTGAGATCTAAGTTACTCTTTCTCCTTCCCATGCTGGAACTGCCTCCCCTCACTGTTCACTTAACCCTTGTAAGAACTTGCACTCCTGTTGACCAGATTTGGTCAGGTGAGACCTTTTGACCATACTGGGATTATACATTTCTTGCACTGACACTCCCAAGCTTTATAAACTGCATTTCTATAGGTTGCTTACATTCTACACCTGTGCTCGCCTGGCTGCTTTTGTTACAAATTCCTTGAAAAAAGAAGCAAGACTGTTTTTCAAGGAATACCAC
The DNA here is from genome assembly GCF_030463565.1 of Pelecanus crispus. Classification (NCBI taxonomy): domain Eukaryota; kingdom Metazoa; phylum Chordata; class Aves; order Pelecaniformes; family Pelecanidae; genus Pelecanus; species Pelecanus crispus. Next base: position 77,779,378 of record NC_134646.1, read on the forward strand.
TTCTAAATATTTTTAATGACAGTATTAGACACCTGGCACTCATGCTGCTGTAAGGTTCATGAACCTAATCAAATATGGTATTACTGACAGTATATAAAGTGAATAGCAACAGTATCATCCTCCCTTGATAGTTTTAGGAGACTCTTTTTGATGACTTTGTCAGAGGCAACGTCGTTCATACTTTGCCTGAGAAAGTCATTGCCCTGAAATAAAATATGAACAATTTAATAGGTTTCTAAGACAGACAAATGTTTATGTGGTTAATGAGAGTGTTCATAATTACATGGGCAGAATCTCATTTTAGTGTTGTATATTTCACCACTAACTGCCAGAAGATTGTAATGTCCTATGGACAAAATGGGACATACTGTCTTAGAACACAGTTTCTTTCACCTCTGCCTAAGGTGTCTACTGTCACACACTGACAAATTCATCTTGATGCATTAGCAAATGGATTCAGTATGTTGTTCCTATAAGAACAGCAATTCTCTGTTAAGCAACAACTGCAATTTAATAGGTGAAAAGCAAGACATTCTTGGACAATAGGTAGTTGTCTGGGGTTTTCAAAGATTAGAACTTTTTAGTAGGCAGTACAAGTATTCGGAGATACATGTGTTATTATCCTTGTTTTGGTCTCCTTTTCCTGAGCAAATTACTGTAGGAGTCATGACATACTTTTAATCCTACTGCACATTAGACTACATGCATCATGGCGATACTTCATCTTCCTCTGAAGCATCACAAATGGACTGATGGCAGAGGCCAGATAGAAAACATGGAGTGACCAACAGCTTGATCTCAGAGAAGAAATTGAAAGTGATCTTTTAAAAGAAGATCTGTATTTTTGTTCATGTTGTTTATGCTTCTGTACAGTAAGAATATATATTTTAGCATTAGAGATATTGAAGGTGAAAAGATTTTTGTGAAATGCTCCTGCTCTTCTTCAGCACACTTGCTTCAGCTAAATATGTATTGTGCGCTCTGTTAATATGAATATTATTTTTTAATATGGAGGAAAAACATCTCTGAAGTAGAGCATACGTATACTCTTAATGGGGAGAGATTTCTTTTCCTTCTTTGAGGAAAAGGATGCTTTATCTTTGAAGTAGCTTCTTTTCCAAAATATAGTCCTTGCTAATGAGGCAGCTTTCATGATAGAAAAATCTACTGTGTAACAGAGCACCAGTAACTGCAAAACAAAGCAACAACAAAAATACCCCAGAACTGAAAAAGCGGATGGTAAAAAAACCCTAGTATCTTTATGCATTACTGACAAAGTTGCTTATTATAAACACTCTGATTTTGTAGCTCTTTTGAAAAGCGTAATAAGATGAATTTTGTTTTAGCATATTCCTTGCAATTCAGTAACATGTATTTGCAATTTCAAAACTGAATATTAGTCTTAATTGTTAAGGTATTTTAATCAAAATTGTAGTGATAATTAAGTATGAATAGATATGAAGAATATTTCATATTGGATAGGCATGTAATCTAGAGCAGTATCAACATCCAAAGGGAAAAGCAAAAATAGGAATCTTGCTATGTGATGTGTTTGTTTGTTTAAATTTTCTTTTTTTTTTTTTTCTGACAGGTTCCCTTGAAAGTGATTCTTACCACTGGGAAATCATGGGGGTGTATGACAGAATTGCAGGAGATGTAAAGCAGTCATCGGGGATGTTATTCAGTACCCGTACACCTCATTGGCCTATGCTGATTCCTCACTGAATCACTAGGCAACAGCGCTGCTGGATCTTTCATAAGCACCTAATACTCTGCATGTGAATTTTTTTACTTCATTTTGTCTGTAGCCCTAGGCAACAGCAGTGAGATAAAACTGGTTTTTACCAGTTCATTGTGTTTCCTTTAGCCAAGGTAACCAGCAGGGAGCTGCTTTTGTTCAGAGCTAAATTACTACATGTAAGAAATGAAGCAAGACAATATTAACCCTTTGGGAACGTGACGAATATATTTGAGTTAGATGGATGTTTAGACTTTAATGTTAAATATTTTGTGAAGTGCTTGTGCAAAATACTTCTAATCTGGCATTAGAAAGACACTATTTGAACTGTTTCAGCAAGTCCTTAACTCTTGTGTTCAGCTTATTTTACAATTTGTGAGTAGAAGGCAGCTGCTTGGTTTGCATCACATATTAAATGTCATATTCCGCAGACTTAGAAAAAGAGTTCTTTGGAAATGAAGAGTTTCCACCTTAATTTATATTTAGAATTTTGGAGTAAAACAGGTAGACAAAACTGGATGCCTAAATGCATTAAAAACTAGATTGTTGTCAATTCAATTAATTTCAAACTCAGTTTGTGCACTGTAGCCTTTGCATACTTTAGAGGAAGTATTATAGTTTTGCCTAATCTATTATTTTTATTATTGATGTAGTGCTAAATATTGCTTAGATAAATTTTCAGCCTTATACTTTTTAGGATTCAGGCTTCTACTTTAATGGTTGGATTTGTTATTCATATTTCGGTTTTCTGTAGAGTTTATTCTTTAAATGAGTTTGTTTCATAACATTACTTGTTGCCAAAGTCTGCCTCCTTGCCTGTGGAATACAAAACTGTCCTCAAAGTCTACTAATTATTTAGAAGTTGAAGTCAAGCACAAAAATTTCAAAAGGTGTTCAGTATCTTTCAGCATTAGACCTCAGATGATCAAAGTAATATAATTTAAATTTTAAAAGTGTACAGTTACAGAGATTTTGCAGCAGTTTTAATTTGTATTATTAAACAATTTTGCATTGCGCTTAAAGGCATTAAACTATTAAACATGGTTTTATTATGTTGCATATTAACCATACATAACATGTCAGCTGAAGTGAGTCAGTCATTTCTAAAAATTGATTATTATAGTTATAAAATTAGCAGTGGTCCTGTAAGCAAAATCAGAACCTTCTACATATTAATTGGGGGTCAGCTCCTCGGCTAGGGGAGTCCAGCCTGCATGGCTGTGATGCCACACTGCGTCGTGCGAGCAGAGGGTCTGATTCCACCTTCCCAACAGAGAAGAGGTTGCACAAATTTTCTTCTGCTTTTTGCCTTTTTCAAGCTTTCTGTGTTTGCAATGGCATTGAATAAGTGTGAAATGTTCTACTCTCTCATCTGTTTCACTCCTCTTGAAGACCTACTGTTTTCAGGAGGCCTGTACTAATTAAGCCTTGCTTCTCTAAGGCTGCATTTCTAACCTTACTATTATATGAAAGAAGTTAACCTTTGTCGTACATTTCCCAGCTGATTTCTACCTTGTGTATGTTTCTTAGGATGCATGCTTTTAAACTAGATAAGTAGCGGATTTTTTCAAGTCCTTGTAGGCATACCCTTCAGCCTAACAAAAAACAAAAAACAAATACACACTGAAGAACATAAAGAACCTTGATCCTGTCCTGTGAATTGACATGTGTTCAAATATGAAGCTACAGAAATGCAGAGGTCAAATTTTCAAACACAGTCCTTCACAAAAGACTGTCAGTCACAGTTCCCCAGACGCGTGCACTTTGTATAGGTTGTCATAGAGTGGGCAAAGTTAATATTTTGTTCTCCTTGTGTTGTCCCAGGGAGGGACTGTGAGCTCCTCTGCACACCAGGCTTGTCCCTTCTGCTTTTACAACTTTTCTTCCTGGTTTTGAATTTCCAAAAAGTAAGCTAGCAAAAGGAAGAGAACAAAGCAATAAGGGTACCACTTTATCACATGTGTCTGAGGGCTTGTTCTCCGTATACTGGTGTGAGGGCAAAAGGCAAACTGGTGTAATTTTGGAGGATTGTTGATGACCAAGATCTCAAGACTTGGTGCAGTTTGCATCTCCACAACTTGCAGGATGCATACCATGAACTTCATCTTTCCAGTCCTCCAGATTCTCAAGTAAAGAAACTGTGTTTTCTTCTAATTGCAGCCTGTGAGTGAATTAGCATGTATAGATTTATGGCATAACTAGGCAGAGATCAGAGCTCTTTGAGGTGCATGCAACCAGCATCTGCTGTACTATGAATTACAAATACTGGGACGTGTTGTCTGACCTTTTGGTTCTGTTCTCCTTGGATAGCCAGCTGGGTATCTAGTCTTCACTATCTGCCCTGTGCTACTGTGTTAAGTTGTAGATTTTGTGGATTATTAGATTTCTTATACCTCGCTGAAGTGCTTTGGCTTCAAAGTTCCTCAGTTTTTAACTCATAAGATCCCAGATATTGAGAAGAGTGCTGAATCTTTGGGACAATTTCTTTTACTTTGCAATCCATTCCCACTGCCTTCCATCCTGTATAGCAATATAGGGTTTGGAAACAGTTCTGTTTTTCAAATTGTGGAATTGCAGAAGTATATATCTCTTAGCATGGCAGTCATTTCCTTGAACAAGCTGCCTGAGATAGGGTAGTGTTTGCAGTTTATTTCTCAACAAGGTTCTCTGGACAAGGCATCAGTTTTACCACACTTGTGTGCTGATCTATGTGTAACTATAAAATCAGGGCAGTGCAGTTTTTCCAAACCCTAGGCAAGCTACCCTGCACATGCCTGAATCTAAAGAGCCATTATAGGGAAGCAAGGCCAGTCCTGACCACAGATTTCCTCCCAAATAAATACGGGTGAAAATATTCTGTATTTGATGACTGCCAGAAATTCATTTTGGGCGGCACAATAATTTCACACCAGAGAACTCAAGACCCTTATTATAATAAATGACCACCTTTTCAGGTTATTTTGGTTCTGTGTGAAAGGGACTAAAACATGGGTAGGCTGGAGCAGGAGCAATCATAAGAGCCCTTTTCAATCTTTAAAACTCTCAATCTGATAGCTAAAATGATTCCCTTTTTCTCATAACTTATGAAGAGGCACTGGGAGAGCAAGAAACAAAACTTGTTTGAAGTGCAGAACCCTACAAAAGTACTGATCAATGAGTGTGGGAGACCACAGAATAGATGGGGAGAGGGGAACAGCTGGCTCTGCTTAGCTTCAGTTATCTTCTATGGGCAGAAATTTCATTAATTGATTCTCTGAACACAGTAATAACCCTTTTTGAACTGATTTGTGTCTTTGGTGGCCTGAATCTTTGCTTAGATCATCTGTAAATCTTTTTGTTTGTCATGTGAAGTAGTGGGGAATGAACACTATTTGAAAACACTTTAACTCAGTGTCTGTGAGAAATGGAACAGCACAGGTATTTGCTGGCATCTGCATGGGCATGGCATGACCAATACATATCTGCTCAGGACTTGAATCTTCTAATGTCCACATATCACTGTGGTACAGTGGCACTCTGATCTTGAATGCTGGTCCAACTTGATAATAACTATAGTTCAAACACTGGTCTCAGATTTTATGTGAGCAAGACATTTTAAACATGAGAGGAAAAAAAGCCCCAACCTCTCAATTTTTGAAAACTGAGAGTAGATTAAGAGAATGAATCTGCTAGAGCATCCAGGACATCATTTATTCTTGGTAATGATTAACAAAAAGCCCTTACAAGTAAACTCATTTCATTTTTGAGAGCCCGCAGAACCTGATGTCTCATTTTCTTGTTTAATCTGATTTGAAAAGGAGGCCAAAGAATGGGTTGAAGGTTGTATTATGCCTTCCTGATATATTTCCTCAATGGCCTAAAATGTCTCTTCTCACTTCGCCATTAGAAGACCAGACTGGATAAATCCCTGAATAACCTGGTCTTGACCTCCTTGCTCACCCTACTTTGAACAGGAGGTTGGACTAGAGACCCCTTAAGGTCCCGTCCCACCTTAATTTTCCTATGATCTTATGTCATTCTTCAGTTGGACAACAGCAGTCATCTGGTTGAAAGACAAACCAGAAATTCCCTTCAAATATTCTGCTGTACCACATTAAAGTATGCAGTGCCGTACCAGAAGCAGCCCCAGAAATGTTTTGGGATTTCATTCCTCCTTCCCACCTGTGTTGCCTCATTCTGTGCCAGCATTTACTATATTCCCTGGCTCATGGGCTCACTTTTGGCTGGCATACTTCCTTTTGGTATTAGCAGGTTGTCAGAAACATTCAGGGAGTGGAAAGGAATCAGTTCTTATTTCTGCCATTCTGCAATAGTTTTAGTAGGCAGGGTGTCTCTGGGATTTAAAATAAGTTTCAATCATGTCCTATCTTTGCCTTCCTGGGAAACTTCCCCAGCCTGATCGGCTCATCTCTACTGAAAACAGCAGCCTACAATCAGCTAGTTCTCTTGAGACATCTTTGAAGTGCACTTCTACCACCTATTTTTCTAAGACCCTCTCATGTTATCAAGTGTGTCTATATTATCCACTGTAAGTCCAGGCAATTTGTTATCCTCTCTGCTTGTGTTTTGAATTCTGGAGGCCCAATTTCCAGCCAACGTTTACACATTTTTTTGTGCATTTTTCCATGTCACTTTCTCCATTCAAGGCTAATTAGTTAGGTAATTTTTGGATTCTTTCTTCCTCGGCTTTTGCTGTCTACACTGATAATTTAATCCATTGCCAGCCTTTCTCCTGCACTTCATAGATACTATTATTATTGGTAGAAAAACTCTCACTATTAATTGTCCACAAGTTTAAAAAAAAAAAAAAAAAGTTGCTTATCTTTCTACCTCTAACCGTTGTGCCCTCAGCTTGTTTCCCTCCACTATTTGGCATGGCATTTATGCATTTATGGCATTTCAGAGACTATTTTCTGGATAACTGTATTTTTATTGTAGTTGTTCATTTCATGATCCATTTTTCCATGGTATCAAAAATTGACTGTAGAATTTCTCTCTTTTTTTTTCTGCTTCATTTTTTGGCAGATTCATCTGCTGTGCACACTGAATTTCTCGCTTCTAATTATTCAAAAGTGTCATGCATCAGATTACAATCCCATTTTCCAGTTTGTGTGTTAAGCAGAGAACTGTACTTACAGGCTCCTGAGAATCAACCTCCATCCTCCCCACAAGTGGCTGCTGCCTGTTACACTGCATTTCTGTACAGAATTGGCTGAGGCAAAATTAAATATCTCCCTGGATTACCTTGGACTCTTTGCATTGATCCATTAGTCCACATCCAGCTGAGTCCAGAAATTAGTTCATTACTGATTTACCCTAAATGTGTTGTTGGTAGCTGGTTAGGTGAAGACAACAAGTCTCCTTAGGACTTCTGCCAGAAATTTTTTTTCCTTCTCTTTTTAGCTCTAAGCTGTGTCCCAAAGCCAGCTCAGATTGATGATGGACTCCAAACTGCATATGAAGGACACCTATAAGAACTTCATTTCTTTACAACGAATAAATTCTGCAGCGTTTGAAAGCTGGGCCACCCTACTCGCCTGCCAGCAATCCCCATCTCTGTTTATCTTCCTGTCCATTCACTTGAACTATGATGTTAAATTAAATAGGCTTCTCAGGGAGGTTTTCCTTTAAATATAATGAGCTTTTGTAACACTTGAGCTGGGAGAAGTCAACATCTTCCCTTGGGGCCTCTGTGGGTCACAGATGAGGTTAAAAAAGTGTTGTAAATGTTGTGCTTCAGTCAAATTCTCTGGCTGTGTTGTGCTGCTTCTGATACTATGGCTTGTGATACATTTGATTTTTCTTTTGGACCTGAATTTTTTTTAGTTCTTTCACTTCTTCTCGTATGTGACCTAAACCTTAACCTTTTCCTGGCATTCTCCATATCCCTTAACACCTTCCATTCCCTGGCAATCAGGTTGGTAGTCACTGCTTTAATTCATCTTACCCCTTCAGTTTGAGCCATTAATTGTTCAGGCATTTATAATTGCACAACAAAACAAATCTTTTCTGATAATGAGTCATGTCTGTCTTTTCTGGGAAGCTTCTGAGTCTTGTTTATATTGTGTTTGTAGAATTTAAATCTTGCTTTAAATCCTTATGGCCAATAAGTTTATAATTCAAAAGGATTTTAACACAGTGGAATAATAGTATAAAATTAATAAAGAGAAGCGATTCAATGAGATGAGTGCAAAGCTTCACTCAAAAGCAAAACCAGTTAGCTACCCAAATGTAGGCAACAGATTTCCCTAAATGTAGGGAACAGCTAGTTAGGTATCAGTTTCAGGAAAAGACCTGGGAATTTGTAGGTGTTTGCATAGTGATCAAGAATGGTTTAATCAATCCCTCCACTCGATTCATTCCCAAAAAGGGCTCAATTGAATGCTCTGCCCAGTTTTCAGAACTACATTTCAGAAAAGATGTGGAGCAACAGGAATCCATAGAACAAGAAGAATGATCAGAGCTATAGACGGTATCACCTGTGAGGGAAGACTGAAAGAATTTAAGTCATTTAACCTTGAGACAGCTGAGGAGAGATCTGAAAGCAGTCATCCAGTATGAAATGGGCTGTCATAAAGATGGTAATAAACTGCTCTGTAGGTCCCCTGGAGATAGAATGAGAAGTCAGGGGCTTAAATTTCAGCAAGGTATAACTAGGGAAGATGGTAAGCAAGCCTTTCTAAAGAATGCTAGTGATAATTAAGCATCTGAATGGACTTGAATAGAGCTTTTGGAATCTTTATTACTGTACATTTCTAGAATAGGATAGACAGATATCTGTAAGAATATACTTACGCTTAGTTGATCCTGCATTGGGACAGCAACAATGACTGGGTAGGCCATTGGGGTCCTTCCCAACTCTAGTTCTGGCTTCTGAGTTTAAGGCCTTGAGAACAGTATGCATAGCATCAGAAGAAGTGCCATTGGCTCTTCAATGACACCAGCAAATCAGACCCTCAGTTTACATCTCTAATGCAAAATGATGGTGCTTCCAGTACAATGTACATTACTAGTTCTGGACAGGCTCTGTACTAAGTAAAAAGATATAAAGCTCCATGCTATACTCCTCTTTGAAGTTGGCCTTGCTTTGAGCTGGGGTTTGGAGCAGATGACCATCAGAGATCCTTGCCAACCTCAATTATTCTGTGAGTCTAAGTAGCCACCAGTAGCAGACCTGAAGCACCCTGCTTTCCTGCTGAGTTATTCCCAGCTAGAAACCCACCCAGTTCAGCTCTGCAACCTACCTGGATGACAGTGTCATGTTCCAATTTGCATCATGGATAGAGTCCATAGTGATATTTTTTAATCGCTGGAGCTTTACTGGGATGGAGAAACTGGAGTTTTCTGATGGAGTCTGCCTCAACTAGTGCAGATGGATTTTTCGTCATACTGAAAAAAAATGGTTAAGGGTTTTCTTCTGACCCATCATTGATCTTTAAAGGATCTTGTTCTTTTGATCAAGCAAAAAATGGTAGTGTTCAAGCTCTCCAGGCCTTTCTTTATTGTTTCCCTTTCTCCCTGCACATCTCCCTGCTTTCCACTGACTATTCATTGCCAATTCCTTATGGATAATGTGTTGCAGGAATGACTGCAGCAATGTGTTGCTAAGCAAGCCTTATTGGACCTTGGAAATGGGGCACGTCTTGATCAAAAAGCTCTTGGACAGGGTGGGTGGTCACTGTCTCAAGGCTGGTGACAGAAGTCCTCTCCCACAAGTCTCAAGGAGGCACCTTCAGCTGGGGAAGGTGAAATTCCCAGACACCCCTGCACTGGTAACTTTCATCTGTATCTTTGTATATGACTGTTCAGCTGGTCGAGGTTTTGACATGTTCCCTTACCCAGTGTCACTTGTTTCATATGTAACATCATAAACTATATGATTGTTTAAACACAGCAATTTACAAACTAGGGTCTTTTCCCTAGAAAGAAGTTACACGGTCAATAAGTCATAAACACATAAAACACTATTCCCAGGTTGATTTGCAGACAGCTTCTTAAGGCTGGGCAGAGAGTAAAGTTTGTGACCATCAGTCTTCCATTAGAAATCACTGGGTTTCTTTCACTGTTGGGCAACACCTGAATTTCTTAAAATATTATTTCCATGTGTCTTAGTATGTTTAAAGTACACAATTATGACTTCAGAGATGATTTTTTCCCTGCTTCAATTTTGAGAAAAACATGCCTCTGCAACCTACAAGCTCAAAGCACAAAATGGGCATAAAGGCTCACAGTACCAAGTACTACACGTGGTGCATCTAGTAGAACTCGTAACATCACTGTGAGGTGTCTACATGTTGATTTTTTTCTCTTTTCAGCCAGAAACACTGAACTTTTTCTGTCTGAAGACTCTATTCGGAACTATTGCTGTCGCTTCATTTGGGAGCATGGAAATAGAAAAACTACACACCTGTGACTTATTCAAAGGTGGGCATGAGGATGGACCCTTTGAAAGCCATCCGGACCTGACAGGCACAACCTGAAATGTATTAGCTTTTGCTTCCTCTGTGTGCAGTGCAGCGCACCTTGCGCTTCCAGCTGGCCACAAACTGCATTGGGGTATCCCACACCAGCAGACCCAGACCCAGCACTCCGTTTCCTGCTCATGTATTTGGTGTGTCTACCCTTGCCATGCAGGGAGCTATTGCAGCTTGTAAATGACCTACTGAGCTGTGCATTTATCTTTGCTTATCTAGAAGTCCAGCTTGGGTCAAATGAACTACTGACCTCTCTCTTCATCAGCTGTTAATACCAGGATTACTCAGCATTACTCAGCCTGGCAGGAGTAGCAGGAGCTGGCAGACTGTTACTGTCACATAGTGTTTTTAGAATCAGATAATACACTTAGAACTCCATAAAATGCTTAAGACCTAACCTGTGTTTGCCAGCCCTCTGAATCCCTAAGTAGCCTGCACAAAGAAACTGTGCACAGGGCAGTGTGATTGATTCTGCCCCTCTGGGATTTAAGTGCCGCCTTCTGGGATTCACCTCCTTACGACTGATATTCATGGCTTTTCGTTCCAACACTGAGGAGGCAGTTCCTTCGTTCAAAAGGCAGCCAGAGCAATGGATGTTGCTGCCGCTCCTGTCCTTTTATCTCAAAGTGTAGGAAATCTTTCTCCCTGAAAGGCTTTCAACATCCATCATCCACGGGAATGCATGAGCCACCAGATTACAGAATGTTCTGCTGAGGAGCTTTCTGTGCTCCCTCTTGGGGCTGGCCACTGTATATGAACTAATCAATATTTGCTCTGCCAGAGAGCTTAAGAACAAAACAAAACAAAATAAAAGAGCACAACTGTCCAGCCTCTGAGTTACCATATCCCACGGAAGAGCCTAGACTTTGGTTCCAGCTTCCAATCCAGGGAATGCTTCACCCTTTTAAACATGTCATTGTATGTATATCAGAACAAGGCAGAATTAAGTCTGTTGTATAATTGCCCATAGGTACAACCCAGTGAAATGCACATCTTTTGCCCTTGAGCTGGAAGACTTTTTCCCTTTAACATCACTCCTGCATTATACATCCTCCATGTCCTCCTTCTTCATGCTCCACACTAATAGTACAGAGGCAGGGGTGCACTTTCTTGTCCCTCCTTCCCCTCCATCACCTTTTGACTGAAAAGTGAGTATTTTGGCTATTTTTGCGTGATCTTTTGGCCTTAAAACTCATTTCTAGTTTCCTTATATTTCAGTTCTTTCAATAAATTATCTTGGCAGTAGGTGTTATTCACTCCCTGCCCCACTCCACCTCCTGCTCTTTTTTGCTCATTGATACTTCTGTACCTAAGAGTTGCCAATGACATTTTTTTTTTTTATTATTTCTTATCCCAAGGACATTCTTTCCCCACCAACAGCAAAGTCTCTTTTTATACTTGTTTTTTTCCAAGTCCGCCAGCTTAAAGTATTGTCCTGTTTGTGATGCAGCTAAACCCCTTAGTAATAGTGGGGAAACTGTGGAATTGAAATCCTTTTACTGCCTACATGAGCCTCACATTGCAGACTAAGTATTTAATTTCCAGATATTTCCTTTCCCTTCCTTGAAGAAACGGGGAAGCAAACCATCCTGTTGCCTGGTTCGTAAAGCTGTTGGACTAAAAGTCAGTTTTGAAAATGCTTCTTGATATACAATTGAAAAATGTGGCTTCCCTTCCCCAAAGACTAGTGATAGGAGAGAATCCAGCAGGTAAAACAGAAGCTAAAGGAAACCTGCATGGAAAAGACTCCACTCAGACAGCACAAAGATGTTATGAAGAAGCCTATGTCTTTCTGCTTCCCACAATTAAGCAACTAACAGGAAGGTTTTGAACCCTTCGGGTCTGATAATTTTGAGCTTGGACATTAGTGCAGGGATCCAAAGTCTCAAGCCTCCCTTGTAGCCTTAGCATCAGCAAGAGATGTAGAGAAGAATCACAATTTACAGCAGCCCTTCCAGCATGTTTCTCCGAGTGCATCACAATTTCTTGCCTGAGGTTGTCTGAAATTGCATCTGACCTATCAGATCTATATACAACTACTCTTCCAGACACCTTATTGCTTAAAGGCTGAGGCATTCCTCCTCACAGTGCACATTGGAATAGCTCTTGATTTTTTGCTTACAGAGAACCAAGGTTTTCAGATCGATTCCTTGTGGAATGATTGAGTGGTCCTCTTGTTCCATCAGGGTATGGCCCCAGCCTGTGGCAATGATTGTAGTCAGGACACAGGCATGAAGCTATTACGAAGGCAGGCTGTATCAAATAGATTTTATGGGAAATGGCCTTACACTTCTTGTTTTCCTTAGACTCTGACGTGCCACGTCTCTAGATACTGTTTTAGAGTCACCTGCACTGTACGTGACCTTTGATGGTCCACCCCAAAGGACTCCAGTGCCAGAGCCAAACAGATTCATCATCTTTTTGTAAACGAAGTGAGGGCTGAAAATTGAACTGACCCATTTGAAGCCTTGGACTTGTAATAATTGGGATGGTTTGTAGGTAGAAGTCACAAATAGGTTTTATTAGACTAAGCAGGGCTGAAAAAACGCTTGGCATTTACAAGTAAAATGTCTAACCTTGGTAGCACTCCCAGAAATAATAATTAAGTAGGAACTAAATGGCTTGCTTTATTTAAAACTTTTTACCAGAAAAATAACACTAAGATAGTTCCAAGAACTTCATGTCCCAGTAAACTAACCAAAAAGTTACTATCCTGTATTTCAGCAAGTGCCTCCATGCTCATAACAAGAATTCATTCTTGGTACGGTTTTGGTAGCTCCATGGTGTTGCAACAGCAGGGAGCACAGTGTGGGCTGCAAAAGCCGTCCGTGAAGGTAAGCACTCCAGTGAAGATCCTGTAGGAAGCTCTGCACCGTATTACTTCCTGGCTATAACACCTCCATCGGATTCATAGACCCAGAGGAATCCCTTTAAAGCCTCATTCCATGGTGTTCCTGAAGGAAAGGAGGGAAGAGGGGCAAAGATACCCTAGACCATCTCAAAATGTATGCAGTTGGCAGGGTTAACCTCACCAGGTGTTGCAGAACTGCACTCTGAAGACTGCATTGGAGCTACAGCCACTGGTTTAGAGCATCTTGTTCAGAGCTAGATGTGCTAGAGTGAAAGTGGCTTGAACTTGTCTTCTTCAGCTCTACAACATGTAAATCATGCAACCTTTATTAAACTCATTAGCGGTAACGTGAATGTGAACAGATGTGTGTAACATTCTCTAATTTAGTGGAAGGGGAACAAAGAAACAGTCTTGCATGTTGTCCCTTACCTTGACCTCATTCTTCACCTAACACAGATTTTATACAATAATATACAGCACTGCAAGCAATAGCTCTGCAGCCTCTGGCCAGTCACCTGAACGCTTACAGAATGAGCTTTATAGCAGCCAATTAAACATGTAGTAGTTTACATACAAGCAGTATTGGGCTATTGCACATCGATGAAAAAATATTTCTTCAGTTTAATCATACAACTTTTAAAAATAGGTTTCTAAGAATGAGTTTTAGAGTACAGGAAGGAAAGTAAGACAAATTTAGACATATTATTCTATATTAGCATGCTTGAATATGTTAAAATCACAGGTCTTACACATCTGACATGGCCTTTTGTGGGTCCTGAGCTTCTGTGCTGTTTTCCCTTAAGACTTCCTTACATATGCAAAAAATACTGAAAATCTGTGTGGAAGTGCTGGTGACAAATCCTTTGACACTATGACATGATGAAGGAACAAGCCATCTCAATGAATAATTTTGCAGTTTATTAGCATATTGAAGTGTTTTGATTAATTTTGCTTAAGTGAATGACAGGAACTGTTTTATCATGTACCCTGCTTATTTCACTATTATTTGTCCTATTTAAATCTATCTTTATTTTTAATTATGCATAGGCAGGGCACATTCCTAGGACCAGAGGTGTCATGACACTGATATTAATTAAAAGGCTACTATAGAAATAGTAGATAATCCTGTGATTGAGTTGTGCTTCTCAGCCATATTCAGAGTCTAGGAAGACAAACAATCCCTTAGGGGGAAAGGATATTTATTTTTTAGACTACATAACTTGCAAGTGCTCAAGCTAGCTGTGTGACTTGTTCACATTTGCTATGCAAACATAACATATAATAAACCTAAATGACTCAGCATGAGAGTAAGGGAGAAGACAACAGTATTGCTTGCCTCTCCAGCTTATTAACTCTCCCAAAGCAATACACACAGTCCTGTTGGGCTCACTTCAAGTCATTTAAACATAGGGTGTCTTAAACGATACTAGATCCTTATGTTTAGCCAGCTGAATCATGTCCTTTGTATTTCTAGAGAGCATTACTGCTCATATCAAATTCTATTGTGTTTGTATTAGAATGAGGGTGGAAAACCAGCATCTGCCTTCACTGAATGCAGTATTTCTGCAAGTCACAGCGAGGGAATCTTGCCAGGATGCCCAAAATCTCAAACACTGGTTTTGAATACTGCATAGACCTGAAGCATAAAGTGAAACTGCAGTCCTCTTCCCAATGGCCAGACTGAAGGAGTTTGTGTGTGACCATCATAGGTATGATTTGACATTTAGGAGACTAAAATTGCAATGATAAAAAGTTCAGATCCAGCATCAGTGAGAAACACCTCAGCCTTGTGAGAATTTAACAGCATATCAAGGACTTTTTTGCTGGAGTTTAATGTGCTCAAGTGCCAGCCATGCAAGTTTTTGCTCCCTGGGAACCAAAGTAGCACAACAGCTACTGGAAAGTTTTCACACTATTGCATTTGTAGAAATTAGTTTTCAGTGTGATTTCTCCCCCCCACCCCCCCACCCCCCCCCGAGGCTTTTCATTTTTTTTCATTTGCTCATCCTTTCCTCAGGTCCCCACCCTTCCCAGGACACTGACATCCTGCTTAACATTATCTGAACTAGAATCTGATGAACAGAGCTGATATTTTTTCTTCTATGTTTAACATCTACAAAACTTAATGGGAATGGAGGTAGTGGTAGGTGAGTATAATTTTCCCTGTCATTTGAACCCCATTCACCACACTTTGCAATGCAAAAGGAGTATCTCCAGTTGGATTCTTTCTTACAGTGGACTCAATGGGAGAGGTGGATGTGTAATATACATCTATACATTTGTAAGGGAAAAATGGTAGCTTTGTTACAGAAGTACACATATTAGTATGGGTTGTTAGATGAACTGACATACATACACAGTCTAAGAATCATGAAAAGCCTGTTTTAGGCCTCATTCTTACATTAGAGAATATTTTGAACAGAAAGCTCTGCAACGTGAAGCAGAATCGTAGAATTGCAGGAAATGTAATGCTTTTTTTCCCCCTGTGGTTAACCTCAAAGTTATTTTAGGTGATGTTTTGCTGGATATGCAGCACTAAAATGAAAGGAAGAACTGCTTCTCTGTCATCCATTTGCCTCTATGTGTATTCGTGATGGGATTTACCTACAATGTTAGCTGGACAACGTTTGACTTCAGGCATCCACAGTGGCAGACATAACCCTGCTCCCTCAGCATATGCCATGCATTCAGCTTTAAGAGGCTTGGCACAAAGACTCCTGGTTTGGGTTCCTCTCACCCACCTTCTGAGCTGGAGCAAAAATGTAGCTATTTGTGCAGTTTTTACATGCAGCATCAGGTCATTTTTCAAGGCAGGGGGCTTTTGTCAGACCAAAGCAGTCCAAACAGGACTAACTACCCTGCAAGCACCTCTTGGATTGCTCAACTCCTCTATATCCATGAAAGAAAAAGAGAAAACATATCTGAGGAGAACATCCAATCCTAAATTCATTTTCTGGTGTGATCCTCTTGGGTTTGAAGACTTGACCTTCCCCTTCTAACTGGACTGCAGTAGCTCTGAGACCTCCCAGCCTTTAAGAGCAGGAGGAGAATCTCACCACTGATAGGACACCAGAATAGATGGTTCTCCACCTTACACGCTAGGCAAAGGCCAAGAACAAGCATTTGTAACCCTTTGCTCATCCTTCCCCCAAACACTCTTTGCTGCTGCTAGTGAGAATAGCCTTCCCCAGGACACACCTGGTGGGTCCTGGTTTGGTACTGAACCTTCTTCCTCTTACCTTGATGCTCTGCCAAAATGTCTTCCTAGTGCACAATTACTTAAAGGTTTTGTAATGGTCCACTGGCTTCTAGCTTTTTCTCCTGTTCCTTAAAATGTTCCTAACAAAGTCACAACCTGTAAGACTAAGTAGCTACTTTATTCTTTACTTTTCCACAAAGAAGCGAGCACAAAAGATTAATCTTGGAAGCCCATCTCATCACACAGACCAGTCTCTCTTGTACTTGAGAAACAAGGTCTCTTCAGCTTAGAAGGCTGTAGGAGCTTCTGTTCTTACAAATAAGCTCATGAGATGTCAACCAAAATTGTCCCTAAATAACTGGGTGGAAAAAAATGATCCGGATTTTTTAATGGCTATTGTTCAGGGTTGCTGAAAGATAAAATATGGGTGATAATGTATAACAAATAAAGAGGAGTCAAAGGTAATTCAGTTTGCTGTAGTCTTCCTTTCTTCCATGCCACCTACCTCTCTGCAGAGAAACACAAAGCAGCTGTTTGTCCATCAGCTTCCCCGAGTTCTCAGGTACAATTAAGCTTTTCTGCAGAGACGTCATGTTAGGATTTATCTCACCTTAGGTGTTTATAGGGTAGGCATCTACTGCTGGGCTGGTCTAGACTCACCTTGGACTGGTCATTAATGGAGAGAAATGAGCACTTCTAGAGCATGATTCATCTGACCCTGCCTTTGACATCTATGTGAGAAGATGAATCTCTCTCCAATGCTTGTTCCTCTTCTGTTATAACTGACCTCAGGTGTTGAATTTGCTTTATTGACTTTGCAAATGCAGTCAAGCACAGAAAAGAACAAAAAAAAGTACCTCAAAAAAATTAATAGGTTAATTTCTTGACAAATTTGACAAATTTTATAAGAAATGGTATTGCACACATGACCATAAACATGAAACCTTCAAGCTCTGTCTTCCTCCCATACCAATAGTTGACATTCCATCATTTTATACATAATTGCTCTTAAGTGACAGAGCTGATAGCTCTACAGATTTCACCTCATGGGAAGATCAACCTGGAAAACTTTGGTGGCAAGAACTCCCAGGGCCTGAATGTATCCTGGCAACAGCACACAAGTGCTATGCCAAACTGTGGGCTGTGAGGACTTCAGGGAGCCAAGCAAACATCCTGCGGTGCCTTAGGCTGCTTGATGAGGAGTCCATTTCAAAAGGATGCTTTCTCCGAGGTCTTTGCTTCCCAGAGGTGTGTGGCCGTATCTTGAGATGATGAGGCAGTAAAAAGAAGCTGTTTTTCTTTGCTTCTTTGGCCAGTGGTGGTGTAAATAACTGCAGTAAAAAATAATCTTTGGGACAGGACACATTCACCCTCAGTGGAATACATGATTTTTGCCTATTTATTAAAATGGAAGAGCTGGTAATTGTGGTACTTACATTTGTGTAACAGAGACAGAGGTGTGGGGTGAATGCAGGTGATGCTTAAGGGTGTAGAGATAGAAATGTAGCAGTGAGCTTGGAGAAAGACTCCAACCAGGTGAAGGAAACGTCAGGTTGAATCCTGCACGCCCTCAGGAGCACTCCAAACAGACATTGGCTTTGGCTAGATTTAGCAGTGGCTCCTTTGGCTGAAGCCAGGTAGACATGAGGGCTTTCTCTGAGGCTGACAGGTGGTGGTGAGATGGCTTGTAAAGGGGAGCTGCTGACTGGGAGTAGAAACACAGCCTGGAGCAGCGAGGCTGGATGTCCCGCAACATGACCAAACCACACATCCCACCATGGTGAGCACACCTATCACACTCACTGCTACGAGTGCGTCATATCCCAGATATACCCTATATATGTATAGTGTGTGTATATATATATATATAGCCTATACTACTTGGCATACTCAGAATACACCTCAGCCTGTACTAGATAAAACACAAGCGTAAGACATAGGGTCACACAATCCTCCTTGCTGCTGATCAGCCCTTGCTGCTGAGAGAAGCACAAGGAGGTCCAGTTTATTGCTCCTGGTGAAGCCTAGACGTGAAATGACCCCCAGCCCCTGCAGCTGTGGGGACATGGGGAGAACTGGAGCAACCCCAGAGCTTGCCATAGCACCATTTGCTCGGCCTGCCTGAGAGACAAAACGCAGGCAGCAGTTTGTGCTGGGCGGGCAGCGGGCATGTGCTGGAGCGTGGCTGGGAACTTACGGGCAGGGACTTGACAGCTCTGTCTCTTGGCAAAAGGTGGGCCAGCATGGACGGATGGACGGAAGGTAGATAGGTAGGTAGGTAGATGGAACGTTTTGGTGGCTGCTTGGCCGAGTTAAAAGCAGTTTTGAGGGCTTCATGTGCTCAACTGTGTTAGACCCAGGGGCTCCCCTGCCCGGCTCCAGCCTCAGCCTCCCTACTTTCCTTGTGCAAGCACCAAGCCACGGAGGGGAGGCCACGGTTACAGCGGAGGGGACAGCTTGCGGTGGGTTTGCTTTGGCTTTTTAGGAGGCGTTAAGGTGTACGTGGCTAGTGGGTGTGCTGGGGAGCCTGCAGTTGGGGGAGGGATCATGAGGTCCTGTCTCATCTAGAGCATGAGGCACACACCTGGGGACACAGGGCATGGGGGCAAAGTCTTTGTCCCCATATTTTAATTTTTTATCCAAAGCAAGCCACCATGAAGGGGAAGGAAAGGAGGCCAGGACAGGAATGTGTGGCCTGTAAGTGGGCAGTCAGAGCCCAATTACCAGTTAATTGAGGTGCATTAAGGCACAGAGCACACCCACAATACAGCTTCTAAAACTAACACAGCTTTTGTTGCCACTTTCCTGTTATTTCACTTAAGCAGTTTTGGGGTGGGGGCTTTTTGGTAGCTTTGGTATAAAACAAAGCTTCTGCAACAGTGAGGGAACTTACATCTGTTTCCACCCCCCCCCTCAGTGCCCCCCCAAATCTCACAACACATCACTATCAGTCCCAGAGGTGTGTTACACACTCCTTCTCCGAGTGAGATACTGCTCTCCGGTGTCTGCACATCTGGATAAAGCAGACAAGCGACAGGGGCTGGATCCACACCGCAAAGGCATTAACCTTTAATGCTCCACGTCGCTGCCTGGCTGCTCAGCCGGATAACCCTGCACATCCCAAAGGCTCAACCCGTGCCACCGGGAAGGTGACAGCACCCAGTGCCCTGGCTGGGGGTGCTGCCTGGGTGATCTCCAGAGCCAGTTCGCCAGGCTGTCCTTGAGCTGCTGGCTGGCAGCGCCCTCCTGGCAGCATTGAGAACTGCCACCAGAAACCACTTTTCAGGAATAAACAGCCCCAGGGGCCATTTCAGCAGCAATCAGTTTATTCCAGCTGTACCTAATTGGAGTGAGGGCTGGAGCCCCATCTCCCCCTCCTGCACTGGAGGCCAGTGCTTCCCTCCTCACAGGACGCTCAAGAGGGGTCAGAAACAGCCCCGCGCAGGTCTAACGCCGGAGCAGCGGGGAACGGCCCGTTTGTGCCGGGGTTCGTCTAAGGAAATGCAGAGGCGGAGGGAAGAGAAAGGGGCTTGTGTGGCTTGGGGACCCCCCAGATGTACCTCCACCGCGAAAACGTCCTCGCTGCTCCCACACACTCTATCGCTCCATGCCCTTGGTGGGAGAAAAAAGACACTGCGTGGTTTTGTTCGGTCCTCTGCTCCAACGGGACATTTCTCAGGGCTAGCTCTGACGTCAGGAGGGATTTTGGGTGCCAGTGCTCAACCGGCAAACAGAGGCACATGGCCTCAGGCGGAGCTGCGCCTGGTCACCCGGGCTGGTCCCATCCCAGGGGAGGCTCCCCATTTACTATATGCAGCGCCGAGAACACTGACACTTCCAAGCACGTTAGCATTAGTCAGCGAGCTGGAACAGCATGGAAATATAATCCAAGGCCACACATGACACACAAAGACGTTCCTATTTATCAGTGAAAACAGGAGTGAGTGGTGTTTGCCCATGCTGGATTGGGAGCTGGAAAAGATGGAGGCACCGTCCGCACTGCGGTGTCAGTAACTCGACAGCAATACAGTTTAGGAAAAAACTGACATAAGTTTTAGATTTTATTCATTCGTACATTATTTACAGCAGTTGCTTTCATATTACAATTCTCTTTCATCTTTTCAGTTTTCACTTATAAAAAATTAACCAAATAAACCTTATATAACCAAATTTATCACAGCAGGTCTGGTTAATTTTCACAGTTACAGCGGCCATCAGGAACAGAACTTAAGTACCTACAAGTCATTCACCCAGAGCACCTCGCCCGGCCCTGCCCGAGGAGGCCCTGCTGTCCCTCGAGAGCTGGCTGGCTCCCGGGGCTCCGCCGACGGAAGACGGAGAGACTGCGCCGCATCGGGATAACGCTGCGTAGGCTGGAGCTCAAACGCCTAAAGCACACCGAGGGCTAACTCGCACACGTCTTAACACGTCCTGCCATGCTAGAGGAACTGGTTTGTAGCGATATGCCTTGATAGCACGCAAACAGCTTTCCAACAGAGCTGACTGCTGCTTCCCTCCACCAGAAAATGATATTAGTTTATTCTATTTTCTGCTACTGTTGAGCCCCAGTAGTGCAGCAGCAGAGTACACCGGGGTACGAGACTGCGGCAATGAGCATCTGCCTTCCCCTGTGCGACTCCGACAGCTCTTCCGTGTGTCTGTCTCTCCCACCAGGAACGGTATTTGCAGTAACTCACCCTTAAAACTACTGTGAAAAACCTGCGCTGTGCAAGGACTTCCAGCGCCAAAGAACGATTCGGGCGGAGGGATCCTATGTGGGCAAGTTCTGCCAAGGTGAAGTCCAGTCCCAGAGACCGACAGCCTTTGCTAGTACTTAATCCTGCTCCCCAGGTGCAACAGCAGCACTGACACCAGTGTGTTCCTAACGGTATCACCTTCATTAACTATCTCCCTGCGCTCTCCCCCACGTGCTCATTTGCTTTACAGTGGTAATTATTGCTGTTTTAAAATATGTTCATATTTCTTTGAGGACTTGTAGCCACTTCCCGTCACAAAGTACAGTACATACTATGCTGAACATAGAAAACACAAGACTAATTTCACATCGGTCTTGTACAACGGTGAAGAGATGCAGAGTAAGAGGCTGTTCGGGGGGAATCCAAGTTTCTATTTAGGCATGAGTTTAACCTGTAACTCATGAACTAAAAAGCCACTGCCTTAGACATCACAAGCAGTTCTGGTAAGCAATCTAGCCCCAGTTTTGGGTTTGTTTTTGTTTTTTTTTTTTTAACTGACGTTGGACATTTTCCAAATGCATACCACACATCTGCTTAACACTACCAAAAAAAAATATTATTTTTTTCCTTTACCTTTACTGCATTTGTCTCAAGAAAACTTTTGCTTTAATAAAATAACACAAGCACACAAACTGCTTAAAGCTAACGGCCCAGCACAATCATAAGTACAACTCACAAAGCAATGGATGCTTTGTTAAACCTAATTATATCTTAAAAAAAGCAAATATACATATTACAAGTCAAAAGGACTAAGCTTTGGAGGAAAAGAAATTGAAAACATTAGCTATATGTTCATTATGCTTACATAGCAGTAGCTGCTTCTGTATTCAAATATGTTACTCGTAAATAAATTTACAGTTGCATTACGTATTTGTTATGCTCTTCGTCTGAATAAGTCCATCTTCTACTACTTAGATGTTAAAAGCATATTATCTCCCACAACTGACCATTGTGTAATTACAAAGACAGCACTGAACAGCAATTTTAAGCAGCGATCAAACTCCAAATGCTGACTTAGAGCTTGTTGTTTTAAATGATACTGTGTTTTAACTAAACCCTCTGTTGTTCATTCTGTTATTTTATTTTCAATGAAGGTACTCCAAATGACCATTCAGGTAGCAGTTTTTCAGTGGGACATGAGCATAATCTCTGTGCATAGTCTCTATTACTGAGGGATGCAAGAGCACACCATGTTTTTGCTCAAGATTCCGTGCGGATCTATTTGGGGGGCGGGGGAGAGAAATTATTCTTTTGTGTGTTAAAGCTTATTTAACAGTTTGCATCCCTTTGTTTTCTTTATGTGGTACAGGATATTCCACCGCAAGGCTTCAGTTAGCATGGAATTAAAATGCCTTTATTAAGCTTTAAATAGAGTGCATACCAACAGCATCATACTAGCGCTAATGAAACACAGGCTCCCAGCACATTGAAATGAGATTGTTAATTCAGAGGTAACCGGAGCTGGTTCCTGCCCTTGTGTGTTTCGCAATTTGGAAATCCCTGCAGTCAGTCTCTATCCATTTGCACCTCAGCCAGCAGATCTGGCAAATTAAAAGGCAGCAGACCTGCATCACGGACAGATACGGTTCGGTGAGCAACAGGCAGCAGCAAGGATCGTGACGAGGTTTTGTAAAACCATAGTTCCCTTGGGAATTCTGACCGTGGGACTTTCTGTTCTCACCCTCCAGGGCCTTAGCCTGCTCTCCCCGGTGCCGAGGTGCAGTTTATCACAGCAAGGAAAGGGCCTGATCCCCCCCAGGCACCGAGCTCTTTCTGCTCCTGCTGCAGATGTGCGGCACTGGGCCGCCAACAGGCACATCTGACCCTCAGACCTGCTTCTCCTGCACGGGGAATATTAAATTCAGATGTCATGACGTAAAGCATCACCCCCATTTTACATGGGGACGAACGCAGAGGGGAAACGACCGTCCAGGTCCCAGCCCTGGGGAGAGATGTCCCCAGGGTCGTTTATGCCCTGCGTTCACTGAAGGGCGATGCCAAAGCAAGTTCAGATGCAGAACTGGCCCTTGGGATTTTAAGGATTTAGGTGCATCCACCCTGCATGTAGTGGAAGAGGCACGACTTGTGCCCTGCGGGCTGCGACGCTGGCTTTGGGCACACAACTATGCAGCATCGCAAATGCTGGTCCTGCTTGTGTGCCCCACACCACCCCCATTGCATGCTGCCTGCAACGACCAACCAGCTCAACGCCGCAGCGCTACCAGACCTCAGACCCAAAGGGCACAGAGCACCCGTACAGTCTCCTTATAATACTGTTAAACTCATCTTGCTTCTGACAAATACGTTTTAAAACAAGGCTGCTTCTCCCCCACAGGGTTGGCTACACTGCCAACTATCTCCTTCCATGATGGCCAGCCTGGAAAGCTCCGCAGCCAAGGTAGCCCGTGGCCGTGCATCTCCTCCCCAAGCAGGCAGTGCCCCACAGCAGCCCTGACCTCCCCGGCTGCTCCCGGAGCCGTATGCGCCGCAGAGGCGGGAGCGGATGGACCGCGCAGGGGAGAGCCCAGCTCCTGACGTTCCGTCTTGTGCATGGGTACAGCCTGCAGCACGCTCAGCAAGAGGCGAAGGCCTGCTCAGCAATACCGTCCCACATACCGCACGGTAACAGCGAGGTAGGGGAGAAGAACGGCTTTCAGCTGATGGCAATGCCCCAAACTTTGCTGCGGCAAGAAGCACTGCAAAGGGCATCTCCCAGCAGAGACGAATGATGGCTGCTGTTTCTAAGCATCTTGCAGGTGCTGTCTGCTTCACGGAGGGAAAACACATCATGATTTTACGACAAATACCAGTTCAAGGGTTTAAGTAAGATTAGAAACCACTTTCCTTGTTGCTTTGATTGCTCAGCATTATTGGCCTGGGACCATTCAGGGACCAAACTTCTCACAGAGGTTATTGCCAAATACTACGTGTGCTTGAGAAGCCAGTTTGCTCAGGATGCGCAGGGCATTCCCACTCACTCCACAGGGAATTGCCCAGGCTATGCCAGAGGGCTGGGGCAGCCCCGAGGCTGTGGACCTCAGCCACAGAAACGCAAATTTCCCCCCCCCCCCCTTTTTTATTTTTTCATCTTTTCAAGACAGACCTTTACATGGACATCACACCCTGACCCTGTAAGGTGCCTTCCCCAGTGAGCAAGAGCTCTGGCCCCAGTCCCCTCTGAGCAGAGGACACTTGAGCAGTGCCTACTGCACAGGGATCAGCAGAAAAGCTATGCTGCTGAGAGAGCTGCCAAGCGAGGAAAATGCATCCTCAGTGCCACCGCACAGCACGCAGCGTGAGGGCAGCGGGCTGTAACAACCCACATGCACAGCAAAGTAGGAGGCAGCACCTGGCACAGCTAGGGGAAGTTCCTTCACATCTCCAACACATCTTCCACCTAAATCTGAAGCAGTCTTCCTAGCCATCACGTTTACTAACTGAGGCTAAGACCCAAGAGATGCTCCACTCTTCCCCACACTCCAGCTAGAAGTGCCCTTGGAGGGAGACACCACCAAAATAAATTAGGAGCATCCCCTGCCATCTCACACTGATGGGAGTCTCCGTTGGAATTAGACCTGACTGGCCATAGGCTCTCAATGGATTTCTGGCAGTAGGTCCAGACCACAAGTTCTTCTGCTCAGGACCAAACCCACAACCATCTGCTGCTGCTCTGCACCACTCAGGTGCCGAACTGGGATGGGAGCAGTCAGGAGGTGACGCTCAAGCCCAGAGAAAGGGGATGGTGATGGTCCCAATGCAGGGCTGAGTTGACCACAGCTACCTGGTGCAGGAGAAGCAAGAAGCTCCCCAAGGGAGGCTGCAAAACCAGTACTGGCAGGGCACAAGCGATGAGCTGTGGGGTCTTACTTTTCCATGCAATGCTGTTTCAACCAGAGCACCCTGGAAGAGGCACCGCGGATGGATGGATCCACCAAAGGCCGTTCAGCCTCAGCACATCACCCCGTGAACTGCACCGTGCTCCACCAGCACGCCGGCTCAGGCAGCGCGGGCAAGGCAGGCTGGACCCTGGGGAGGGCAGTGGCTGAGCCTGGCATGGCCCGGAGCCCAGCGGCCACGCAGAGCAGCGGGAAGAGGCTTTCTGGCTCCAGAGCTTACCCGAGCTATCACATTTAGGGACACTTCCCATGAATGCAGATGAAATGACAGTATCACTTGGTGCTTTTAAGCCCAACCTTGTCTAATCCTATTCAGAGCAGCTCCGGGTGGGAAAGCAGCAGCAACGCCAGAGGTCCTGACCCCTGGTCTGCCGCTGCTACCAGAGATGCAGCTCTGGCAGCCAAGTGGGCTTCCCAATAAAAACTGGGGCTGGGATCAGTGGTGTTTCACCCGCCAGCCCTCTCCATCTTCCGAGGAAAGCAAAGCCCAGCCTATTTGGCAGCCAGCCCTTTCCTTCAGAAACGAGCTGTCCTGGCTGGAGAGCTGGAAGCAACCAGCTGGATTTTTTCCAAAGAGCCCAGTCACAAAGCAACTGGCAGAAGCGCTAAGGGAAGAAATTTGCTCAGCAGCTACCAGCCAAGTGGCAATGCCTCAATCCTTTTCGGTGCATCTCCGGCAGCCAGGGCGCCCCAGGAGGAATGCAGACAGCACCCCAAAAGCTGCACCTTTCCAAAGCACTTCTTTCCCAGGCAACTCAACAGGTATTACAATCCAATATTGTAGTATCGTCAGTTAAGGTTTAACATTTTTAAAGAAAATACTGGTAACCTGATGGTACTTCTGTGTCTGTGGGATCTGGTGGGATTTATTCCAGGTTTGGCTTTTCTGACAGGATGTGGAGTTTTATTACAAAGGCACAGGTCTCAAATAAAACCAGCAACATTCTTTTAATTAAATATCCCAATAAAAAAATTAACACTCAATTTAGGCTTCATGTATTCCTCCCTTATTAAGAGACTAGTTTTGGTTTTTTTCCCCTCTGGAAAGGTTTTAGTGCAGTGATTATATAGCAACAGAAAAATAAACTAAAAAAGGCACAAACTGTTTTGTGGTTTTTTTTTTTTTCTTTCAACTTTTGCTAACACTTTATATTTGTCTATTTTACTTCGGTTAATAAATCACTGAATGCAGCAAGAAAATATTCTGCCAATTTCTGTACACTATACAAAAACCCTACCAACAGTACATTATTTCAGCTTCAGGAGAAATGTACAGCATAGAAAGACTTTTAAAAATATAGTGACCCATACAGAAATTTTGTTAATTAAACTCATGGTCTCTTGCTACAGTGCCGTTCACCATCCTCATTTTCCCCCCTTATTGCTGGGACACACACTGGGACTCTGCCCCTCCGGCTCCTTACAGGCTGGACCGAGCGCGCTACCGGGGCTGTGCCAAACGGCTCCTCCACCCCCGGCATGGGTGCCTGGTCCCGGTCCACGGCCCCGGCGGGGATGGGGTGAGCCCCCTTCCCACTGAGCTCATTCAGCGCTGCCGGCCACGCCTCGGTGCTGGGAAAGCTTTTGGCTGGAGAGGAAAGGGCAGCTCTCGGTAGGAGCGAGACGCAGGCAGCCCCCATGCGTGGGTCCATGCCGCCTGCCCCCCGTCCGCCCCACGGCTCCGCTCCTCGCCTCTCCGCGCGCCCCACGCCGCCTCCCTTCCGGGGCTCTCCCGCTGATGCTTCCATTGTGTTTGCAAGTGCAAGCGTGGTTAACACATGCTCTACCCTTTCATCAAGTTCATCGTAATAGGTGTTGGGTTCCCCCCCCCCCCACGCATAATAGTTCATAAAATAGTAACTTTTTTTTTTTTCCCCAGGAACTAAATTAAAGGTGTTTTCCCTTTAAAAGTATTAACAGAGCTGAACCCCTCCACCCACCCCAAATTAAGTGCAGCCAGAAATGGTTTTCTTTATACTTCTGATATCACGTTTTAAAAATTAAAACCTACCGATCTTTTTTTTTCCCCAAGACGTAATTCATGCAAAGTTGCTATTTGTTTAAATAAGTTATAAAAGTTGATATCTCAGGCTAGAAGAAGCTGTAGTCTTGGTTATTCTTTAGTTGGCAGGCACTGTACATACATACCGGGTACAGACGCATGCCGAATCTGCTTTGCATTGCTTTTTGCATTGTACAATTCACAAATCTGACATCATTAAAGCAGTTAATTACCTTTGATGGAAGGCTGCAGTGAGGCCGTCTACATTTACCAAACAAGCAGCTGGTTAAGATAACAAGTATGCTCCCCCCCACCCCGGCGCTCCCCAAAATGCTATTATCTGTCACACGTTGCTTCTCTGAAGTGGTTAGATTTGGTGCGCACATTAATGTGCAAATGTGTTGCCATAGGAACTGCAGCCTCCATTACGCCTCAATGACACCATTCAGCAAAAGCCAAAACTAAAAATAATAACAACAACAACAAAAAAAACCCACCCCTTAAAAATAAAATAAAAACAAACAAACACAAAACCCCGAAAGGCAGCAAAGAGAAAGTCCAACGCACATGCGGAGTCTGGCCCAGGACTGCAGGTTACGCGTGGCTACAGAACAGCGCAAGAGATATTTAGGTTTGATCTTAACTTCACGCTATGGTACAACGGCGCTCAAGAGTTCAGCCGGTCCGAGTCTGTGCTGGCTTAGGAAGAAGGGGGGGAATGGAGCGGAGTCGTGGTTACCGGATGCACCCAGGGTCTCTCAGACATTTGGCAGAATGAGGCACATCCAAAAAAAGTGCAACACCAGTGCCGTGGTGGCAGTGCGATGTGGTTGAGTGCGTGCACGCGCTTTCCTCTTCATGCATTGTA
Source organism: Pelecanus crispus (assembly GCF_030463565.1). Classification (NCBI taxonomy): domain Eukaryota; kingdom Metazoa; phylum Chordata; class Aves; order Pelecaniformes; family Pelecanidae; genus Pelecanus; species Pelecanus crispus. The sequence continues at coordinate 77,807,163 of NC_134646.1, forward strand.
GCAAGCGGGTTGGGGCGGGGGTTTTTTGCCCCCCACCTTTTCTTTGAAAACTATTAACCAGTAAATAACGGTAAGACGAATGCATATTCTACTTACTGGTGCATGGAATACTGAAAACTGCATTCAAGTAATATTTCTGCACTATTATGAATGCATCACTATGTTATCTTACATTTGGAAAAGGAGAAGACTATGTACACCAGAGCAGTGGTACTATTTTGCAGTTAAAGTTTCTGTGCTTTACGGAGGTACCTGGGAAGGAGAGGCCGCCGCTCCGCTCCGCTCTGCCCCGCCAGGTCGCAGGACTCCCAGCGCCACCACCTACAGCATGCGAGGAAGGAGCGCTGCTCGGCCGGACCGTCGAGCTGCACGGAGCAAACCAAAAGATGACATGAGGGAACAAAAACTCAACCCAAAATTGGCAAATCAACAGTGACGAGAAATAGAAGGGCAATTTATTATTTTTGAAGGAGGAGGAGGGAAAAAAAAAGAAATTTTTTTTTTGTTTGGTTGGTTGGGTTTTTTTTTATTCTTCCCGCAGCTGCAGGCGGTAGCGGTGGTAGCGGAGCTGGAAAAACATTCTCTCCAGTAAGGAGCGCGTCATCCCCGGCAAGGCGTAATGTTCGACGACACCCACGTGCTTGAACCCCAAGGACTCGTAGAGCTTGTGGGCTGCCATCTTCACGGCCGTGGTTCCCAGCACGACGGAGGAGTAGTTGTTGAGCACGGCAAACTCCAGCACTTTGCGGCCCAGGGCCTTGGCGATCCCTTTGCCGCGGTAGTTGGAGTCGACGGACATGCGGCGCAGCTCCACCGTGTTGTCCTCCTCGTTGCCCCGCGCCGCCACGATCCCCACCACGTTGCCGTCCAGGACGGCGACCCAGAAGCAGGAGCCTGCGGGAGATAAAGCAGCACATGTAGCTGTTGGCCGCCTCGCACAGGCAGAACGGGCAAGGCACCCGCTTCTGAACACGCCGATGGGAGCCGGGCTCGGGGTCGGAAATCGCCACTCTCTCACACGTGGGGGCTAACGACCTCCATAAATAAGGACCAAGCTTTCTTTTCCCTTGCCACTGTGAAGGGAATGTTGTTTTCCAGAGGAAAACGCACAGGAAAGTCGCTACGAACCAAAACATGAGATTCCTAGGGACCAGGTGTTATCAAGCGCATTTGGCTGCCATCACAGACAGGGAACGATCCTCGGCTCACGGCGGCACACCATGGGTAACTCCTGGCCCCCCCAGCCACGCTCTCCTGTCCCAGCGCTAACTTCGCTGCAGGGAGTCCCGGATCCCTCCCAGCCCAGCACAACCCATCTCTGGCTGCTTCTTGCACCCCACCCTGAGAGCCGGCAGCGGCGCGGGCAGCCCCTTGTACGCTTTTTGCTGCCAAACTCCTCCTCTACTAGCAGCCACACTTTCCAGAGGCTCTCGTCTCCAGGCACACAGCTCGCCTGCGGCGCGGGCAAAGCATCATCGGGCTCATCAGCTGAGAGCCGCGGATGTGCTCTGGGCAGACCTGTGCTCTCCAAACGGAGCAGGGCCGGCCGCAGGCAGGGAGCCCCCGGGGGAGAAGCAGAGGGTGGTGCACAAAGCACCCCTGGTGACTGGGGAGGGCAGGATCTGACCCAGATGCCAGTGAGGGGAGGGAAGGCTGAGCCCCTTTCCCCGGTGCTGTGGCAAGAGGCATGGAGCCGGCTCGGAGCAGGACGGGGACGGGAGCGGGAGCCCCTGTGCCAGGGCAGAGCAGGCAGGGCTGGGACGCACGCACGGGGAGGTGGCGGGGCTTCCCTAGGTCTGGGAAACCTGTTCCTGCCGTGGGCCAGGCACCCAGCCGTGGTCCCAAGCTCTTGTTGGGACTCACAAGGGTGTTGCTTTTTGGGTGCAATGCAAGAGCAGCCCTGATGGCTCAGGGCTGCCAGGGAAAGGGACAATGCCACCCAGCCCTGGGCACCCAGGCAGTGGTGCAGCATTTCCCCTCCTCAAATCTCAGCACCTTCCCACCACTGCAAACAGCGTGCAAAGGAGCACGGAAAACACTCTGGAAGAGAGATGCCACGGGAAAGGCAATCCACCGCAGAGAAACTGCTGCAAGCCCCTAGGAGGAGAGGAAGATCCGTCCCTCTTCCCCAGGGACACTTTGCCCTCAGCCAGCACCCAAAGCTTGTTCACAGCCATGACTGCAGCCTTGCCAGACGAACAGCGCTGGCTGCACCCCGAGGGGAGCCGGAGCGCCGTGAGCACTGCTCCAGGCACGCAGGGACAGCATGAGGACCCGGCCTCCCTGCGGTATCCTCCTGCCAGCCCCTTCTCCAACCCACAAAGCCTGGCTTGTTTCTGACCTCCCCCCATGCAAATCTGGATACACAAGCGCATCCTCCTCTTGCGGACTTCAGGGGCTCAGCGCAGGACTTGCCCAAGACAGCTGCAAATAGAAAAATCCAAACTGGGCAGCAAGATGAGAAACTAGGATCACAAAAGACAGCGAAGCATGAACAGAGGAAAATGCCATATACAACCCCCAGGAAGAACATCTCCTGTGCACAGCCAAGATCAGGCTCACCCACGCCTTTTTCCCCCCGCAGTTTGGGGTGCTCATGGCCAGACCCTCCTTGCTTTGGAGCTGCTGCTCCTCTGCTGGTGTGTGCCAGGCGAGAGCATCTCGTGAGCTGGGAACATGGTGCTCAAGCAACTCGGGCCAAAACCGTGTAGAGTTTCAGTGAGCAAAACCAGCCCATCCTTAATTGTTCCCCGGCACCAGTCAGCTGGAAGTGCTGCTCCAGGAACGAGGACGCGGCTTAATGAACAGGTTGTGTTTTTGGGGGTGCAGGGTATCAGCACGGCCACTCTGCAGTGGGGCTGAAGGCTTGGTAGGGCAGATGCTGCCTTCAAGAGCCCAAAGCAAAACCCATCTTAATCAAAGCCCAGGAGCCTGAAGGGCATCCAGTCGGGCTCGGGGCAAGCACATCGAGGTCCCAAGCACTCTGACTACAGCCCCAGTTATGAAGCTCAAATAAAACTGGACCTCACTGGAAAGAGGTACCGATGTCATCTCATCCCACTGCTCGTAACAGCCAACAAACATTCAAGCCAGTGCAATTAGAAACTGCTGTAACTGGAATAGTACAGCATCACTTGGCCTCACCAGCACTGGGACTTGAAAAAAAAAAAAATCACAACTGAAACCCAAGTAATGAATTACTCGGGTCTGAACTAAAGATCCTCACAGAAAATCCTAGTGAAGGAAAAGTGTCTTGAATTGAACTGAAAAGACCAATGCTGTCAGCACAGAGCAACTGCGACCTTAGCTTGGATACTGCTTAATTAACACCCAAGAAAGCACACTGTTCAATTATGGCAGCTAACGAGGGGCACTGACAGGTCACTCACCAAGAAGGACTTTCAGCGCTCAGGAGGAACATGGCTTCACCCAGAAAAAGAGGATCCCATCACAGGAGAAACCCCTGGGGCACTGCGACCTGTGGCCTTCCCCGGTGCTAAGCAGAAGGAAACGGCACTTGGGCAGCAGCTCCATCTTTAGCATCCACCCTGCCAACTGCCCCGACCCAACGCATGGCACACCTCTAAGGACTGGCGTTAAACAGCCCGGGTGGGTGCTCAGGGGTACACAGCATCGCTCCCCCTGCAATATGGGGGGCAAAAAATTAATAAGGCAACTCAGAGTCCTTTGTTACTGGAGGAGAGCAAAGCATGGGGCGGCAGGAGATGCCTCCCTGGCTCCTGCCTGCGGGACAAATGCACCTTGCAACTTGGCGAAGCCATTGGAAGAGAGGGATGAATTCTTCTGCGCTTCCCCGCAGCGCAGGGAACCAGCCCAGGTTCAACCCAGCACACCGGGCTTGTCCCCGCCTCCAGAGCGACGAGCAGCTCCAGCGATGCTCACTTTTGTTCCCACCGCGAGCAAGTCATTACGCTGTCACTATCTAGGTCAACAGCTAATTTTTAAAACACTGGGACCCATCTTGACCCATTTATCACGAGCAGTTAAGATGTCTCTCCTCTACTGCTGCGTTGACAGTGCAGCTTGTTCTCCTGCATTCACCTGTATCTCAAAATGTAATTTATTCAGACACGGCCCCAGACAAAGACCTACAAGCGCTGAAGCCCAGCAGCCACCCTCCCTCCGAATACAAATCCCAGTATGGAGCTCACCGCTCTCTGCTCCACAGCCTTGTTCTTAAACTGCTTGTCACGTGGCAGCTCTGCCCAACGTGCCACCCCCCCAGCCCATCCATCACGCCTCTGGCCGCACGGCAAGCACACCACAAAATCTGGGCCACGGTCATCCTCACCCCTATGTGCACAGCCATACAAGCTCCCGTGGCATAGCCCAAAGAGGGGATTCATGAGTCCCCCACCACGTCCAGGGAGCAGAGATGAGAAACAACCCCTGGGAATGCTCCCCTGTGGGCACATGGTGCCATCCCCCGGTACCCACCTGATGCTGAGGCATCCCCAAAAAGTGCCACAAAGTGGCCAGCGACTGGTGCCCACCGAGCCGCAACCAGTGGCACAGCCACCATGTCCCGGTCACCCAAGCCTACACACGGCAACTCCTCCTGGAGCTGCTTCTTCAGCAAGACTGGCTCGTCTTCCTCCAACCAGAGACACCAACCTAGGTTCCTCTTGGCTTGAGGTTACACCATAACTTCCCTGATTGCTTCCCGCTTGTATTCCTGATTTTCCCTGCTTAGCAAGCACCTCTCCTCTGCGGCCACCAAGCCCGAGAGGCTGCTAAAGCTCAACCAGTAACACACTTCCCACCTTTGTAAAACAGCACGTTTCTAGTATTTTTAGATCTTCTGCCTATTTAAAACCCAATTCTGGACATGCCCACCATGGCAGAGCCCACAAGGCCCTCCACGCGCCCAGCCCCCTCTGACCACCCTTCAGGACAGAGGCCGTACCCCCACACCCGGCCGGCCCAGCGGGGACCAGCCCGGTTGCAAGCAGCATGACAGCAAACCTGCACTCCTTGTTAGTTTTTACTTACAACTTTAAAGCTTAATTATAATGATTTTGAGTTCAACATGAAAAGAAATAGTATCTGGCACATCTCCCAGTGTGTGTCACGCATGCAACACTTATAATTAGCAGCAGACAGGACGCATCTGCTCCAACAATGCGAGCTGTATTCAGCTCTCGCTTACACCAGTGCCATCAATCCCCAAGACTTTTACCCTGCTGTCCACCCCATGTCTGTGCCTGCTCTGAGGATTACCAGCGGCCAGATCCTTCAGCCTGCTAAAAACACCTCAAGTTTCCAAAGGTGGCTACAAGCCCAGGAGCAGCTTTCACCCATGGAGTTGTCAAATCCCTCCTCCAGGGAGCTGCATCCCATTCGGATGGGGATTTGTTACCGAAAGTTATTTTGGGGTCCCACCACATGATGTTCAGCTCGGGCTGAGACCTTCTCTCCTCTGGGGAAACCCTCCAGTTTCAGAGCAAGAACCCTGAAGGTCTTTGGTTTGCTTTTTACCTAAACTCAACATGTTTTCAGCAATCCTTGCCAGCTGCAGCTCCTCATCATATCCATTCTTCCAGCAGCACTTACTCTGGAGCAGGGTGGAAGCACCCTGGGAAAACCAACCCACACTGCCACTCCCCAGGGCTGGCGGAGGTCTCTTTCCCATCTTTTCTGGACCAAGGGGACTGACTCAGAGGCTGTCTTGTTTTTGCACTTTTTCATACCCTAGGTATGATCAAATAAAATTAACTTCATCTCACCTGTCAGTAATGAGCAACAGTCTTATTGCTTGTAGCGCTATTAATAGCGGGAGCTGACGTTTTACTCTCTCACACCGCTATCTGAAAATAATCGCTGCTGCAAAGATAAACACAAACCCTGACTGCTACAACTCTCCCTGCCCTTCAGATACTCACCTCATGGCAGCGTCTCTGCCTCTGCCTTCGCTCTCACCTGCCTCCATCTCTGGGGTCCCCCATCAACTCATCGCTACAGACACCCAAAGCCCTTGCAGTTCACCCTGCCCTAAATGCCTCTCTACGCTCTCGACCTTGCAAGAAAATTTACTCCAAAGTCTGTCCTTCATGGACATCTTGCATTTAACTCCAGCTGCCCTGTGAACACCCCTCTGGAGTACTGGAGGTACCTACCGGAGACATTAGCTGTTTCCAGCCAAACACCAAGCCTCTTTGCAGCACTGTCCCTTGCCTCCTGATCCGACTCAGCCCCTCCAGGCTGCCAACAGGTGAAGGTGAGGAGAAGCAGCCATGGAAAGCCCACCATTGCCTTGCTTAGCTCTCTCCACTCCCCCAGCCCACTGCCTCACCACACAGTCTCAACTCCAGGAACTCGCAGGCAAAAGCAGTAATAAAGGAAGAAATTTTTTATGATGAGGGGGGTGAGAGACCAGAACAGGTCGCCCGGAGAAGCTGTGGGTGCCCCATCTTTGGAAGCGTTCAAGGTCAGGTTGGATGGGGCTTGAGCAACCCGATGTATTGAAAGATGTTCCTGCCTATGGCGGGGGGGGGGGGTTGGACTAGATGATCTTTAAAGGTCTCTTCCAACCCAAACCATTCTATGAAAAGAAAAACTTGGGATGCACACATCTATGGAAAAGGCACAAAATGCCTGTGATGTGAAACAAGGAAGATTATTTTGGGTTGTTCATGCTTCACAGCAAGGTCAGACATGGTTCCTGAGCTGACAGCACCCAGGGCCTAAAAGCACACATGATGGCAGTGTCTTTCTGCTCAAAATTTAAGGATGATTCCCATCCGCTCATCCTCCACCTGAAGCACCCACAGCTCCTGCCCAAAGAGGACATGCCATGTGATCCCCCGGCTGTGCTTGCAAGCCTCCTCTCCTGCTCTCCTCTGCCGTCATGAGCTGCACAGCTCTCCCCCATGCAGCCAACAAGGATGGTGGGTGAAAATAAATTCATTTATTTTTGCTGCAAATTCTTCTACACCCTTCAGTGAATAAAAGGCCAGTGGGTGGATGGGTGGAAAGATTGGAGCCAAAAGCAATAGCAGAGTACTGCTAGAAGAGAGAGTGAAAATGAGACATCAGCATTCCCCACCAGTACAAGTCCTGTGTGATTGACTATAGCAGGTTCCCACAGCTTTCCTAAGTCCCTCAGCACTCAAGGACCGTCACCCCAAAAAACAGAATTTAACACGCACATTGCTCTGACAAAGCAAAGCTGTCTGCCAGGTACTTTTAAAATCCATTGTTGGTTAGTAAATTCTAGTATTTCCACAGGAGCAAGCAAAGCTCTGCTGCCCCAAAACGTCCTGAACTTGTACTTGGGTCCTCCCCTGCGCCCGCACCGGGGCTGTGAGGGGGCTCGGGGCTGAGCCAGATAAAGCCCATCCCTGCTTTCCGTAGGACTGGAGAGAGGACTTCTGTGGCCACCACTGACTGCTGGTGCTAATTTTACATGGGTGGGGTTGCATCCCTGTGGGAAGGAGTTTTCCTTGGAAGCTCAGTACAGGGCAAGTATGGAAACCTTGCCTAGAGGCAGGCCAGTCTTTTCCCTCCTTCTTCAAGGGTGGCACTGCTATCTCCCACAGCTGAGCTCTTATTAACTCTTTGAGGGTTATTCATGGAACATAGTTTCCAGACAGACATGCAACTTCTCAAGGCAATGTCCCTTCAAGCATGGACTGCGATTTTCAGTTCTGCTTTAGCATGTCACAGCGACACAGACATGAGCAATTCCTCTCCCCGCTCAAAGCTGTCCGGCTGACGTTCTCAGAGCATCATCCAGAGGAAGGGATCAGCGGAGCTGCTCGGCAGCTACCACCACTGCTGGGAACCTGCCAGGAAAACGCCAGCTCCTCTGCATGCTTACAGCAGAGCCAGGAAAGCATCCGAGGACTGGCCACTGTGAGAAAAGGAAGCTGATATCAAGAGAAGCTCTGGGCAGGCCAGGCGTGAGCTCTGGGAGGGGATGGAGGCTGCCCACAGGCTCGGTGTGTGTCTTCAGGGCTCTGCTGGGAGAAGCAGCATCCTGTACTGAGCAAACCTCCCTCTCAAGCTTCGATTTTCCTCTAGGCTGCTAGGAACAGGCAAAAAGAGGAAAAACAATAAAAACCCAGACAAAACCCCCCTAAAATCAGCCATGTCCTTCCCACAGGACACGACCTGCAATTGCCTGTGTCCCTTGCTCTTAATATACCTACATAAAAGCTTGCCAAAACCAACAGGCTTGCTAATCCTAGAGATCCGAATGCCCACAAACTCCTCCCTGCGACCTGCTGATGTACTGCGGCGCAGCCCAGTGCAACACCACCACACAGAAATACTGGGACAGAGGAAATGCAACACGCTGTTGCATCATGAAGCTTTAAATATTTGTCCTTGGAGTCACTTGTTCAGCATCCAGTGCCATCTTTCGGTGTGATTTTGCCCAGAGCAGCAGCCTTTTCTGCCAAGCCAAGGTGGTCTGAGCAAGGCGGTACGGAGGGAACCAGGGGGTGTCCTGCACTGGACACAGTGCTGTGCAATTATTACTTATTTATAGATAACAGAGTAAAAAGCCCCAAAGTTCAGTGTCTCACCTCTCCTCCTGCCAGCACTATTATATACATTGCTTTAAGCAAGACAGGCCATGTGCAGCAGCAAGTGGACAGAGCTCCCAGCCCAAAGCCAGCTGTGCCCCGGATATGTATTGCTGATGCTGTTTAAGTCCCTGCCCTTTTATCCTGTCTGGGTTTTGAAGAGGGAGCAGAGGAACTCAGCACTTCAGGCAACTCTCCCTCCTCCTTCGCCCTCGGCGAAACACAGGGCAGACCAGCCGAGTTACATCAGCGTCAAGGGAGAAAGGAGGCTCTTCTGGGGAGAGCGTGGCTGCCGTGACATGAATGCTGCCGGCGGGAGGAGTTTGGGGCACAGACGTGGCACAGCTGCTGCCCAGCCACAGATGCAGGCAGTTGGGGTGCAGGGACTAATCAAGGACAGGCAACCTGCTATAGACTGCAACTGCTCAGCTAGCCGGGTCACGGAAGGATTTATTTCTGTGTTTATGAGGCACATTATTTCTCCTTACCTCCATCTTTCTCATGTCTTGAGTTTCTCTCCCTTTCACCCTTCTAGCTCCCCTTGGCTTCAAGCAGGGCTGTATAACAGCTCCAGCAACTTCTGCTAATAACCCTGTACTTGACTTCAGTTAAAAGGCATTCCTGGAGGGCTCCTAAAAAATAATGCCATTTCAGAGTAGTTTATGGCCATGGAAACCAGGTGAGATGTGAGAGACCCCGGCTCCAACACTTCTGACACCCATGAGCATCCCTCTACACCAGACAAGGCCCAGGTGCAGGGGAGCAAAAAATGTCAGGGACACACAAGAATTATTCGTGCATGAAATTAGAAATGCTGTGGGACCCCTTCCTTCTCATAAATAACTCCACAAAACCTACGACCGCAGGATTCATCGCCCATTATAAATAATTCCCTGCTGGAAGAGCACAGGGCAGCACATCTACGTGCTGAGGGTGGATGACACCCCTTGATTCATGGGGCATCTGGGCAGCAGGCAATGAGATCACCTACACAGCATGAAAAGAGATGGATGATTTGGTCCTGAGCAACCAGCTCAGCTACTTCTCCATCTACCTTCTTTTCCATCCTTGCTACCTTTCACCTTTGTTGTTGTTACAGAGGGCTGAAGCTACTTGCAACCACCTCTAAGCTCAGGCAAAGCCTCCAGAGCTGCAATCAGCAGATCGGTGGGATGACAGTGACATCCAGCATTCAACCTGCAACACAGCCACAGCACGGTTCCCACGCACGTTCACTACCAGAAACACGGTGACCACGACCCACAACAGCAATGGGTTTCACACCACCCCAGGAGACAGAAATTCAGAGGTGGGCTCTGCAGCTGAAAAACCCGAGCATAAAATGAGACACGGGAGGTGAAGGTGTTTTGGACTGCAGGCAACAGCTGGCCTAAACATCTGTGCAAACCCAAAAGTGTATTCGGATTCATACTGGTATATGCCATAACGTGCCACTGCTGATAAAGCTGGAGCAGCAGCACATGCTGCACAGGTGCTGGTCCCACCAGGAGGTTTTGCTAGCCCAGCTTTACCTTCACCTGGGGACAGAAAGGGTGGTGGGGTTGCAATTTAGAGTAACAGTACAAGAACTGACTTTCCTCAGTGCCTGCTCCATGCTTCCTGATGGAGCTGGCCCATCCTTGAGAGCACCCAGCTACTTTATCACAGGTATTCCATTTTTGGGTGTCAGGGCCTCTGGAAAACCCCTAAGATGTTGACAGCTAACTATAGTTTACTTTCACTCTTATTTTTTAACTGGAAAGAGAAAAACATTCTGCAGCAAACAGACTTCACCAAGTGGCTAGGTTTGGTCCTAAACAGCATCTCCTCCTGTCACTGCTGGGGATGTAATTCAGCAGGCATTTCTATCTTAAAACCGTTGCTTTAAACCTCACCCTGTTCCTCTGAAGCACCTGTGTGACAGCTCATATGCATGCACCTTATTCCTGTAAAGCTTCAGGAAGACCCAGCCTGAATGTGTGGATCAATGCAAGTTGTTAGTGGCCATACCCCATGTCAGCACTTCACAGGTTTATTTTTCAAAGAGGCTTCAGTCCCACGGGGCCTGGAGTGTCTCTGTGCGTGACAGCACCGGGGGGAGCTCAGCAAAGCCCTAGGAAGCGCTCAGCACATCTCAGGAACAGGCTTTTGATGAGACAGCTAGAAATCCAGGCGATGTCGCAGACAGGGTAAAGACATCCAGCACATTTCAGAGGGTGCTATATTAAGAAGTCCAACAGCAGGACTTTAAAAATCTTGTATCTGGCTCTTTGTGCTGGCCGTGATACACCTTGAAAAGCAAAGACTGTAATAAAGCCAATGTGTAACAACTGTTCAAGAAAAAGCTGCAGAAGCACTTATGTGGGATTAGAAGTACCCTGGTTATCAGGGCACATTTAGCCTGGTCCATCGCTCTGCTCTCCGCTATTGAAAAGGAGAGACAAAACCACCGATTTAGCAATTGGGGTCTACCTGCTGGGTCATCAAGAGAAAGCACAGTTTGAGAAACCAGACATTGTCTGTGGTTTTTACATGTGAGCAATTGTTATCGATAAGCAAAGAATTAAATAGCTTAAAGGAGTGGATAAAGACTAGAATATGCAATTTGGGCCTGGCATTGTCCTCAGGGCTAACTGGATGGTGAGTCCCAGCTCAATGGAGCTGGCTCAGCAGAATAGACTGGTCTGCACAAATGGACAAAGCCAGAAAAAAGTATTTAAAGTACTTTCAGAGTAGATGTTCCCTATGCATCCAAAATCTGCACTAAGCCTATCAACTGCAGAGTCAGACCTTAAGTAAACCAATGCTTTAGAAATTAGACTGGTTTTTAGTTAGAAGTTTAAAGGAAAAAAGAAATCAAGCCCTTCTACCAGCTTTGCTAGCCTGCATCCTCCCAGCAACTGCTCGGAAAGACTGACCTTACAATTAGCTCGTTAAATTAGTTTACAAGATAAAATATGTTGTTGATTGTGTTTTAAGGTAGCTCCTTAAAAGGACATTGTTAGGGCTCAGTCTCCATCTTCTACATCAATCTTTCACTATGTGGCTTTATTGCTTTCAGAAAGGTACTGAACTTACATTACAGCACTTTCCACTTCCAAATACTGAAAAAATTGGAAAATCTACAGTTATTGGATGGTTTAGAATTCAGTGTTTTACTTCATATGCATTACTGTAAAAAGGCACTGAGCAATAATCATCAAATGACTTTGTTTTAGCTTAGCACTCGGCCGAGCCATAAATCATATGGGGAGAATGGATAGAATTGATCTTATTTTCACCATCCATCATTGGTGATGATATAAATTTAGCCAAGACTCCCTTTAGTTCAACAAAAGCGCCTGTGTCTACACAGGTATTGCACCAAATGCTTCACAGCAAAGAGAAACTAACATTACATTTACCTAAGGTTAAACAATAAATGCAATTCTGAGCCCTACAAGGACTTCCAAGGAGTTTTATGCTGCTCTAACCAAGGTCAACAACCTTTAAAGTGAGTCACCCTCCAGGAGAGCCCCTCTTCTGCAAATGACCGTAGCAAGAGCCTACACAGCTCCCTGCAAACAACTACTTTTAGCCAGGAATGAGGCAGGCAAGATGAATTGCACCCAAGATGTAGGTTCAAACTTAGGGTGTGGCGTAATGACGCATTAGGACAGAATAACCCATCTATGTGTGCAAGCTCTTTAAGTCAGAGTCAAAAACAAGGCTGAGAGGAACTGCCCCCTACCTTACAGCCAGATCACCTACCTACAGCGAAAAAGGAGGGACTAAAAACATTTCCCTATTTAAAAACTGACAGACAAAAAAAAACCCTAAACCACCAAAACGCACACCGAAACAGGACTGCATTGCTTACATTACTTTCAGGGGCACTAAGAACAGCAGAGCTGGGAATAAGTCATCCCCGGCAGGTAACCGACTGCATTTTATTGCATATAATCCCAACACACGGGATGGGGGTCCCCAAGCGCTGGTGCAGATGCTAAGCGGTTCTGCAAACACACCCACATCTACATCTGTAAGGCAGACAGTGACAGAAAACGGCAGTGGCACAACAGTCAATTGTAAGTCATGTAAAGGATGCATATATTCAGCCAAAACATGCCGTACAGTCTGATTCAGTGGTTCTGAGCATAGGGTTTTTCCCCGCTTGGCACATTCCTGCTGCCCTCAAAAGCCTCTGAATGAGGACTTCACCACCACAGCAGCAGATGAACAACAACAAGTACCAGTTAGCAATATTTATGGTGCAGAAACACTGACCAGAAAAGTCTCAGACCCCTCCTCTGCTCTCCTTCCTGGGGCGTACAAGGAATTCATGGACAGAGACTGCATTTCACCAAATGCTGCACAGCAAAGAGAAGCTACCATGATACTCTCCTAAAACTAGCAATAAATACAACTCTGCTGCACTCAAAACCTTTCTTTCTGCAGATGACTTGTTTCACGAGAATCCTACCTTGTTGCTAACACAATAAATCAAACCTCCCTGACCAATAACTTTCCATTGTGTTAATAATCTACAGGAGTGAAACAGCCATCATAAGGAGTCCTATTTTCTCTGAAACCACAGCAAAGAATTCATTACTCAACATAGAAGGAGACAGGGGGAAAAAGAAAAGGTTCAGAACACAGATTTGGTACAAACTACAGGCTGAAGTCAGTTGGTACATGGCTTGATCTACTTGAGCCTATTGCAAGCAAGAAGTATTTCTTCCCTATTTTAGCACAGCAGCTTGAAATGATGCTGCCCTTACAGAAACACGCCCTTCCCAGAGCTCAGGCATCCAACAAGAATGCCAACTATAATCAGCTGGGACCAACTCACCCCGTCATATCACAGTATGTGAATAGTCACCATCCGTCGCATGGAGATGAGCCCCCAAAACCCATTGCAATGGACTGGGAAGAGCTTGAGAGGCAAGGAGTGAGGGTGGCACTGAAGGAGGCTCACAGAAGTGGCAGTGAGGTGGCTCACTACCTCTGTCCTCCCCAGCAGCTTGCCAAGGGCGCTTCTTCGGGCACTTCCTACCAGGACCAATCCTGTCTGAGTTGTTAGTACGAGCCCCCGCCAACCAACAGGTCAAACCTATTCCCCTAACCTCTGGGTTAGATGACTAAACAACAGGGGAACTGAAGCAATAATAAAGCTGGTAAGGAGAATCAGGCTTGGGTCCACCAACCAAACCCACAGCCTCTCTGCCCTGCTGCCATCGAGGTGGCACAGTATCTCTGGGGAGACACTCACCCTGGCATGGAAGGTTATAAAGACCAACCAACAAAAAAAAAACCCCAACAAAACAATTTCCACCTGCAGCATGCCAAGAAACAAGGCCTTTCCCTTGGAAAGGGGATCTGCCGTGCCCTTCTGACATTTAAGGCTAGAGGTAGTGACAGGACTGACGCGCCGGTTTGTAGCAAATACGACTCCTGACCCATACAAATAAATGAATAAATAACTAGCAAACCTCTCTGGAAGCAAACCTTCCTAGTATCCCCTAAGTGCTTTTAACACCATCACCTTTTAAACACCAGAGGCCTTCCTCCAGCAGTGACTCTTCCTCTCCAACATACCAACCAGCCTACCCTCTACTGGAAGAGCAGGGAAAGAGGCGCCCACCCCACCACATGGGGCCAGACCCCCAGGCGTTTCGCTATGCTGCTGCGGGGCTGAACCTGACCCACTGGCAGCTGGCAGGCACCTCCCGGTGTCTGCGCCTTCCCACACCTCCAACCCAACCCTCAACCAGCCGACACGCCGGGTGGTGACTCCGGCGGTCAGGTAGAGACAGCGGACGGAGCTACTGCTGCGCTCCCATCCCGCTGTGCTTGTAAAGCCTGGCTGCGGGAGGCGCCCAGCCCCTCCTGAAACGGTGCCTGGGGGTCCTCAGCCCTTCCGAGGCAACCGGGCTGCGTGTCAGCCAGGACTCCCAGGGGCGTTACTGCAATGGGTGCTCTCCTTGAAAATAAACACAGCTTTTCTTCCAGCCGGAGAAGCCTGCGAAGACAACCTGCTGCCCTCCAGGTACCGCCTCCCTATGGTTATCCCACCACAGGCTCTCACTGTAAATCAACACCTTTCTTGCCTGCAGCCCTCTTGCTTTTCTAGATTTACTGTATTTAACCCCTGAAGGGCTGTTATATTTCATAGAATCACAGAATGCTTTGGGATGGAAGGGACCTTTAGAGGTCACCCAGCCCAGCCCCCCTGCCGTGAGCAGGGACAGCTTTAACCAGATCAGGGTGCTCACAGCCCCGTCCAACCTGACCGGGAATGCTGCCAGGGATGGGGCCTCCACCGCCTCTCCGGGCAACCTGTGCCAGCGCTTCACCACCCTCATTGTAAAAAACTTCTTTCTAATGTCTATTCTAAATCTATTCTTCTTTAGTTTAAATCCGTTATTCCTTGTCCTGTCACAACAGGCCTTGCTAAAAAGATTCTCCCCATCTTTCCTATTTATTTCCTATTTATTCCTAACTCAGACAGACTAAGCCCTGGTGTAAGGTTGCTCTGGTGTGTCCCACCTCTGTATGCCAACTTCCCCCCCCCACAACTCTGTTGGAGCCCTACATCGCAAGGAGGGTGAACACTGGGTCAAGACTTCATTTCCTTCTGTCACCTAAGTAACGAAAACTAAAGTTCTCTGCAAAGCCTCGGTATTGTCTCCTTCCACCCACCACACTGCAGACCCCACCAAGACCTCCCGAGCAGCGCGAGCCTTCATCACCACACATTGGTTCAATTTTTAACTCTCAGCAAACTGGTGGCAGTGCCCCGTGTAAAGTCAGAGCACTGCCACGGTGCAGAAACACACCTCACTTAAAAATAACATGTTTCTACATCTCTCTCCCAGCACATCAAGGCCAATGTGCCTTGGGTGTAATTCTACTGAACTCCACTACTCCACACTGAAACTAGCACATTTATTTAATGTGGCAGCAAAAGAAAATTCTACATCCATAAATACATGAACATCTGTCAGGCTGGGCACAGACAATGGACCTGTTGTGGATGATGCATTAACAGAAAATGAAAATTACATGTGTAAATCTCCACATCTCTAAAATTAAAAAGGAAAAAACCCCACCTTTGCCATGTGTTCAGACTACCATGCCAGACCAATCAGGCCAAAAAGTCCCTACAAAAGCCTAATCCAGTTATTCCATCTCCTGTGATGACCATCAACATCTTGCATCCTACATCCACATGAGCGGGGTTCCTTTGAGCCCCAGCCTCAATACCAGCCACGAGAGCCAGGGGTTTGAAAGAGATTTGCATAATAAATCAGCGGAGGGAGTAGGTGATGGGCCATATCTCACTCCATCGGGGACACACATGGGAGACGAAGGGCAGGTCTGCTGAGGGCTTGTGAAAGCAGATACTTCCACGCCCTGTACCATCAGCCTGTGGCACACTCATTCACCAGGTACCTGCGGGAAGGGGATCAACTTATAAATATAAGCACCTACAGCAACCAGAGCCAGGAGAGATGCAAATCTACATGAACCTGGAGAGAAATGCAGAATTTTGAGGATCCGCTGGATTTTCCCAACCGCAAAGGCAACACTAAACACTAAACTCCCACACCCAATGCTAAGACAGGGCAGAATGAATAGAACTAAGAAAAGGTTCACCGCTGCAACAACTCTTCCTTCTGATGCACCATTTTCCCTAAAACACCATAGATTTATCTTGCAGGCAGATGACAGCACACAGAGAGCAAACTCAAGGTTTACTCAGTCACTGCATTTCCCATTTACATCACAGGTTTCCTGTAAATACCAAAAGAGCACAAAATTCAGCACAGACCTGTACTGAAGGATGCCCCTAAGTATACGCTAGACTCCTAACGAGACAAGGGATTTAAGCACGAGTAAGTTAAAGCAAAGGCTCTACTGAATCTCTACGTCAAACTGTCCCAGAGTTCAGTCTCAGTGCATGTGGGTATATATATTTCTTTTTTTTAGAATTTCACTGCAATCCTCTTCAGCTGTTTGAGTTACCTATGAAAAATGTTCCCACTTCTCAAGAATCCTTGCAGGTGCTTTGATGCTTTCAGGCTACTGATGGCTCAAAAAAAAGCCCCATAAAACCTGATGATGGCTTATTCCCAAATGAAAATCGGTGCCTGAGAGGCACAGCTTGATGTTATCCTCTGAACATTTGCAGGTTCTGAAATCACACCAGACGTATATTCTTACAGCCATTAAGTGAATCTAATTGACTTTACAGGCAGCAAAAGCTTGAAAAGGTGTTTCACAAATACCCCTTTTAAACAGTTTGGATTTTTTAAAAAAATCTCTCATTAGCGTCCCTTTCATACAATAACTTCGCCCCCACTTGCTTTCTCTCTTTTTTAAGGAATCCTACCACTAACGTAATTCCAATAACGAGGACTTTACCAAGACGCTCACTGCTGTTAAGCAGAGTATCTGCCATGCTTTTACTGCTCTGTCTCTAACTAACCATCATCCAAAATTGCTTAGCACTTACAAATGGCAGGTGCTCCAAACCAGGCTATTTTCAAAAGCTTCTCTTTGCAGTTCTACTATTTAACGTTATTTTAAATTGAAAGACTACAGATTTAGGTCTTCCCTGGATTCCCACTAGAAGTGTTACACAGTGTTTCTGATGCTGTTATCTAGTTCTATGGAAGATGAACAGATTTGGCACCTCCAGAAAAAGCACAAAAAGCCCTGATCTCAGCAAATGAAATGGTTTTTTGCTGTACTCTGACTGCAGTAATGATTTTATATATCCTCTTAAAATGGGAAGAATGTTTTTTTATAGGAAAAATCATAGCAAAAAAGATCAATAGGCCATGCCCAGATACATCTGGGAGCGATGCTGGTCAGATGCTTTAAAGAAGGTATAAGAAATGCTGTTGTTGGCAGCTTATTTGCCTTTAGGCAAAATGTTCTCTCCCTACCATCACCAACACGTGGGTTTGTGCACTGACGCACTCTGTTTTCAGCTTAGCAGACACAATATCCTCGTGCTGCTGACTTCTATTCATTTTCTCATCTTTGTTATTCTGAGTATTCTACCAACAAAAATAAATACTTATGCTCACCATGCAAAATATCTGAATGACAAACTAAGAAGGAGAAGAAAGTACTTATAGACTGAAATGAAGCAAAGGGACATAAATTTAAAAGCATAATGGGAGGAAGGGGAAGATCGGAGGCATACAAAAAGGGATGCTGGGTGTGGGAACACCATTCTTGGGAAATGCCAGAAGTGATGAATGAAGCGAGAACCAAACCAGACAAACCCACCAGAGAATTCAACACTGGGATGGACAAGCAGAATTCAAGGGATAAAAAAATGCAAATATTGCACTTTGACACAGGACTGGAAAAGCGGGATGCAGAGCTGCTGTGGCAGGGGAAGAAAGAGGGGAAAAAAAACAATAATTCAAGGAACCACTATTGGTTCCCAATAGTAGATGTTATTATCTGATAGCTGTTGAAATGGGTGTTGTATGCGAGGTGCACTGAGGAGCCATTCATGGCTGGACAGCTGGTCCATCACCCCCCCATTTCAATTAGCAGCGTTAGCGCAGAGACCAAGAGCTGCAACTGTAAAAAGCAAATAAACTTGCATCTCTGATGCCGGTTTCCAAGTCAGGATTCAAGCACATTGGCAAGAGAGAGTGGGAGCAGCTTGTATAGCAATTACTGGTGACCGAGGATAAATCTAGGCAAGCAGCTTACTTAAAAATGCAGTTTTGTCAATTCAAAACAATTTCCACATTTGTCCTGAATTCACCAAAGATCTTCAGCTGGGAAAGAAAACGCAGATGAAAGCCAGGCTGGCACTAATCCTGCACACAGCTCATCCCTCAGCGCTGCTGGCCGAGACACCTGCACACAGTTCGGTCCTCCCCGGGGTCACAGGGGATGTCCCAGCTGCCAGGACTTTGGAAAACTGTCCCCCTCAACACCACCTCTTCAACTACTACGCTGGTATAAAATGCCTAAATATATAATTTAAACAGGCCCTGGGATCCAGGCAGTCCCAGTGCTGGCTCTGTATGTATTTAATAGCGCCATGCAAGGGAGAACAGAGGTAACAAACACTAACTGTATCATGGCTCTACCATCATCAGTGTTTTTTAAATATATACTTGGGTCTGTCCTTTGCTTCTTAAGGAAGCCTATAACAGGACCAACAATTTTGTTTCAGGCTGAAAAAAGTATTACATTCACCACTAAACACAGATTTTTGCTTCTGCATAGTGAAAAAACAAAGAGGAAGTAGTAATCAGCTTAATTTGGATGAAAACTATCCTCCCTTTCATTTTCCAGTTCCTGAACTGAAAAATAATTTTCTCATAAAACCTCTGGTTTTGTTTTGCCACTTGGACAAATCCTAGAAGCAGCACATGAATTTTAAGTGACAAATATTACTTGCAAGTTATCGTTTCAAGCAGTACACGCTAATGTGCAACTAATGCGTTGTATTTTTCTATTAGCATTCACACTGTTGTAAATCCAATTTTAAATAGCAATATCTCATGTAGACACTTAAAAATACACCTGTGACACATGTTTCCCGTTACCCAATTTTGAAAAGTCTCCTTTCACTCACAGAATCGCATTTTAAAGCAGAAACCCAGCTTGGCACTGAACTGTGGGAGTCCTAGGTCTAAATTTTAGAATTATCCTATAAGAAATAAAATATTCAGTTCTTGAAAGAAACACTCATCAGCAGTTATGGAAGACAATAAATGGTACTGTATATGCTTTCATAAATAGATTATTGATTGCTGGGGTCCAACGGGTCAATAAATGACTTAAAAGAATGGCTCAAAGCCATCTGTAACAGATACCACAGCTTGTCTGGCTCTAAATAGACCACTACAAACTAATTTTTGATGTACCCTTAATAAAATTCATGACACTTCTTGGTGATTCCACTTGGCCCTTAGCAAAAAAAAAAAAAAAAAATCTTATTATTTGGTGTCCTGGTTTCAGCTGGGATAGAGTTAATTTTCTTCCTAGTAGGTGGCATAGTGCTGTGTTTTGGATTTAGTAGAAGAATGTTGATAACATGCTGATGTTTTAGTTGTTGCTGAGTACTGCTTATGCTAGTCAAGGGCTTTTCAGCTTCCCATGCTCTGCCAGGTGCACAAGAAACTGGGAGGGGGCACAGCCAGAATAGTTGATCCAAACTGCCCAAAGGGCTATTCCATACCATATGGCGTCATGCTCAGTATAGAAACTGGGGGGGGTTGGCTGGGGAGCAGCGATTGCTGCTCAGGAACTGGCTGGGCATCGGTCGGCGGGTGGTGAGCAATTGCATCGTGCATCACTTGCTTTGTATATTGTTATTACTATTATTATTATATTGTTATTATTATTATTTTACTTTATTTTATTTCAATTATTAAACTGTTCTTATCTTAACCCAGGAGTGTTTCTCACTCTTACTCCTCCGATTCTCTCCCCCATCCCACCGGGGTAGGGGGACTGAGCGAGCGGCTGCGTGGTGCTGAGCTGCTGGCTGGGGCTAAACCACGACATTTGGTTACAAATAATAGATTTGTGAATAGAAACTAGGTAAGACACGCTGCTATCTTTGGATTCCCTTTAAGACTGCTTTCATCAGCCACCTGTCAGGAAAAAAAAATGATGGATTCCACAGCTTCCTACATGGGGGGAAAAAATAAAAGGGGAGGGGGAAAAAAAAAATCTAAAAATACACTTTGAAGCTCCTTGTGTCACTGATGCAGAAAGCAACAACAAAGGCCCGTGCATCCCTCGGCTCTGTGCAGAACCAGATACTAGCAAAACACTCTGCAAAGTCTCTCTTTTTGCTTTAGTCTGGAAGGCAGTAGCATCAAACACGCGATTATTTGTAACAGATCTCCAGCACTGCATTACCAAAATAAAGCATGCGCTCCGCAACGCACCGGTAAACAACGCCGCAAGCTCCCGGAGCCACGGGGGGCACGCGGCCACCCCGAGCCCCGCCAGCCGCTCCCATCCCGGGCAATTAAATATAACCTGCCTGAATAAAGATGTAAGCCCACGGAAGGAATATGCAATTTCCAGAAATTCCATCTGAAATTTGGAGACATTTTGAATGGACTGTCTTCTTGAAAATCAGGCCACGCGTTTAGACTTTTATGTTAAAAAATGCTTTGTCAACATATTTAGAGGACCTAGAGAGCAACGCTGATCGATAGTTCCTAAAGTATTGGGGCCCTTGGGTGCGCACACTGGGAGGAACCAACCTGACCACAGACACTCCGGAATAATCCTAAATTTAATGTAATAATGTGCTTGGGAATAAGATTTTTTTCAGTTCATGTTCCTACATCCAAAATTCAGTGTAGAGAGGGGCTCAAAGCTTTGTACTTTTAAAACCCTTGCCACTAGTTAGATACCTGACATGGAGGCTAAGTTTAGCTATTATGAAAATCTTAACCCAAACCAGACTTTTGGGTAATTGTTTTAAATCTTGGCCATTCCTAAGAAAGGGCGAGAAGGAAGAAGAGCCACTGAAAACTCTTTATAAGAGTAATTTGCATTGAAACTTGTGGAGAAAATTCTGCAGCCTTTTTCAGGTTTATTCACCAAGACAGTTGTGAGAAATCGCACACAGCCATGCCAGAAAACATCCAACGCCGGAGAAAACATTAAAAAAAATACTCAAAGCCAGAAAAAAAACCCAGAATGCCTGCTGTTCCTGTCCTCTTCATGTTCATAAGTCCTGGCAGGGCTTGTGTTCGACAGTCTTGAGGAGTTAACCGTGCCTAAAAAACTACTGATACTCAATTTACACAACTTATTACTTCTTGTATTGAAGATTAATGAACAGCACTTGCATGTACTGGGTTTTTTAAATACCTGCAGGCAGAGCTTGTATTCAGAAGCATCATAGGCACCCAATCACAGCTACCACTTAAACACCACTGCATTAACTGATGGTCATGGCAATTAGGGACTACCTTTACAGAGAATTTTTGAACGCATGAAGAAAAAAAAATAGATTTTATTGCTCTGCAAAATTTACTATAAAATCTATTTTCATCTCATTTTGACATGGGATCATGCCAGAGCTCATGGATCTGAAGTGAGAGCTATTTTTGTCTTACAGATACACACGTTGAGGAATGGGTTTGTGCATATGTTCCTGCTCCAGGAATAAATAAACGGGGGGCAGGGGAAGGCTGCAATGACTTGCCCATGAACATGTTTATCCCACTCGTGTGCATGCCACAGCCCTGAATCCACAGGCTGTTCCGTTCATTGGACATTTTCAGTTTTCCCACGTGCCAGCCCTTGGCTGATGGCACCACTCTTCCACTCTGCATTACCTGGACCCCCCCAAAAGTGGGAAAAAGAAAACTCTGAATAATAAAGATCTTTGTGGGGCTCAAAGACCTTGCAGGCCCGGAGCGGGCTGAGCAGAGCTGACCCGCACGGCTCGGTGCAGCGCGGGTTCTCGCACGGTGCTACCTCCAGACCCACCTGGCGCTAATCGGCAGGGGTGCAGCGTTGGGCCAGGGCCTGGCAGAGCTGCCTTCGGCTCGCCCTTGCTGCCTGGACCAGGGGAAGCCCTCAGGGTGGTCAGCTCTGGGAATGCAGGGTCGGGGTTAGGAGCTCCGGTGCCACGCCGGTGCCAGCCCCGGCGGTGCCAAGCCTCGCTCACCGTGCCCGTGCTAAGAGCCTGCGGGATGGGGCTGCCGCCAGATGCAAAAGCCAAGGCTCCTCCACAGCAAAACCAGCCAGCCATGCGTAATGGAGTATCAGAAGAGGTGGGTTTTGGGAGAGGCAACCAAACTTTGAAGACATTTTGCACAATTCAATAAATAAAGAAGTATTTCAGTCCATTACTAGAGCTGGACAAAGCACATCCCTAACACTTGGAAACATGAGTTGTTTTTCTCATTGCTTGCCAACAAACTCTGCATTGGAGATGAGAAATGCCAAACCAAGCCGTTCCAATGCCGCCAAGTCGTAGAAACCCAAAAGCAACAATGGGAATTGCTAAGCAGCAGCAGCATCCCTGACCGTCCCTCTCGCAGGAGGCCAGTCTCAGAAATACTTTCCGACATAATACTTCCCACTACAAAATACATTGAAGATCTCTAATCCTAGCCTTGTACGATCTCTCTGATGTGCAGAGCGCACCCCTTGAAGTGCCCTCACCGAACTCGCAGAGGGACGCCGTCCCGGGAAGCGCTCACGGGACAGACCCTCCGCCGCCCGAGGACGAGACCTGACCTCAGTTCCCAGCAGCGGTGGGGAGCAGAGCCGGGAAACGCCAAGGCGGAGATAAGGACACAGCCTCTCCCCTGGGTCTTCCAGCTCCGAGCCCCAC
Source organism: Pelecanus crispus (assembly GCF_030463565.1). Classification (NCBI taxonomy): domain Eukaryota; kingdom Metazoa; phylum Chordata; class Aves; order Pelecaniformes; family Pelecanidae; genus Pelecanus; species Pelecanus crispus. Next base: position 77,830,050 of record NC_134646.1, read on the forward strand.
GCCAGACTCCTCAAGGCCCTTTGCGGTGCATGAGGAGAGGCACGCGCGAAAACCCCGATACACGACAGCTAGCTCAGGGGTTTGGCCGATACGTGAGGTCAGGGCGCTACATAAGCCAGCAAGAAATGCTGAAGATAGGGATGCTTCAGATTCCAGCTGTCTCTCGGGCACCAGGGAGTGGGGCAGGGCTCTCCGAAAACACATTCCTCCACCGGGAAGAGGCAGCCCTGAGCCCTCTCCCAGCATCAGGTAACTAAGCCGTTTCTTTGCAAAGCAAGAGCTGCTCTATTCTTTCCAAACAATGTTATCGGAGGGCAGCGGCGCTCCTGCTTATCTGGCAGCTTGAGCGTCACCCAGAATGTGGAAGAACTGGGCTCCACGGCAGCCCCTCCGCCCCAGGGGCTCTCTGGTGGGGAGACCCCCTGCCCCACCTGCAAAGGGGCTGGGCATGGCAGAGCAACCGCAGCTCCCGGACTGAGGATCTCCTCCCAAGACGGCCCCTGCATTTTCCCTGCACCCCAGAACTCACAGCTGCTCACCCCACAGCTCCCCTGGGGCTCAGCACCCGCTGAGTGGGGTTAACAGGAACCGCACAATTTCACATCCAGCTGCTCACCTCCTTGCAAACGCCTGGCTTCAACTCCTCTGGTGTCAGCTCTGTCCCTCCGGCATCAAACCCACTGCGAACGGGCCCGATCCAAGAGCACAGCTAAAACACTCGCTTGCTACCCAGACAAACATCCCACCGAAGGTGAGAAACACCTCAAAAGGAAGGAGCAGCAAACAGGGTCTCGCCTCCTCACAACCCAGCTCCAGCCCCACCTCAACGGGTGTCCTTCTGGCAGAAGGATGCGATCCCAAAGCCTCTGCCGAGAAGGGCAGGACATCCCTCCTTTGGGCTCAGCTGCAGAATGTGCCACCCAAGAGCGGCAGGAATTGAACCCCAATGAGCCATATCCCTGTAGCCCCTCTTCCTCAGGGCCCCGTCCCCCACAGAGGCTGGGGTTTCAGTGCAGGCTCTTCATCCGCACCCTCACGCACCGGGGGACAAGGGGCAGCAGGACGGGGAGGCTCTGCTCGCCGCTGAACGGAGGCAGGAGAGCGGAGACGCACGTCCCCTCCCAGCACGAGGCACTCGGAGGCGCCCGCCCGCCCAAAGCGCGAGAGCCACGGACGTGCAGCCACCGCTGAAAACCACAGCTCTCGGCGTGGCGTGTTTAATCTGACCTGACACCTCCTGCGGCAACCACTCCAGCTTCATCCGCTGCGTTATGCGAGGCAGATGCCCTCAGGACTCCACCAGCTCCTGCAGCCCACAGCTCTCCAGGTTGCCCGTCCGTGCTGTCTGTCCATCCTGCCCTGCTGCACTGCATTGCAATGCAGCCACCCAGCTCGTCACCGGTGCCCAAAAGCACCGGCAAAGGTCAGCTCCCACCACCACCAGGTCTTTGCACCACCACAGCACGCAGGCATGCCCCTCAGCAGACCCTGCCAGGACAGCCAGCTGTGGGAGATAACACTAAACCACCACAGAAAGATGTGCTAGCTCATCGGCCAAAGCCCTGGCTCCGCTTATTTTGGAGAGCGGTGGTTTTGCATCAGAGGCAAGGAGTCCTGGTTTCCATCAGCTCTCCAGCGGAGACCTCAGCCTTGCAAGAATCTCTCTAACACACCAACCACCACAAAAAATACACAACGCAACCGACCGGGACAGAAGCTTGAAGAGACACTGTAAAATTGATTAGTCGTCAAAATCATCAGACCATAAAAGAAGCTCCAGCTGTGCTCCTCTTACTTGAGTAGAGAAATGCAAGAGGCAGGGCTCTATTTAAAATTAATTCCTTCTTTTTTTTTGTTTACTAGAGCCTAAGTTACTCTGGTTGGCAATTAAGCCCATTATCCAACTCCTTTCTTTTCCACCACCCCCGTGCCTGTTTTTATAGCCTATGAAGAAGAAAAAAAGAAAAAAAAAAGGAAAATTCCAGTAAGTGCTATTTTAAAATGAAAAATGCAAGTTTACAAAGAGCTCAGGAAGGTGTTTGAACCATTCAACCTTCTGTTTCAAGACCCCAGCACAGGGCTCAACACAAACAATTCCTTTCAAATCAACAGCAATTTCAAGTCACCCTGCTGCATATGAGCTCAAAGTTAAGCGCTGGCCCAAATGTTCTGCCAGATCCTTGGCATAAGTGTAGGAGGGCAAGAGAAAACAAAGATTCAAATTTTGGCTAGTGTACTTCTGCAAAATCACTGTCAGCACATATTTTTCAGTTCATACAAAACGCAGCGGAGGAAATTTAAAACAATAACTAACTTGGAGGCAAGCGGTTCGGAAGAACTGCAGAAGAAAAACCACAATACAATGTAACTCACAGACTTGTTCAACGCTAATCATTAAGCTGGGTGCTTACAGCATCCCATTGCAAACCAGGTCCTTTTGGTTCAGTTTTAAAACCGACCCACAGTTTTTGCGGATGCTTTGGCAAAACTACCAAGAATGACCCATTTTAATAGTTAAAATATTCCCTCACTGTAGGCGCCTGCCTTACCAGAGGCTATTTGCTGTAGATGCTCTGCAGAATGGTACCCCAACCCTGGGTACCACAGGGAGCCCACTGCAAACAACAGGTTTTCATGCCCGAGTGCCACAGATGTCAAGAGCAAAACCTCAGCAAAGCCATGATCCACGTCATAATGCAAGACCCTAAGACCACATCCCAGTTCTACCTTCGTGTTCGTCACCCTAAGAAAAAAGAATTCGCAAACTCACTACAGAAATGCTCCCTTGCCCTATTTTCCATGTTGGAAAAAAAAAATATTCAAGCAGGTAAACAAGGTTTCTCCAAAGGAGTGAGAGGTTGCCTGGTCGTACTCCCAGCCAAAGCCAGGTCAACCTGCAGTTACATCAGGTTGAGTTTTTTTAACGTGTCTAGTCGAGCTCTGACCATCTCCAGCCTCTCTGGGCCCCTGTTCCCACGCCCGATTACCCTCGCCATGACCATTTCTTCCCTAACACCTCACTGAGAAAGCTTTCACTAACATCTCAGCTGGAGCAATACACAGGAGAACAAGCCCTTTTCATTCCCGCTGCAGTCATTTCTGCCTGGTGTGCTAATTTGTAAACTAGCCGAATAAAAGACAAACTTGGGGCTGGAAGTTGTTTTATTGTCATTTTTCTGTCCTTTGGGTGGGATGGGAAGCGCCGACGTGGCACATCCCTGCCTTTCTCTGTATGTTCAGACAGACAAGGCAGTTCAGACAGACGGCCTCCGAAGCACACAAATCTCCAGGCTTTTCCCAGATGACTGTATTTATATTGCTATCTTACAGGGCAGAAATCCGGCAACTGTATTTTGGGGGAAACAGGAGCAAAACCCTGGATTCATGCCTCATGCACAGCTATACCAAGCGGCACCACGCGGCTTCATGGCACGTGGACAGGCACTGGGCAGATGGGCATCACTGGTGGTGCTAGTCCCGACCCGCGGATGGCCTTCTCCTCCTTATTCCCCAAAGCCTCTTTGGTCTTTACCTAATTACGACTCCAACCAACTTGCTTAACACCACTATCATCAAGGACCTTTAACAAGCACCAACAATCCCATAAATCTGCTTTTTATGGAATGGCAGAAGCCTAATTACACATGATTAAATTCTGTCAAAAACTAAAGCCCACACACTTGCTCTAAAATTGAAATCAGCCCTTTTAGGTACCAAATAAAAGCAATGCTAACATTTCAAAGACATTGGCAACACAGCTGAAATGGATTACATTGCTGACCCTAAACAAATCGAGGGCATTCCTTGCTCTTCCTCTGAGTCCCTTTATTTTCTATATATGCTAGTGTTACAAATACAGGCTCTTTGATCCATGCCCTGAATTGTGACCATACAAGTCCCAAGCATTAATGAGCAATACAGCTCCAACACCTATTAACTCCGTATTACATGTTCTTATTCTACTGGAGTCCCCTGCTACTTTCTCCAGCATGATACGTTGTTGAACCTCACTACAGAGGTTCAGAAGTGTTTTGCTACGAGACCTTTTATTTTTGTGACACCATCTTTAATGAAGATTGAGCTTTTTAAATACAAGTCACATGTCACTAATTTTTATAAAAACCAGCACTGTAAACGAAACACAACCTGTGTGTAAGATGGGAGAAGATCTGCACAAGATATGCACTATGATGGGAAATGAAATCTAAAGCAAGCACATTAAGATGTTTGGGGATTTCTTTTTTTAGAGGTGGAGCATCATTTTAGCAAAACCTAATATTGCACATTAGAAAGCGCAAAAGAAGGAAAGTTTGCGGCTATGGTACATCCTACAAGTCCTCTAAAAGTGCCCAGGAAGATGTTTGTCACACCTGGGGAACAGCAATGATACAGCAAAAACACAGTGACACAGAACAACAACAGAGTAGGTACCCCGAGAAGACGGAACTCAGGTGGGATACTGGCATCGCCTTGCTCTCCCAGCTCACCACTAGTACTACGCAACCACCAAAAGCAAACCTCAAACCCTGAGTGATTACCCAAACCTTGCTTTGAGCCTCAACATGGATGCATGCCTACAAAAAGGAAAATAGCACCTGACAACTTCTAAAGGGACTTTTTTCTTAAAATAATCACAGAAGAGATTTTTTACAGCTTAACAAGCAAATATTATCATTAGATACTGTATTTTTAATTACATGCATATACATAACAAATGGTTGAATGCGTATTATGTCAAACCCAGGCAGCATCCCTTTACATACCTGATCTGTGCCTCTTCCAAAACACTTGCATTAAGGAAGGTTCTTCTTGAATAATATGGGAAAACAGGCACAATAACTTAAATGGGTTCCTCTATGCATTTGGCCTAAGCAGCCTTTCATCTCCCCCTCCTCCCGCTCTCAGAGTTAATACCAAGCGTGAGGAGCAAAGAAATACCGAGCTCAAGAAACAAGGGGTGGGGTGGACCTAGCCAGCAGTAAATAACCCGCATCATCCACCTTCAGTGTCCCCAAAAACCCACGTCCTTGTCCCCAGACTGGCTGCAGGACCCAGGAGTGCTGCGCTGCGGGGTGGATGGAGGCTGCCCTGGATGACTAGACATCTTGGAGGAAAAGAAAAACCAAAACCCCGAACCAAAAGAAAACCAGAGATGGCTTTGCGCCTGGTGTGGCTCAAGAGCTGCATTCTGGTGACTTTTGAGCTTGCTCAGTGCTGCTGACAGGAGGAAAAGGCGCCAGCAGCAGGGAGCAGCCATGTTCCCCGAGCCTGGCTGGGGGAAGGCTCCCTCCGGGGAATTCATACTCACCTGGCGGTTTCATGTAATATTGCTCAATATCGGACATGTCCGTATGCAGCGCACAATCGAGATAGTGCAGGATAACTTTTCTACTGAAGTAGTACCTCATGCCCATCAGAAAGATGGGCAAACAGCAGGTCAGCAGGAAGGACTTGGTCACAACAAAGCATATTACTATGGAGATAAGGAAGAGAAATAAACGATACCTGTCAGAAAAGAGAATTTAGTGTTGATTTCGGAATACAAACTCATTATTAAAAAAAACAAAAAACAAAAAAACAAAGCACAGACAACAATATACATTTGCAGTACACACATAATTCACACTCTCAAGATTATCGTGTTAAGAGACAGCGTATCATGCCGAGATAACCCTGGAGAAGTTTACGGGGTGTCTGGAGCGAGCCGGCGGGGAGGATGCCGCCATGCCATGGCAGGTCCCACCGAACCCCCCCCAGAGAGGGGCTGGTGGGGATGCTGGGAGCCAGGCACACCCCAGGCCCTGCTCTGCCTTCCCCAGCGAGGCCGAAACGCGGCCGGAGCGGAAAAGCCACGCTGCGGGCACGCCGCTCCGCAGCCATGCGTTTGTCACTGCGGCATTACTATTTCCATCACGGGAAGCACCGACTCCCGGGGAAGACACCATGCCCGCCTCAATGCCGGGGTGCTGCTGAAGACCTGGGGGGGCTTCTGCGGACACCCGCGAGATGGCGGCTCCCCCCCGTAGGGCCCCAGCCTCCCAGAGCCACCGGCTGAGACCCCCTGCGCCCCAACTGCCTGCTGGGGGGGTCCCCCTCCAGCACAGGGCCCGTCCTCCCCGCTGGCTGGGGGCACGGGGGTGCAGCCTGCCTGCAAGCATCAAGGGCATGGGAGACCAGCCCGAGGCGTGCTGGGGGTGGGGGCGCACATTATTAATAGTGCGACCCCCGCTTCCGTGCAATTATTTGCACCGGGGGGGGCGGGGGGGGCACGTTATTATTTGCACCGGGGAGGGGGGTGGCACGTTATTATTTGCACCGGGGAGGGGGGTGGCACGTTATTATTTGCACCGGGGAGGGGGGCGGCACGTTATTATTTGCACCGGGGAGGGGGGCGGCACGTTATTATTTGCACCGGGGAGGGGGGCGGCACGTTATTATTTGCACCGGGGAGGGGGGCGGCACGTTATTATTTGCACCGGGGAGGGGGGGCGGCACGTTATTATTTGCACCGGGGGGGGGGGGGGCACCTCGCAGGCGCTATTTTGGGCACGCAACTCTGGGAGGTGAGCCCCCCTCCCGCCTCCCGGGCCCTGCTGCAGGGGTTGCCCCCTCCCCACGCGGGGGGGGGGGGGGGGGGGGCGCGCGGCTGGCGGGCCCGGCCGTCTCCAGGCAACGGCGGCACGCGGCGGCCCCCCCCGCGCTGTGCTGCGCGGGGGCGGTGCAGCGCGCGGTGCAGTGCGCGGTGCAGCGCGCGCGCCGCTCCCCTTCCCCGCACCCCCCCCCCCCCTCCCCCCAGGCCCGGGGTAGCTAAAGGACGACTCTGCCCCCACCCCCGCGCAACCTACGCGGCGACACCCACCCCCCCCCCCCCTTAAAACCCGCGCAGGGTCGCGCATCCCCCAGCGGCACAAGCCCCCCCCCCCCGCACCCCGCTTTCCCCGCGGGCCCCCCCGCAGCGCTGCGGCCCCGCACCGCGGCTCTGCCCCGGCCGCACCGCCCCCGGGCCGGCGGGTCCCCGGCTCCTCCCGCCTCTCCGACCATTTTGTGAAGACCCCGGGGCGGAGGGGGGGGGGACACACACGGACGGACACCCGCGACCCCCCTCCCCCAAACGGGGGCAGATACTCACCCGCCAGCAGCCCGTAGAGCAGCTGAGTGAGGGGCTGCTGCTTCAGCCCCCGGAACGCCGTGTTGGGGATCCGCTCCATGATACCCTCGTAAAATATGCGGCGCACCACCTCCTGCTCGGAGGGGTGGAATTCGCGGATATAGACATTGTCGCGCCGGGGGTCCTCTTTTGGGGAGCTGAGGGGAGGCGGGGAGGAGGAAGGGGAGCCCGCCAACGAGGGCCACATCTGGGAGGAGGAAACAATGATCGTGTCTTTTTTGGATCCCGGGATTGATTCATGATCTTCCGCCACAATCTTGGTCTCACAAACCATCTTGGGAGACAGACAATGCATGCAAACCGGCCGCGGGGAGGGGGCGGAGGAGAAAAACGGGAGGGGGGGGGGTTTAAAAAAAAAATTAAAAATAAAATTTAAAAAAAAAAAAAAAAGAAAAGGGGAGGGGGAAGGAGCGGGGCGCGGAGCAGGGACGGAGACCCGCCAGGCAGCAGCGGCGGCGGCTGCGCGGGGCGCGGAGCAGCGCGGCCGGGCGGGACGGGAGAAAGGAGCTCCGCTGCATTTTGGAGAGGCATTTATAGGGCGGGGGGGGGGGTGGGCGGGGGGGGGCGCGGGTCCCCGGGGTCCTAGCGCCCCCCGCATTGGCTGCGCGGGGTCGCCATGTGATCGGGGGGGGCGGGACGGACCCCCCCCCCCCCCCCCAAGCCCTGCACCGCCCCTTGCAAATTACTACGGCGCGTCCCTGCGCGGGGGGCGGCGGCGGCGCCCCGGCTTCCTCCGGGGGCCCGCACGGCTCTGCCCGCACACACCGGGGCGCGGGGGGCGTTATTTATTATTTATTTATTCATGTGCAGCGAAAGCGCCGCACGCCCGGCAGCTTTCTGGAACAGTCGCTGCGGGAGGCTGCGGGGCGCGGAGCCGCGGGGGGGGGGGGCGGGGGGGTACGGGGGGAGGGGGCCGGCGTCGCTCGTACCGCACTGCCCCGCGTCCCGGCGGGCTGCGGCGTGGGCTGCTCCGTGGCGAGTCATTCACCGCCGTGGCGAGTCATTCACCGCCGTGGCGAGTCATTTACCGCCGCGGCGCGTCCCTGCGCGGCGCTCCGCGGGGCGCGGAGGGCCCCCCCCCCCCACCAGCCACCCTGTGCGGGAACGCGCTGCGGGGGGGCCGAGGGGGGTGCAGCCGCAAACCCCAAATAAACCCCCCTCCCCGTGCATCAGCCCCCCCGCCGTCGGTAACTTTTCTCCCCGTGCCCACGCCGCTGCCGGCCCCGTCGCCTCCGCGCCCCTCCGCGGGGCGGAGAGGAGGGGGCTGGGGGTGCGCAGGGAGGAGGACGGGCTCCTCCTCTTCGCAGGACCCGAAAACCTTCGGCCTCTCCCGGTTGGAACCGGCCGGCATCTGCCCGAGGCATGCGCCGTTCACGGCCGGTGCGGAGGCGGGGGGATGCTGGGCGGCGAGCCGGGGTGCCCCGGCCCCCCCTGCCGCCGCCGGCCCCCCCTCCTGCGAGGCGCCTCCCCCCAGAGCTTCATCTGCGCCCGCCCCTGCGGGGTGCAGCCGCGCCTCCCCCCCAAGCTTCGCCTGCGCCTCCCCGGGGAGGTGCACCCCCCTGCACGCCTCAGCTGCGCCTCCGCCTGCAAGGTGCACCCGTGCACCCCCCCGAAAGTTTCATCTGTGTCTCTTCAAGGTGCACCTGCGCATCCCCCTGCCAGGAGGCACCCTCGCACCCACCCCTCTTTGAGTTACAGCCCTGCATCCCCCTGCAAGCTGCTCGTGCCCCTGCGAGGTGCGCCCACGCACCCCCCTACCAGCTTCACCCCCGCATCGCCCCGGGGGGTGCACCCCTCCGTCGGGGGGTGCGGCTGTGCCGCCGGCCCCGGGTTTGCTGCCCCGGGAGCTCTCGGGGTACGTTTTGGTCCTCGGGAAGACGCACGGTGACTGGGATGTCTGCCCCAAGCTAAAGCCTGATTTCACTGTGACGATTTCATTGTGGTTTCATTGCTTCACTTTTCTATTAAAAATTGTTCAGGAGTAAGAGAGATGAGAAGGGGGAGCGGGGGCAGGATTAGGTAAGGGCTTGGAAACCTTCCCGCGCGGAGGAGCGGGGCCAGCACCCCCAGGCTCGCCCTGCACCGGGCACCCGTGCTGAGGAGCTGCTCCCCGGGCGGCTGCGGGACCTACTCGTGCTCGGATGCTGCAGCACTGCCAGCCTGCTCGGAGGGGCAGGCACGGTACGGCCTTGCTAGCAGCAGGCTCCAGCACCCGCAGAGTTCCCGTTTCTAACGAGCATCCTCCGCAACTGCAGCCAGAGCAACCCCCAGCTCCCACACCCTGCCACTGTCTGAACCGGAGATCAAAACGTAGGATTATAAAAGACGGCGCAGGTACCACGGTGGCCTTGCTGCTGGGCGGATGGGTTAGCCAAAAGAGCAACATCTCCTGCTCGAGAGCGGAGCCTCCCATGGGAAGGAGATCCCCCCACGGGGAGAGGCGAGACATACGGCATCCCCGCATCCCCCCCGTCACGTCTCGCCTCGGCAAGGATCAGTTGGACTCCTGCACTCGGGAGGTACCTGGCAGCCCCAAATTCACCAACGCAAAGAGGCTGTGCATGGGGGAAAAAAAAAATCACAGGGCAGCGTTTGCCTTTGAATTCTGAAAGCTTCGGGCCAAAGATAGGAGGTTGCTGTTTCAAAAATGTAATTAAAACAATGCTGTTTCCATATGCCTGGGTTAAGCAGGCATTTATTTTTGTTTGATCCTTTCTAGTCAGATGCGTTGCTTATTTATGAAATAACTACAGTAATAAACCCAACCCATTCCTTAAAAAAAACCCAACCACTGCAGTTATGTAACAGCCAGGGGAGCTCCCAATTCCAGTCCCAGGCTATGGACCTGAGTATTTGCAGATGAGTTATCTTTAGAAAGTCACTAATTACTTGTTTACTATTTATGCTGCCCCATTTGAGCATCTTATGAACCGTAATTAATATCCCCCGAGGTGAGGGGGGTACCGTCATCCTTGGCCACGGTGAGGGAACTGAGGCACAGGGGAACGCGGTGATTTATGCACCATCATGCAGTAACTCGAAGGAAGACACAGGCACCGGACCAGACTTCCCGAGTCCTTCCTCACTGTCTGAATGCCAAACCTTGCCTTTCTTATTGCAAAGCCAAGAATTCAGCTTTCTCTGTAAATGGGGGGGAGGGGAGGCTCTGGGGGTGCTGCTGCACCATGGGGAGGAGGGATGGGGAAGGAGCAGGCGGCCGTGACTGACCGCAGCAAATGTCAGTGGAAATCAAGGGCCTCGCTGAAATCAATTGCAAAAGCCAGTCAGGTTCACAGACGGCAGATTTGGGCCCCTGGAATAAAAAGGATATTGTTAACAGCAGCTTGCTGGCAAGGCAACTGCTCTGCCAGGAGCTTTCAGTCTTTAAGAACGCAGTTGTCATCCCAAGTCACTGAGGATTTTGCTCTTGGGTTCACTCCTGCTCCTTCAGGACCTGAGGGTAAATCTCCCACATGCCATGACCGACCGCTGAACCTCATGGATAGAACTAATTTAATTAAGACGGACAGTTTAGAGTTTGAATTTCATACCAGTGCTCTCAGCAGCTCTCACTGCTCAGTGTGAAGAAGGAGCTTGTATAGACGTTAGATCCATTGGTACAGCCGGGGAAAAAACCTGGGATAACCAGGGCAGGTTGTGCGGCTCTGGGGCGCTGAGGACATTTGAATATTTCAGTAAGAAATGTGTTTTGCCTTCAGCAGGTCTGCTTTAAGGCTGACTTTGCTCTGGATTAGCACATCAAGCCAGTAAGCCTTGGAAATGTCATTATTCATCCTTCCCAAAACTGCAGTTCTCATCTTGGGTCAGGGGGAGTCACTCCCCTTTATGGGTCGTAGGAAGCGCCCAGCAGACGTACGACAGAATTACCTCTTCCACCGCGGCGAAGCTCACATCTTGCTCTCGGTCTGAAATTTTAGGTTTTCTGTCCAACCCTGGGCTTTGAATGACTTGATACATCTTCTAACTAGATTTTGCTGTAACTCTTGAAGCAATGAGATCTGTGTGATTGCGAGCGAAGCAAACAATTTGGGACAAGCTTCCTGGCTTGCAGAGCATCTCTGCTTAAGGAGTGGGGAACACCAAGGCAGGTCCCTGGCGAACCTCCTTGCCCCATTGCTCAGTATCTGCTGGGCAAGGAGAGAGGTGCTGCTGGCACGGGCCCTGCACCGGAGCGCACGATATTGGCTCTATCTTTCTTCCGCAAGCAGCCACAATCCTTTGCTCATCAGGGGCTGTATCAATCAACCTCAGCAATTAACTGGTTGACAGCAAAAACCTGCCCCAGGTTATATTAATGCAGCGACTCCGGAACTGCTCTTCCCAGCAGGATGAGGCTGTCTGGCAGGGATGGCTCCCACCCTGTCCTTTGCAACGTCTCTATCAGCGAGCGAGGAAGGAAGGTATCCAGGTTTAAAGCTCTTCTCAACTACCTCCAGGTTCTGCTCCAACCTGGACCTTGGTCATTTCAACTGTTTTTTCTGCGCTTGACCTGAGACGCCCGGAGCGGGCCGAGCCCCCCCAGCACCGCCAGCTGCACACTGCCGGCTGTTCGGCCACAGCAGCCTCCCACCCTCCTGCTTTGCTGGGCTGGAAAAAAAGTAAAAGCCTCTCTGTTGACTGCAGATGTGCATATGAATGTGAGGCATTTGCCTAATAAATATCTTCCTAAAGGGGGGATTAATTAGCATCCCAAGATTCGCTCTCACTGCTCTCCCTCTGACTGCAGCAGCTCTGCAGCGGCTTCTCTTTGGGGCGCTTGTTTCCTGCGGAGAGCGCATTGCTGGCCCCTTTCCCAATACACAGACCCCCGAGGCCGAGGATTCGCAAATCTTTTGCTCAGGAGCCATCACCGGCAGCGGCACCCATGCCGTGCGAGCAGTTGGCAGTAACCACGCATGCATCCCAGTTTCCCCAGTCCTGCCGTATGCCGTGACCCGTCGCAGTGGCAATGCAGGCTCCCTCCTTCCCTGGCTGTCTGGGCGCCACAAATAGTAAGTCACTATAAAACCCCATGTGCCAAATTATTTCCAACTTGTAAAACTCGGTGAATTGGTAACTAGGGGCCAGAGGTGGGATCTGCTGATGGACGCAGACCTCTGCCAGGACCTCGGCATCGGAACTGGCTGCCCTGCACTCCAGGCACTACAAAGGGGGAAAACCACTCTCTTCGGAGGCACGGAGCCTCCCATCCCAACGTGGACCTCTAAAATAGATCAGATGAATCATGTGCTAAAAGTAGTTGGGTTTGTCTCCAAAGGGAGTGCAGGGTGACTGGCTCAGTTGTGGAAGTCTCCCCAGGGGATATCTGAAGGATAATCTCTTCCTACAACATTTTTGGGTTGAAATAATTTTGTGGGTTGCGAATAAAATCCAAATGTTTCCTAAACAGTGTACATACGCACAGCTGGCTTTATCCTCTTCCGAATGGGGATTTTGGAGCTTGCATATACATTTAATGTACAGTAACATCTGTGGCAGATGTTACATCAGCAACTCCATTCTAATGACAGGAACATTAAACTCTGAGCTGGGTTTCAGACGTGTCCAACGATTATTTGGAGATTTATCTAGAGCATCTCGGTGCAACCGTGAGGAATACTTCCAAACAAGGAGAGGTTCTGTAGCGATTTAATACATCTTCAGTTAAGGAGTAGTATTTCCTGACACTGAGTGTGGTGGCTTGGGGATACAACACATCTTTCCTCCTGTTAATTTTATTGCTGTAAGCTTGGATAAAAAAAATGGAAATTCTTGTCAGCTTTTACTAGAAACCTTCATTTTAATTAGCTGTAGGAGACAGGGCTGTGCATGCAGAGCAAGGCTCTGCGACGCATGGGAGAGGCTGCACGGGGGTTGTGTCGGGAGCGCGGTGCCATGAAGGAGGGAGCAGGACTATGTGTGGCCTAAGAAAAGCTGAGAGCACGAGAGCTCTTATGCACGTGGGAATAACATAGGTGGTGTGAGCCAGGAAACGCTCGTTTCTTGGGGGTTTCAGTGCAGGACTTTGCACCTTCTTTGTAAATTAGCAACACCGCTTTGGAAAAATACCTGCCTCCACAGCCAGTTCCTTCTCTTGCTGTAAATAACCTCCAGCCACCCAAATTTTGGCTACCTGCTTGGGTCAGAGGGGTAATGCTACTACAAAATTTGCTGTATCATGAACAACTCTGTCAATGTGTATCCATCTTTGCTAAGGAAGAAGAGAAGAACAGAAGGTTAATGACTGTGCTTTCGACCAACAGCTATTTTGCTGGCATTGTTAATGGCAATTATTTTAACTAACGATTGCCAAAGTACGGCTGTAGCCTTATGATCTTCTAAGGAGGCTGACAGCACTCGGATGAGCAGCTTCTTATTTACCCCTCTACATGCAGGCACTGCAGCCTGACAGCAGGCGGGGGGGGGGGGGGGGGGAAGGAGTTTGAAAAGGACCCAGGGGAGGTAAAAGGAAGGAAAACAGGCAGAAAATCGCAGCGGAGAAGAGATGAGTATATTCTCTAGAAAGAAGAGGGAAATTAGATGTCAAACCAACCACAGGTGGAAAAACCTCAAAATACAAGTAACGAATGCCCCAGCCCAAGATGAGCTCCATGAGGAGAAAGCGGGAAAAGATGCGAAAAGATTATTGAGGGTTTTATTTTTTTTTGGTTTTTGGGAGTCAGTTCTGCTGCTGAGCAAAGGGAAGTGGCATTTTCAGCTTGGCCTGCAAGGCTGCGCTGCAACTGCTTGCAAGGGCCAGCGAGTGCCCCGAACTCCTCCAGCAGCAATGTGCGTGTTGCCTCCAGGGAGGCAATTTTTATCATCCCCTGTATGGGTTGGGCTCCTGTCAGAGCTGATTTTGCACTGGTTTTTCCAGCACTTGATCCAGGCTGGGATTTTCTTTTCCTTGCATAATGCCTTTCAGCAAGGAGCTGAGGCAAATTTTCAGGTATTTCCAGTTTTCCTGCTCAGTGATGCCTCCAGGCCCCGATGCTGCAGGGTGCGGGGTCCTGGGTCCCCTTTCCTCTGCACAGGGGTGAGGGGATGCTCGCTCTGGGTGCCGCAGAGACCTGGGCTCCTCCTGGAGAAGCAAAACTGATGGCAGAGAGCGGCATCAGCCTGAAGCCCCCCTTCACTATCTGGGGGGACTCAAGATCTTAAAATCCCACTTCCCAGAGCTGTCTGACACTCGCTTTTCTTCTCTGCAGAGATCCAGACAACATTGAGCCCAGCATCCTCCTCGGGAATGGTGTGGGCATGGGGAGAGGTGTTGGGCATCATCAGCTGGAGTCTGCAAAGGGGTTTTTGGGGAGCCGGGGACAGGCTCTAAGCTGACCACAGGCAGCAGTGCTCAGATGCGCTCCCTGCAAAGAGCGCGCTGGACATCTGCTCATGGAAGGTTTCACCCCCGAAGCTCACAGCTGGGGCAGGAGGGTCAGGGTGGGATCACACATCATTGTTTTTCTGAGTCAGATGAAGACCTGCCCCAAGAATGAGGATTCCCCATTTTCCTAGGGCAGAGAAAGCTAGAGTAGCATCAGCCCAGAGTCTGCTGTGAAGCCTGCTTTGGTTTTCTCTGTTTTTGCTGCTCCAATTTTGCTGGAAACACGGCAAGTGTAGGGCATTTCTTCTTCATAAGCCAAGAATGGTGGGGTTCACATTTTCAGGAAAACCATCTGCATTTTCTACCACTGCGACTTGAAAAAGCCCATCATTTAATATCTCCTTTGCTCTTCCAAGCTGCCATGCTTGCAAAAAACAGCAGTGCTCCTCCTTTCCTGGAGCTGGCCATCCTTTTCCCTACACCATCCTCGTGCCTCCTTCCCCCAGCCCAGCCCGGCATCCTTGTGCACTAAGAAAACACCCCATAACTCTGGCCCCTCTCAGCTCCCATGGTGCCTTTGCTGCTGCTTTTTCCTCCCTCCAGAGCACGCAGCGCACCACAGCCCAGCCAAATTTCAGTTATCTTTTGCCCAACCAGAACTGAAAGCTGTTTGGGGGATGTTTTGTGGATATGTGCCACGGCAGCAGGTTTCCAAAGTGCAGTGAATAAAAAGCCATATTAAGGTTTTGCTTGACCCCTTGCAAAGCAGACAGCGAGGCTCAGACGGCCATTGCTTACTTTAGCTCTGCTTTCTGCTCTCCCTTCACGGTGAGGTCCACCACCGTCATCTGGAGCTCCTGGCCAGAGCAGGGCGGTATAGATGATGCAGTTATAGGTAAGGAAAACCACAGGATTATGTCCCAAGTAAGACTTTTAGCCCTAAAACATCCAAGCGGAAAAGCTTGGGATCTGAGTGTCGGTCAGGTAGGAAAGGGTGGTGGCTGTGCCCAGAAGCAACAACCCTGGCAGCAGATCATGAGCAATCGGTCCTTATAGTTTTCCTTCTGTTTGGAGCTGAGGAAACCATTTCACTCTCTAAAGATTTTTTCCTAGACCAAATTTTGGGGGAAATGCCCTTTTGTGGTTTTGTGGTTTCTGCTTTTTTTTTTTTTTTTTTTTTTTTTTTTAAGTGGGACTTTGTGGGAGGCACTTGGTTCCAGAAACTAGAACTTTAAGGAAAACACCAAATATCATGAAAGCTGTAAAGCAGTGGACTGGCAACAGAGGTACTGGGTAGAGAAAGGCACAAGCAAATCTTGTATTTTTAAAGAAGTCTTTTCAAGAAAGTGTGTGTGACTGGAAAGATGACACTGTCGGAATTACCTGGTGGATACTGTTGATCTGATAGCTCTGCAGGATTCACATTGACACGGGTCCTGGTCCAGGAAAATTTACCATCTACAGACACTAGAAACCGAAAGGAGAGTTTTGACTTTCCCCTCTGACCAGGGCCATCACATGGTAGTGGGCGATGCTGTGATCCTGGGGTGCCGTATCTCCTTTAATACTGAAGTCCTAACAACTTGTGAAATTTAAAAGGTCCAGTGGCATTTTCACGATGGTGAAGTTGCTATATTCACTGCACTGGGCAAATTCACAAAATGCATGGTGATATCCCATGGCATCCCAGCCCAGAGCAATGGGCACAGCCTGGCATCCTACAGAGACCAGGGCAGGGAAGAGGCCATCCTGCAGTCCTAACTGGATAAAATTGGGCTGAAACACAGCCAGTGCGAGCCACCCTTGAGCCACTGCTGTGATCCGGCATCCTCTGTGCCGGCGCTGAACCACTGCCTCCGCGTCAGACAGCTGCTGTGTTGTGCCGGTCTGTTTGTCGAGCTGGGGGAGTGGGTGAGCACCCTCCCAGAATGAAAAATGCTGTGCAAACACACACTCACACCGTTATCCTGTGGCTCACAAGTGTGTTTGGACTCGATTAAAAACAAAGTCGGGGAAACTGATGCAGCAGGGGCCAGGGAAGCAACGATGGGGACAGAGGCAAAAGGTGCAGGACTGGAGCTGCAGGAGCTGGGTAACAGCAAATGTCTTTAGAAAGCAGGAACCTGTGATCCTGGAAAAATTAGCCTTAGTGTAAGAACGCCAGCATCGCCCTGTCCCTGAGGCCAGGGAGAGGAAGGAGGTTTGCACATCCTGAAGGTCGACAGCTTCGTGCTGGTCTGGACTGAGGATGAGTTCGCTCCAAACTCGGGAGAGCCGCAAGCAGCTCCCTGGGAAACAGAGAGCGGGGATGTCCCGCCGGTGGGGTTTCAGCTGCAGGAGGTGCCTCCTGGGGGGAGAGGAGCCACATGAGCCATCCTCCTGATTTTCCTGGTTTGCACTTGGATTTTCGCCCCGTCGTGGAGCCAAAGGTGGGTCAGGCCCCGGGGCTGCCCTGGGATGCTCAGCTGGGGGCGGAGCGGCCCCGGGGGTGCGAGGCGGCCCGGGGAGGTGGCTGCGGGGCCCGCCCGGGTTTCTCGGGCGCTGTGCAGCGCTGCCGGGTGAGGAGGAGGAGAAGGCAAATGCACGCAGACCTCCAGCGGCCCTCGCCAGTACTGCACCGCACCGCCTGGGGCTCCTCTTCTCCCCGGCACTGCAGGTGGGTGAGCAAGAGCTCATGTGCAAAGCGAGGGGTCCCGCAGAAAAGCAAAGAGATACGGCAGAGCTCTTCTCCTCCCTGCTTCAGCAGCCTCAAGCGTAGGGTTGGCTGAGGCTGCAGGCTGTGCTTCAGGTCCCGGGGAGGACAGCCGGCGCATCGCCCGCGCAGAGAGGCCGTCCTGTTGTGGTGCTGAGCTGCCTTTCCTGTGCTCGGTCTGACTTTTGGGGCGCAGAGTCTGCAGCTTGCATGGGAGGGTGCTTGTAGCCACAGGTCCTTGGAAATAGAGATAAACCTGCACAGTCCTAACGTGGGTCTGGGACCTGGCGTGGGCTCGGCTCGGCTGCTTACAGCCCCCACTGGGCGTTGCAACATGGAGCTCGAGTGCAGGCGAGACACTCAAGATTTCATTTCCCAGACGTGACCATATACTTTCTTACAACAAGAGACCAACACTCAGGAATGCTCGGTGCAAAACGTACTGAAGGGCCAGAAAAAGTCTGGCTTAAGGATCCCAGTGCATTGCCGGGACAAGCACCACACATAACCTACTGCCCGCAGGAAACGGTGCAGTACGGAAACTCTGCACCCCCCGCCTTCCTTCCCTCCCTCCCTCTTTGAGACACACAGAGGCTTTCCTATGCCATCCTCCTTCCTGGTGTTCTCATACAGACAGGCTTGAACTCATCAGCTTCACATGATCTCACCAAAACCCTTCTAACCACCAGCACTTCTTCACGCGCCTCTGTTGTAGATACCTCCATAAGAAATGGTTACTCACTTACAAGGCAGTGCTCTATGTGCCAGTCTGCTGTTCCTGGGGGGAAAAAAAGGTAGCAAAATAAACCCCTGGGTTTTGGTGATGATTTCCCAGGTTTAACAATGACCAGGGAATTAGGTTTGATGTTTTTTTCTTTTGTGACCCCTTTCCACCACATGGGAAAGCTGTTTTTCCTTAGCAGAGTTTCTTAGCCCCAGTTTCCTGCATTGCATGGCTTATTCTGACTGCCCCAGTGTCCATCATCTTCCTGTCATGCCCTCTGCAAGAGGCAGAGTCATCTCAAAACTCAGGACAAGAGTTTTAGAGCCCACCTCCCAAGGAGGTATCTTGTGTGGCTTTGACAAACAGGTTTGATATGGGAAAAACCAAGAGCAGTGCTGAATGCAAAAGGAAAGATCAGAGGATTTGAGTTCAAGGCTTAGTGTCTAATTGCAGCACATCTGAGTGAGGATTGAAGCTTGGTAAGAAAAACCTCCTTCCTGCTGTACCCCATCCACCCGCTGGTGCTCCCTGGGGAATTGCTGCCGACTGCTTCGAAATTCAATTTCTGCACTAGCAGCGGCACGTTGGGCCCGGCAGTAATTGCTTTGCCAGATGACCGGCTGCTCGTCCCTGCCAGAGCACTGTGGGGCCAGAGCGGCTAGTCCGTGGTGACGGGATGGTGCCATAAGTTGTGGGGCTGCAAGAAGTGCCACGCTTTTGGGCCGGCACCCCCCTGCACTCAGCTGTGCCTCCATGAGTGGCACACCAAGGCTCGGGGCTCAGTGCCTTGCCCAGAAACTGGGTGGTTTTGCAAAGAGCAGAGCCGGGAGCCTTGAATCAGCAGCAATGAGCCACCACCTTCCCCATGCCTTCCCATCCCGCGTCCGCCTGGTTCCTGCTGTATCCCCCCAGCATACGCTGGGGTGCCCAGCCTAGCGGGAAAGCTTTTGGGGGACCACAGGCTCCCTTGCTGATGCTCACCCGCTGCTGCTCCCTGACTACCCTGTGCTATTTCCAGCACATCTCCAGAAAATAGCTCACTCCCCCCAACGCGACTGGCTTTCCACAGAGGGGAGCGAACTCAGCAATTTACCAGAGGGATTCTGATTCTTATTTTAGACTCCTATTTTAGCCTTCTTTTTCTTTTTAAATTTGTTAAGTTAATCCCTTTTACAGCTCTGTGAGTGAGGTGCTGCCAGTACAGCATCGCAGAGCCCACAGGAAGACTGGCTTCACAGCCCCGCTCCCTGCAAGCTGCTTTCCTCGCCTTGCCCCCGTGTGCCTCCTTTAATTTGGACAATAAAAGATGCTCTGAGGTAGGCGGCTGCTTGCTTTTTTTTTTTTTTTTTTTTTTTACCTGCAAACATCACCATCTCTTCAACAACAGCAGAGAAGATGAAATGGCAAATCTGGGGTTTTGGCATGCCTGGTTCAGGGTGGCAGCAGTGATGTTGCTGGGCCTGGGACTGAAGACTGCAGAGTCCTAACGCAAATCGAAACTGTGGGTTATACCCGTTACCTTGCAATCTGCTCCATCTCCACATTCCTCATTGCAAATGGCCCTTCCCAAGATCACGTTTTGCTGTGAGGTCTGCCTTGTATCTGTCATGTGCGGAAACCTGGTCACCGGAAAATCTGTGTTTAACATCTGCAGGTCATCTCAGTTTCAGTGGACAGGAAGAGGGTGATACGCTGTGGTCATGTGAGTCGCTTTTCAGTTGCTTCAGTACATCAACACGCTGGTACAACCAAGCCGGGCGACATCTGTTATTCCTGCAATGCCAGCTATGTATCATCTCGACTCATTTTCTATCAGATCCAGCTGTTCTGGCTAATATACTATTGACCTTTTCAGCTGGTTCAGCACTTGGCTACCAGGAGGTCATTGGATGCGACTTTGACACAGGCTCAATGCTTACATCTATTCTGCTGGGGTGAGGAGGGATTTCATCCACCTGTTTTGAGCAGGAGCACCTTGGAAGATCAGCTGGCCATTGCTTACCAACACGAGGTCACCGCCGTGTCTGCAGGCTTCAGGCAGCATCAATAAATCAGTCTGGCCCTGAAGTTTCAGTAAACTCTGTAATCTGGAAAGCGCAGCTCAGCGGCTCACACCGCAGCTCTTGGGAGCCACAGGTTCACATCACAGCAGGACAAGGTCCTGACTTCAGCTTTGTTAGGTGGGAGGAGATGCTGTAGTGATGCACATGCTAAAAATACCTACTAAATATCGTGTAGCAGCCCTGCTCCCGGGGAAAGCATGGCCAGGGCTTGGGAAAGGGGAGAGGATGGAAAGGCAGGGGGAGGCATTGACCAATACGCATAACTGCAATACAGGAGATGGGAATTAAGCAGAGCATAAAATGTTTGGATGCTATATTTCGTAGAGTGGCTTGTTCTTGTGGGCAATGATTTCTCAAAGCTGCTTTATCTTTTAGTTTTGCCCACCTGTTTGCCTATGTGCAGCCCCTAAAACAAAATCTCTGGCTGAGATGGGGCCAGAAGTTACCCGGATTTCCTTCACCAAGTAAGGAACAAGTATTCCCAAACTATTGCCAGTCAAAGTTAGCCTCACCTGTCATTAAAAACCTTTGGAGATGGGGAGTCTGCAGCTTTCTTCAGTAACTTAATCTCCACTTTTATTGCCTGGTGTTTAAATCTCCTTTTAGTTACTCCTCAGGTCTAGCCTGAGTCACTTTTGCTGGATATTACTCCAGCTACCTCTTGTCCTCCTTCCAGGAGCTGAGGGACAACAACTGACGACCTCCTGCTTTACAGCAACATTTACATGTTGGAAGGCTATTATCTTATGGCTTTTTAGCCTCCTTTTGTAGACTAAAGAAGGCTAATTCCTTCAACTTTAGCCACAAACCTTTTTTTTCAGCCATTTGGTCTTAATTTAGAGGGTAAGGCTTGGCTGGTGTGCCTAGGTTGAGACTGTGAGCAAAAAGTCCTTCTCCTCATCACTGCAGCTGTGCCGGCAAAATCATCAAAGCAGATGCAGCTACATCCATTATGTGGCCCTTTGTTGGTGCTGCTTGTGGTCGCAGCACCACAGGGAAGCTGAGCCGGCACAGCCCTTCTGCGGGAGTTTTCTAGCCAAGACTCAGCTGAAATTCAGAGGTTCACCCCTTCGTGGCAGCTGTGATGGTTTGCAGCAGGTTTCTGCCTTGCTTCCCAGTGGCATTGCCACTGTCCAGCTTCTCTAGGAGGCTTCCCAGGAGGGGACACAACCTGTTCCTTTGGCTCTGAGCTTCCTTGTGCTTTGCGCTGCTTCTGGTGCTGTGGGTGGGGTAGGAAGTGGAGCAGAATCTGTCCCGCAAGGCTCTTGCTTTGTCTTTGCTCATTGCAAAAGCTCTTGCAATGCTCCTGGAGCAAGGCAGCCTGGGCTGGTTGTCCGTCTTACCAGGGGGATGCCCAGCCCATGCTTCATGCACCCTCACCCGGACTCCTCTGTGGTACAGCAGGTCTTGGAGAGATGCCATGGGCTCTTACAGTCCTGCCTGGACACCCTCCTCCTGCATGAAAAAAGTTGTGTATGTGGAGGGAGAAGATGGAAATCTTCTGTCCTTGGGTTTTCCCCACAGGGTTCCTTTCCTCTCTGTAGGCAGGAGCTTATGTGACTGGTGTGCCATCACAGGAGGTCACCTGGGCCACATGTCCCGCACCTTCTGGGAAAGGGAGGACTACAGAAGGAAGAGAGGCAAGACAGCACCCAGACAGCACATGCATACAATGGGGAGGTTTGGTTTCCTTATGGTTGGGTCTGCACTGAAGCCTGCTTGGGTCCCCAGTGCTGAGGACAGATTTTGCAAACCTCTCTTCTGCTTTTGATAATCCCCTGCTTGTCTCGGAGGCCCCAAAGGGGGTTCTATGTCCTGCACAGGGGCCTCCCTCAGTGACTTGTGGAAGGCGTAAGGTTGTTTGTAGGCTGGAGGAACACACTGGGAACAGCACGTTTAGCTGGTTTTGCTATCTCAGTGGGACTGATTGTGGGGAACAGCTGGTCCAGCCAGGAGAGAAATGCGATAGCGAGATGCCAGATGAGTAAGACTGAACAGAGCAGTCCCGACTTGCCTCTCCCTTCCAGCAGATCAAATCAAAAATGACCCGAAGCAAGTCACACAGGTGAGAGGCAAACGAGAACCTGTGCCTCCATTTTAAAATGGCACCTGGCCCCACCGGAAAGGACCCCTTCAAAGGACCTGGCACCCTGGCTCTTTTGTGCCCAACCCTGATGCTCAGCAACTCCCAGGATTTTTGACTGTACTGCTAATAATGCTCAGTTTTTCTACCAGAGGCAATCGCTGTTGGAAATCTCTGTTGGAAACCCTTGTAAAAAAAGTGTCCATAGGTACAGG
Organism: Pelecanus crispus; assembly: GCF_030463565.1. Taxonomy (NCBI): domain Eukaryota; kingdom Metazoa; phylum Chordata; class Aves; order Pelecaniformes; family Pelecanidae; genus Pelecanus; species Pelecanus crispus. The sequence goes on from NC_134646.1 coordinate 77,852,319, forward strand.
TCTTACCATTTCCTGCAGGGACCTCCCCCTCCTCACCCTGGGGGGCGGATGGCCATTGCAGGGGACAGTCTGGGGCTGCTGGTGCTTCTGACCCCAAGGCACTTTGCAAACATTCAACCCGCCCTCCTGAGCCAGCCTTGGCTCACTGCATGGTGGAAATCAAGCTGTCAGCCACCGAAACCTCCTGCCAGAGGAGGCTGGGGTGATAAGTGCTGGGGCCCTGCAAGAACTTTGGGCCAAATTTAGAGGTCTTACATTAAGTGTCTGGTTTAACTGTGGTGCTTAAGATCAGGAGAATGACGACACCTACCTACCAGTCCCGACTGCCTCGGCAGTGGGAAGAAGCTCTGTAGGAACGGGTATGAACAAAGTCACACTCACACCCCTAGTAATATTCAGGTAGAGAAGAGTCTTCTCTTTAAGCAGATGAGGACAGTGTTGTGTTGTTGCATAAGCAGAGGCAAGTGATGCCATTTCATAGCCTGCCTGGTGGCCAGCTGCTCTGCACGGGCAGGAATCTACCCCAGGCCCCCTGTCACAGCTACCAGCCCCGTATGGATGGTCCAGTGACCGCAGAGGACCCCAAATGGTGCTGTGTGCTTCTGCATGGGCAGCTGAACGGGGCCTGTGCTGGCTCTGCTTTGCAAAACCAGAAGCAGACCCAGACCCTGGTGTAGGTAGGCAATGCCCGGTGGGGGCGCCTGCATCCAGACTGCAATGTGTCATTGCTGGGGACGCGAGCAGATACGGTCGCTTTGACTTGTTGACTGTTAATACTACTGTTTGGGTTAAACAGCCAGTCGCACGAATGGGCTTGGGGTAGCCCTTGTTTTAAGTGTACGCACTACAGCCTTCCCTGCAAAACAATGTCTGGCCCCAAAGTGCATGCGGCCAGAGCTGGGCAGAGTGCGGTTTTCTTTCCCTGTGAAATTTGTTAGGGTATCAAAGGAAAAAATAATACATCTGTCATGAGTTGCAATGAAAAGCCACAATCACAGAAGCATTTTTCAAGCTGTAAACCTGAAAGAAAGATTCCAGTGAGCAAAACTGAAATGTTTCACTTCCATTTCAAGCATGCAGCGATTGCCCGTCACCCCACTCCAGTTGCAAAACAGTACGTGTTCAGCGATGTCAAGTGTGGTTCAAAAAAAATACTTTTCCGAGTTGCAAAATTACTTGAAGCCAACATTTTCCAGCAGAACACATTGTTTTTAGCTCATCTGATCAATTTTTAATTTTCCCATGAATCTCGTTAGCCCAGCAGCAATCCAATAAACTCCAAGCTGTAGCTGGGCTCTGCCATTTCTATGAGCACTGCAGGAATAAATGTGGCATGTGGAGTGATTTATGCAAGTTCACTTGTGTTTCCCAGTTGTGGTTGCAGTTCCCCTGCAGCTCTGACGCTCTCCAGGAATCTCCTTGGTTCTTGCCCTACTGCTGTGCTCCTGAATGGGCTGTCTGGGTCTCCTGTCTGTACTGCTGTCTCCCAGGGCACCCACGTTGTATCAACCTGTCACTGCGACCAGCGTGGAAAACAGAGAGCCAGGAACGGAGCTAAGAAGCATGTGTTAGCCCACCTGCCTGCCCAGCAGCGTTGGGCCAACACCTCCACCAGCCTGCTCTGACTATGTCAGCGAAAGGAGGAGAAATCAGTGGAGGACACCAAGGCTGGGGGAAGTGGTGGCAGAGAGGAGTTTGGAGCTAGTGGCACTTGCAAGTTTATTTCATAAAGATGTATTTCGGAGGGAGGATTTCACCTCTGTGAAATATCTGGTCAGGGAACAAGACAGAGGTGCTTGTTTTGTTCTTAGGCATCCAAAAGGATCATGGGTTTCTGATGAGCTCTGAGACATGCAGAGCTTCTCCTGGGCCCGAGATGTGAAGTCAAGCATGAGATGAAATCTGTTCCTGGGACGAGATAATACTTAGCATTATCGAACAGGGAACAGGGGGAGAAGGCAGGGAGGGAGGCTGTGCACAGCAGTCAGGCTTTGTGTCCTGCTAAGCTCCAGAGTCATGGAGAGAGTCCCAGATGAGGAGTCCCTCAGAGCGGACAGGCACGGTGATCGAGCTGAGGCAGCTGGAGAGCAGCAATCCCAACCAGATCCCTGCAAGGGGACAAAAAAAAGGTATTCCGGCTGCTCCTTCAATCTCTAGTTGCCATTGGGGGCGTATTCAGTGGCTCAAGTTATGTTGCTTGCGGGGCGTCATCACCCTTAAGAAAAAAGCCAAGTGGAGCTAAGATTCCAGCAGTACTTGTAAGTTCCTCCTGCATGCTAAACTTTGGAGATGACAAGTCGCCCGGACTATTTGCATGCGCTGCATCTGTAAAGCACATAACACAGAAGGGGCCTGCTTGTCCTCCAGGGCTTCTCCAACTGCAGCAGGAACACGTAGCTGTGGCATGGCCCCGTGGGACCTGGCATTCCTGTGGGCTCCTCTCCAGCACAACAGTAACTGTTGGGCATTTGCACGGCCTCCAATCTGTGTGCATTTCTCCCTGAGGCTCGCTGGGCAGGGGTGGCTTTGACCCAGGACTTCTGCAAAGCTCCCCATCATTTTCCGTGATGGCTGGGGGCTCAGGTGATGGCTTCAAGGGTTAACAGCCACCGCCAGCTGTGGCTCCTGAGCAGGGACAGAGAGGGCCCAGGCACCCTGCCAGGAGGTAAGCTGTTTGAGCACTGCTGGCAAAGACTTCAAACCCCTCAGCTAATTTCGGATGTTCTGCTTGTGACACAGAGAGCTGCATTCCCATCTAGGAAAGAGCTCTTCCCTGGGACTAGGAAGGGAAAGGGCTGTTTATTAATATAACATCATCAAGTGTGGCCTTTAATTTCAGCACATCTCTCTTTCTGAAAGCCCCATTTGAGGTGATTTCCCTCCTATGACACTTTTCCTCTAAGGAGCCCCGAGGGTGCTGCAGAAGAGGCCATCACAAAACACAGGGGATGTAACATGGGATGACTGCTCCCTTTCCGGGAGTTTGAGAGAATAAAAAGTGCAGAATATTAAAATCAGAGAGAAAATTTTGGGCAAAGTCATGCTTACTTTCCATGCTCTGAGCAGGGCAAAAGATTTCTCCACATTGGCAAAGTTTGATATAACTTTTTATCTACAATAAAAATAGCTGTATCTATAATAGATAAGACCTTTTCTTTAAGCTAGTTAAAACAGAGTTTTAGCTGGGTTGGACTTCAGACCCAACATGTCAGGAGCAGAGCATCCTGCCGGGTTGCGAGGCCCCTGTAACAGAACGGGAGCATGCTTGTCTCCAGCTGGAGATGCCATTTGTTTTAGTGCTCCCTGATTTAGGAGTTGCCGAGGAGCTCCTCAACATGAGGAGAGCCATCCAAGCCCACTTTGGTGCTCGCTTATGGAGACACCATCTCTTCTACTGCTGTAGAAGACCAAACATGGAAACCCATCTATCTGGGGAGGTTGGATTTCCCCACGTCTGGCCAGGGCAGTGAAAGCAGCACTGTCTCCCTGATGGGAGTGGAGACTTTTTATCAGTGAGGGGTTTCCCCGGGGGAAGGTGTTGACAGATGCCAGCAATGAGATCATGGAAGAGGGAGCGGCATCAGATGACCGGATCACAGTCTCTCTGTCCGGGACGTGTGTCTAACCCAGAGCTTGTACCTTGTAAGGCACAGGGTCTGTGGCCTGTTAACATGAGGTACGTGCGGCCTGGTGACAACACCTCGCGAGGCTGAAACAGTGTCCTCTAGCCCTTGCCATGGTCTATCACCCACCTTCTCCAGTGACGGTCATTGCAATGATCAAGGCTGCTGGATACTATTCAGGAAATTCGGGGCGGTGATTGCTCCCTCTCCATCATTAGCTGTAGAGTGAAGTGTTATTCCTGGCTCCTTGGTTCCCCAGGGAAAGTGATGAGGTGCTGGAGCGTGTTCAGAGGTGGGCAACGAAGCTGGTGAAGGGTCTGGAGAACAAGTCTTATGAGGAGCGGCTGAGGGAACTGGGGTTGTTTAGCCTGGAAAAGAGGAGGCTGAGGGGAGACCTTATCGCTCTCTACAACTACCTGAAAGGAGGTTGTAGTGAGGTGGGTGTTGGTCTCTTCTCCCAAGTAGCTAGCGATAGGACAAGAGGAAATGGGCTTAAGCTGCGCCAGGGGAGGTTTAGACTGGAAATTAGGAAAAATTTCTTTACGGAAAGGGTGGTCAGGCATTGGAACAGGCTGCCCAGAGAGGTGGTGGAGTCACCATCCCTGGAGGCGTTTAAAAAACGGGTAGATGTGGCACTTCGGGATATGGTTTAGTCTGGTCTACCCTTGATTAGTCTAGAGTGGGCTTGGTAGTGTAGGTTAATGGTTGGACTGGATGATCTTAAAGGTCTTTTCCAACCTAGATGATTCTATGATTCTATGATTCTATATCTGGTGGTGAGAATATCACCACCAATGCCATGCCTCTTCTGGGGAAGCTACAGGGAGATGCCTTCATTCCCTTGTTTTTTCCCTCCCTATTAGGTAAATAAGTCACCATGCCTTACAGACTGGCCCTGCCATAGATCCTGTAAATGTGGTGTCAGCATCGGCTCTGGGATTTTTATACCCTAATCCTGCCATGTCTGAAAGAGCCGTATTTCCAGACAAAACTCAGAACATCCCTGCAGGATGGGGGTGAGGACTCCTTGCTGACCAAAGCCACTCCAGACCTAGCCCTGTCGGCTTTAGAGATGGAGAGTGCTTCACCCAGGGACTGAGAGGGCAGCGAGGATTCTGCTGTACAGGGGCTGCCACTGCCGGGACACTGGTGAAGGAGGAGCGAGTGCCACCGGCTCTGACAGCAACCCCAAGGGTTTGGCATTATGTCCTCCCTGTTCAGTGTCACCCACGTGGGACTTGGTAAAACGTGGGCTTGGGGCACATCTCTTCCTCCACAGCAGTTAAAAAGGCCTCAGATCTATATGAATAAACCTGCTTATTTTCAGTCCAAAAAAATTGAGGAATGCCACGTGCTTCCAGACTGTGCTGTCGGTTTCCCTTGTGGCTCAGGGGACATGCAATTGAAGATCGGGTCTGCACTGGGCTTAAGAGACACTTAAGAGACACCAAGAAAACCTCAGCATCACTGCTGATGATCTGAGTGGAGAAACAGAAAGGGAACACAGTCTTTATGCTGAAGCTAGTGAATCCAGGCGTCAAAAATGCAGTGACATCCACAGCAACAGAGCAAGCCTCTGGCACAGATAAAAATATCCTCAGAACCCTATGTTGCCCTGACATTGTCTGCTTGTTACGGCTGCAAAAGCCGGCAGGAGCGCAGGGACATGCCCTCCGGACCCTCCGTGCCGGGGTCACGCAGCAGCTGATGTGACTGCCACAACCGAGGATCCCCTGTGGCTTCCTGGGAGCCTCCATCTGACTGCTCCGGCGCTACAGCACAGATGTTCCCATGCGCAGAGGATATGTCAGGATTTCTGGACATCTGCTCGCCCGGTAAGAGCGGCTGCCCCAGTCAGGCTGCCTGACATCCGTAAATTATGGACAAATGTGCTACAATCTACAAATACCACCACGGTGGAGACAGAGAGCACATCCCCAGAAACCCAGAGAGCTGGCTGCCCTTCCCTTGTTGGTGATGTTTTGTGAACATGCAGGAAGTGCTTTCTGTCATTGGCTCTAATATATCTCCCGCACAAATCCACCTCTGCTTAACAGACCCACAGCAGAAAGTGGGAGTTTTTCAGTCAGTTTATAAATGCAGTTGGGATGTGAGCTGCATGGGTTCACAAGTTTGGCTCAAATGTTAGCATCAAGGCTGGTGCAGGGCTGTGAAGGTCAGGGAGCGGAGAGGTTGGAGAAAGAAACAAAGAATGGGGAAAAAGAGGTGTTTGATTTTAAAAGAGGAGTGGAAAGCCAGAAAAAGAAAATTAAGAAATGGGGAAAAATTGATGAGGGAAGGAGGAAAGAGCAGGGAATGAAAGAGGGAGATTTGGAAAAGCAGGGGATGCATTTATTGTGCAGCAGGTGCTTGCCAAAACCAGTCTAACATTCAGCCGGTTCTCTTAGTCCTCGTAGACAGAGCGCCAGCATCCCTCTAACTAAAAACCACATATGTGCAAATGAACCCCACAGCAAACTGAACCACCCTGAGAAGAAACACAGGAGATTAAAGTATAAGCTCATTGGGTTGAGATGCTTTCAGAGGAATGAAAGTTTTGGCAGGAGGCAATTTCTCCATAGATGATGGCCATGTCAAACCCTTCCCTTCCCCTTCCTCATGAGCCAACCTCATCCCTGCTCTGCCAGAAAGGCTGTGCTCTTTATTTCAGCCAGTTGGAAGTTCCCATCACTGGGCAGGTCTGCAAAGGACTGTGGGACCTACTTCAGACCATGCATTAAAAACGACACTTACCTGCTGCATTCAGTATGGGAACACCACACCTGGGCTTCTTTGGACACCCAACTTCATAATACATTTCTACTAACATGGTCAGGGACCTCCTGCACTTCTAGAAAGGGAGGCTGAGGTAGCTGGGCTTGTTTAGTCTGGCAAAAGGGAGTTAAAGGAGAAATCAAGCAGTTGCCTGTAACTCCTTGATGGACAATGATAAAAATGATGCAGCCAAACTCTTCTCAGGAGCACAGGGCAGTGTAAAAGAGGGCAGCGGCCACAGTCTGCAGCTTGGGGGGGATAGCAAGGTAAACATAATTTCATGAGAAATGTAGCGCAGCACTGGAACAGGCTGTACAGAGGCTGCTCAGTCTTTGTCTTTGGAGGTTTTCAGTCTTTGTCTTTTGGAGGTTTGGGCTAGCAAAGCCACATCTGACCTAATCTAGAGCTGGCAGTAGTCCGGCTTCGAGCAGGAGGTTGGGCAAGAGGCCTCCAGAGGTCCCCTCCGACCACCATGACTACGATTCTGGGGCTATTTCCACTCAATTTCAGCATTTATGTCTGAAAGTTTGTTTGGTTCGCTCTTGCTGTGCAAAGTGGCCAAATGATGCTGCTTGCTCTTAGCAAACTGCAGCATTCTACTATTTCAGCTCGCAAAACTCTTTTGCTTTGATTTTTTGCCTTTTAAAAAGACATCCTTAGATTGTAGCAGGTGGGACTTCTGGCAGGTTATTGAATCTCATCCACCTTTAGCATGTTACTAGAAAACATTTTTAATTGTCAAAACTATCCAGTTTGTGTATTCTGGAGACAGCTAAGAGCACAAACTGGATCTGAGGTTGAGCATTATGCAGTTGGGCTATTGGGTGGAGTATTTTATTTTAATTTAAGGGTTGTTTTCCTTTTGTTAATAAAATATTCAGCCTTTAATGCCACATAGTCAAACAACAGTTGGAGAGCCAAATGATTGGTGGTTCCAATTCTGCAAGAGCATTAGGAAACCCGTAACATTTATCAGGTGCTGAAAGCTAACACATGATGTGTTAAATCTGTGATTTAAAATGAGCTTGATATATAATCCCTGAGACACCAGATCATCAAGGTTGGATAAAGTTTCTCTGTAATGCACTTAAGAAAGCTAAATTAAAACAGTTGAGGTCAGTGAGTTTAATAAAAATTATTTCATACTAAAGCAATTTACTTCTGACTCATAACAATCTTCCCCTTTTGTTAGTCCCAAAATTAAATAGAGGAAAAGCTGTGTTTTTACAGAACAGAAGAGCAGCTCATTTTTTCTTTGGATGCTCTCAAGCTGAGCTGAGCAAAATCTGATTTACTCAGATTTAAGTCTAAGTCATACGCTTCCTGCAGGAATCCCACAGCAGTATTCTATTTTTTCAGGTGCAGAAAAGAATTTTTTTAATTTTATTTTATGTGATTATTCACTCCACTGACATTTAAGGAAATGATGTTCAGTTTCCCCATTGTGTATAAAACCTTTCCTTTTCCAGCAAATGTTACCTACTTTTTTCCTAATCCTCCACCGGCCAGGGTAGTACTGCGTTATACCAGGTTTCATACCTTGCTGATCAATACTTTTTGGCTGCAAGAAGGTGGAGAACGCAATTGAATTTCTTATCTTTGCATTTTTCTCCTTCAGATTAACAATTTTTATCCTGTTATAAAAATTAAAACAGAACATAAGCAGAACAACTTGGTTTTATGACCATCAGAAAACTTCCTGGAGAAAGTCCTACCAAAAATACAGGTATTTTGCAGAATCAATAAACTGAGGGTATCCCCTGGTCAGCAGCAGTATTTCAGAAAGGCAAGGCAGCTGGAGCACTAATATAACTAAATGCCAGAATTTAATGAAAAGCTGTCAAACCTCAGCAAAAGGTGAAGAAATGAGGAGATCACGTTGCAGAGGGCACTTCCCTGCGCTCAGGCAGTAACAGATTTGCTCTTCTTCAGGGTCTCTATCTGGCACAAACAGTGACGTGGTCGATTTGCACGTCTCTCCTTCTTTTCAAACAGTTATATTCTATTATCCGTTGTTGTCAGGTTTGTTGTTTTGGCAACTTTTAATAGTATTTACACAACATCAATTGCTTTGACTCCTGGACAAGAGCTTTGGGATAAAACCATCGACCTCGGCGAGCCCTTGGCTCTCACCCAGGAAACAGGTTTATGGTGTTTGCTTCCTAAGGAGGCAAAATGGTTAAATGAGACATCTGGGAGAACGGGCTGGTTTTCTGATCGCTGCCTGAAGGGTTAAAGCTTTCATCATACAGCTGCCTTGGGAGAGGTGGCTGTATTTGTACGATTGTCATATATCCTGGTTGAAGGTGTTTCTCTGTAAACTGCTAACTGCTTGTTTATGAGCCGGGAATTGATTTCTTGGCAGAGGTATTTCTTCAGACTCTTCACTATGTATAATGGATTCCTCCAGTGTTTTTTGATGCCCCTAAGGATTACAGGTAGTGGCTGAAATACGCTATTATCTTTCTCCTTAAATTTTTTACTACTTCTGGGAATTCTGGGATTCCTTGTGAGAGCCAGAGATTTCAGTCCACGCTCTGCAACTCCTGCTCTATTCGTTGTATGGTGACTGCTACAAAAACCAACTGCATATTTGTCTATGCCCAAAGTACTTTGTATATAATTAATATAGCTATATATTTCAACCAAGGGTAGATTAAAAAAAAAAAAAAAAAGCAAGCCAGTGGTGGAATTCCCATTGCCTGCCCCAAGGACCCAGAGAGCTCCTGTCCAGATGCACTTACAATTGCTGTATTTTCTTTACATAACAAACAGTGCTGGGGCATGTATGACCGAGCCCCCAGGAGCATGCGCAAGTGCAGCAAAGAGTCAGGGCTGCAGGGAGAAAAGGAAATGACCATCGTTCTCACAAGCAAAGGGAGACGTACCAGGATTCGCTTGCTGCCTGTACTCTCCTCTGCCAGTTTTATGGTGATAACAAAACGAAGTGAAAACAGAAGTCCAGCCACGATGATGTTAATACAGGTGAAATGGCAGGTAAAAAGGGGAGCAAAAGTCAAAGACACTAGTCAGGTGTGCCCTGAGAGATACTGAATTCATCCAGCTTGCTTTGAAGTGAAGGCATCGTAGATTTGAGTTTTCAGCACTTTTTAAGAGACATCTTGCAAGGTGAAGATTCAAAAGGCCCGGCCACGGTCATCAGGACAAATGCAGAAAGGGAAGTCTGTTCAGGGTTTGCTGAGCACTGGGCACTGATGTGATCAGGTTTAGCTCATGTGGAGTTTGGGACCTTTCATTAGGGACCTGCTTCTGTGGAGGCAAAGAAATGACAACAATAAATGGGACATTATCAGTGGGGAATTGACATGGTGACAATAAAATAGACACACTCAAATGGTGGAATAGGGCTCAGGAGGGGGCTCGGTATGGTTACGCAAAATTGCAAAGGCTAGTCACTGCAAACAGAAGTTTCCGAGCAGAGCAAAGGGCCTGGTTTTTGCCAGCCCTGCTCAGTCACCCGCTGAGGCCGCACAATGAAAAGTGCCCTGCAGCGCCTGGGAGCTTGCTGCCCTGACGCTCTGCAGTGGGGTTTGGAGGGAAGGCACAGTGCCAGAAAGTGTCAAGTGTTGCTAAGATGGTATTAGAGCACATGCAAGGAAAACAGAGTTGGAAGGGACCTCTGGAGGCCTCTTGCCCAACTTCATGCTGCAAGCTGTCTACTGCTGACTCTAGATGTTGGAGACAACCCACATGCCCACCTCCAGCTGTCTATCCAGCATGGTCCGGATGTCCCATAGTGCCTGTGTGGTACCTACCTACATAGCCATACCATACTGCACATAAACACATACTCATGGCCATCTCAAATGGCACCGGGCCCACATTCAAGCAACTGAATTGTGCCTGTCAGGCAGGACACATAATTGGCATGATGGGATACACATGTAAGTCTGTCTCGAAGGTTGGAGGTCTGGAGCAGTCACTTCAGAGTTTGACATAAAGACCTAGAGACCAAAATAAGACCGTGCCTTAAAATACAGACCTGAGTGGCTTTCCCATGCTCCCTCCCAAAATGCAGTGAAGCAACAAACAGCCAGACCACCCCCAAGAAAAGCAGGTTAATATAAACCACACTCACTCCTGCAACTGGAAGCCATTTGGCCAAGAAAACACAAAAATGATGACAGATGTGCCAACCAGCAAACTTCCCATGAGCGATAATCTTCCTCCTTCTCTCAGGCTCTCACTTTTCAGCATGAATCCCTTGAAAGGGTTAATGAAACCGCAGAGCAGGGAGGGCTCCAACAGCTCTCAAAAGGCTTTTGATAAAGTCCCACACAAGAGGCTATTGAGAAACTTGGCAATCCAGGGGTGAAAGGTAAAGTCCTGTCATGGATTAAAAGCTGGAGAAGAGATAAGGAGCAAAGAGTAGGAACAAATGGCCAATTCTTAGCGTGGAAAGAGATTAATTGTGGCTAACTGCAAGGACAGGATTGCAGACTGGTGCTGTGTTTACTTACCGCTGCTCAGCCAGGAGGTAAAATGCACGGTTGGCTCAAAATGTTCAGGATAGTCAAGACTAGGGAGAATTAATACAAACCCAAGAAAAATCTAACTTAAGAGTCCAGTTCTGCCAGGAATTAGTATCACTCAGCATGTCTTAAGAGGCACAAAGGGAGTAAAAAGGTAAGCTGGTGTGAGAGGCAAAGACTTGACACAGACAGGCAAATAATGAACGGCTAATGCTGAGAAGACAGAACAAACACTTATCAGCCCATTGTCATGGGCAGCATAATTAATGCACCAGAATTAAAAAGCTAAAAAAGTGAAAATGGGAAAAGGAAAGTCCTGAGGGCACCACACGACACTGTACTTTGACTAACTACATCACCACGCACGTAATCTGATGCACACCACTGGATAGGAGCAAGGCAAGATTGAGACCTTTAAGTGAATATGAACAGCCTACACAGTTGTACAAAAATTACATCCTCCATCCTCCTGCTCCCTGCTACAAGAATAATCAGTGTCTGGACTTGGAAAAGGTACTAATGCAGTTATGATTTTCTTCTGGAAATCTCTCTCATTGGAGAAAAGTTTTGTAGAGATTGGTGCTTTTTCTGATACTGAATAAAAATGACAACAAATTCAATTTTACTTCCTTATACAGGGATTTAAGAACACTTGACATATATTAGCAGCTAAAATTTCATGGCTGCCCTCATATGATACCTGAGAAACCTTACTGTCTCCATTTGACATGGACCATCACTGCAGTATAGAGGCATTACTACAGTCAGTATTAACCCTGGAGGTGAGTTACTTTACTTACTTAAAACATATTTATTTGGTGTGGAATGACACATCCACAAGTGGGGCTCTCTTCCATCTTGCAGCAGAGGAGATCTTGATGAATACTTGAGTCTATCTTTTAAAAAGTCAGAGCCTTTTTGTGGAGTCCCTCCTCCAGTGATCAGTGCCAGAGACAGAAACAGTCCCCAAAACTCCTGACTCCCACTGTTGTATTCAAGTGCAAGAGTCCATAAGAGTCCTTGAAGATGCCAGGTGGAGCTTGTTCTTTGGACAAATTCTTGAAATGTTTTGGCCAGGTAAGAAAACATCATCTCAATTATAGAACCACCTTGGCAGGATGGAAAAAGGATGTGGAAATGAATATGCTCTGGTTAAATCCATCAGATGTAAAGGGAAAGTAAACAGTCAGTTTGTTGTGATGAAAGGTGAAGGGAATGTCAACCTACCTTTCATCTACATATGATCTCTTTAGGTTTCACTGTTACACAATGCTGTCTCAGGAGTACATGATATTTCTTCTGCCCTTCCTTCAATGTTGTTTCTCCTTACTTGTGATTCTTTTGAAAGGGTGTACAGAAGGGAATAGAGCAAAATGGACACAGCTATCAAAAACCAGGTAGTGTATTTCATACAGAGGGCTCATCTCTGGCTGCCACAGAATTGTTTGGAAAGATCATGGATTCCGTTGATGACAGCATTGCAAGTTAATTAGGTGCACAAAGTCGGGTAATTAGGTGAATGCAAAGTGGCAAAATTTGAGAGCTTCCCTGTTGTAAGAAATCTCAAACAAATTGGTTGCCTGTTGGATCAGATGGATTTCCTCATGTATTAAAGTCTTCCAGCAGTTTGTATTATGCAAGCTGCAGAAATTTGATAAATAGCAATGATACTTATTCATGTAGGATCAATATAGTGTTCTGAAGATGAATCAGGTATTGTAAGAGGAGCTGGGCTTGCTTTCTGACACACACATCAGGACCCTTCCTGTCATTCCTGTATCACAAGGGAGTGGTGAAAATGTCCTCTGCAAATGCTGAGGCTTACCCTGAAGCTGAGAGATAAATTACTTAGGTTGGGTACAACTAACCACCAGAGGTTTCACTTTATCATCAACATCAGCAAGAGGAGTTTTTCTTAAACACGGGCTCTCTCTGCTCTCTCCGAGGTCAATTGGAAAATTATTGAATTAAAGGAGAATGAAGTTGAGCCAGAACCTAAGGCTGCTGATCATGTCCTCTTCCTCCCTCACCTTCATCCACTCTCCAACATATAATAGAGCTGAATAATTACAGCCTGGGGTCCACGTGGGCATCCTGATGAGCAGGATCAGCATGCATAAAACAGGCTGGTGAACTGGATCATCCAAAGGTGCAGCTGGATAAGTTCAAACATGAGCTGAATATGAATGGGCACCACCAGACACCAGCTGTCTCATTCCTATCAGAAATAATTCAAGTGGCAGACTTAGTAACTCACTAACTAATGAGCTCAGGATGAGCAGCTAAAGCCTGAGCTCATTCCACCTAATTCCAGGCACTGAACTGTGGTCCCAAGCTGGGAGTCTCACTTGTTGGCTCCCTTTGTACTCAAAGGAGAGGTAGACACTGCCTCATGGTAACTGGAGAATCAAAAGGAAACATGCCAGAAGGGTCCATCCCCTCATCCAAAGCCAGGATGAAAACCACCTAACACATTCCTGACAGCTGACTGTCAAACCTGCTCTTCAAACCCTCCAGTGATGGGCATTTCATCCTCAGATGGTCTGTTCCCATTTTGAGAAAAAAAGGTGTTTTCAAACATCTAGTCTACATCTCCCCAAGTCCAACTCAAGATTTTCTGCCCAACAGTTCAGGGATTCTCCAAGCCAGGACCTGAAGCAGCATCTCTGGTATCACCATGCACCCTGTGCTACAACCATGCACCCGGGCTTTAAGAGCCATGGTAGATAAGCACGATTGCATCTTGTTGGAGCACTTGCTCTCTCCCCCCTGCCTCTCCCAAAAAGAAGCTCTCCAAGTCTGTGGAGGCTGCATGCCTCCATGACTGCAGCACCTGGGCTGGCATGATTTACCTGGCCTTCCTTCCAGCTGCGGACAGGGCGCCTTGCTCTGGCTGGCGCTTGGGCCAGGGCAGGCAGCTGCTCAAAGCAACACCTTTGGCCATCCCAAGGATTCCCAGTGCTCACTTGCTGTGGGCTGTGCGGGGACTCTGGGAGGTCTCCATGTGATGTGGAATCACCCAGAGCTGGATGCCAGCAGTGATGGTGGGGTCTGGCCGCTGTGGTTGAAGTGGCATAGCATGAGCATCCCTGGAAATGCTGCCAAACACATGGTCCTTCTGCTCCAGCCTGTGGCATGGCTACCTGCCTGGACTCTGTCCAAGCTTGCCATGTCATTTGCTCAGCATGGGACCAGTCAGGTTGGGTTCACTAGATGCAAACATGTGATTTTTTAAAGAAATATGATGTTTGCACATAAAAACCAAACTTTGCCCTATCAGATCCTTTTAGGGGGCAGCAAGAGCAGGGCTGCCCACATGAGGGGCGGAGAGCAACCACAACCCAGGCAGGGACATCGCTCACCAGGACAAGGTTGGCAGGAGAGAGAGAGGTCCCATTGGCAGCTCAGTGACCATCAGACATGGCAAGGTAATGAGCTAGGTCTGAGGTCCTCCCGGGAATAATTATTGTTATAGTTACTAAGCTTTATTCAAGTGGGAAAAAAAATTATATGCTTAGGAAAAGCACTTACTTATTTACAATTATAAAAGTCACATTTTGCTTCCAAACAACACTCATAAGAGTTTCTAAAACGTCAGCTTTGACTTTTGCATGTTTCTGTATTTGTCAAATAGCTTCGGATTTCTTGAAAATGCCTCTTTTGCTCAGCATTTGCACCTTGGCCTAGTATGTGTCTCTGGCAGAGAGTACCTTGTCATTCCTTAGCCAACAAAACAATTACTAATAACGTGCAAACAGTGGTAGAAATACTGGATATCTGAAGGTCTTCTTTAGGCGTTACATTTACTTGTTCTCCTTATGCTCTGCATACATTTCAGAGCCAGCTTTCAGCTAAACAACTACATCCATGTTTTTTGCCATGCATGTGAAGAGGACAAGAGGCAGCAGGTACAAGCTGAAATAAGAGAGGTTCAGACCAGATAGAAGGGAAAACTCTTTCATCATGAGGACAGCACAGGAACAGGTTGACCTCAAAGCTGGCCCTGCTTTAAGCAGGAGGTTGGACTAGAGACCTCCTGAGGTCCCTTTCAGCCCGAATTATCCTCAGTCTTGAGTGCATTCCACTCATCTCACAGAGACAATCCCTCCTCCACCAGCTCTGTGTGATGGGCTCACCCTGTGGAGACCAGCAGGGCTTTGGTCTTCTCCAAACTCTCCAGAACTTTGTCGGCAAATGATAGCTAGAAGACCCTGGCCCCGGCACCACAAATTGTCACCAGCACATTGCTGGGAATCTGCAACTCTGATCCACCTTGGCACATCCACAGGAGAGCACTCTCAGAGCTACTGATTTTCATGACACTCCTGCTGTAAAAAGATGTGTATGTCTAATATATATGGACTGGATTATGTTCTGGAGGTGCCTAATTTCCTATTGAATAAATATAAAAAGGGAAAAGACTATTTTAGGGAGAACTGGCCTCATAGGTCTTCTGAAGTGCCAAACTCAACTGATTGCAAAGGGAAATTCAGTATTAGATGGATTGGATTTGCCCTCCCAGGCCAAGTGTCTAAAACCTCATTGAGGCAGTGCCTACATTAGGCAGTGATCAATTATTGCCATTCTAGGGGAGAGGATAATGCGAGATGAGATACAGTGAAGTGTATAAATGATGACCCTAGCAGTACGCTGCACAGATTTACTTTGGTGCATGAAACATCCAGGGAAATAGTTCCAACAAGAATAATGCAAAAACCATTCTGAACTTCTCTACCACCACAAATAGCGTTTACAGAAATCTGCCGCTGCAGAACAGGGACAAAATGAGCCTCCTATTCTTTCTCAATCAACACAAGTTAGATCTTGGTAGGGCCATTTTGCATAGTGAATCAATTAATCAGCCCAGGCACCAGATCAGACAAATGATTTCACTCCTGTGAGGAGCTGTCAGCACACTACAATGATGAAACCAGCTAAGTATGTATGGAACTAACTGGGAAAGAAAGTGGTACCTGACTAGAATATATTTTCCGCTCAATAATGCCTGCCTGAATTTAGCCTCTCCAGTCATGCCAAACCTCAAGAAGCCTGGAAAATACATTAAGAGGAAGAATAAGTCTGTCCTGTACAAATTGAAATAGTCAACACTCCTTTGTGAGTGGCACCAAAACACTTAGTAGCTCACCCAGTCATCATTCATGCCACCAGTCCCTCAGACTTCAGAAATGATTTCTGAAAACCTCTCCAATTATTGCGCCATCTTGATTTCTTGCTCTTGGGCAGAATAACAGAGAATGACACAGTCACCAGACTGTTTGTGACACAAAACATCAGCCAGCACTGGTGCAATTCTCAATAAAGGTGTAGACCATGGCATGGCAGAAAGAATCCTATGCTTGTACTGAAGGACAGCCTCAGTATGAATGTATGGATGATGATTATCCATCATTTAATCACCCAAATGGCTTGGAAAGTGTGGGCTTTCTGTAGTTAGTCATTTGAACCTACTCTTTCTAAGGGGGATTTGCTCCTCTAGAACATTTTTAGAGAAAGACATTTCAAGGTACTCATTTAATATCTCTAAAGCTTGTCTCAATATGACATTTGAACAATTTATAGGGATGAAAGGACCCATAATTGTAATTTTACAAGATGAAGTTGCCTCTTTAATTCCCTAACACCAATCACTTCTTTTTCACAGGCCCTATAGTATGACCCTGTTGTTATATTTTTTTTCTTTGATTTAGTGATTCCAATTCTTAGGAGCTTATCAGAATTTTCATAGAATTTGGCACTTATCTTAAAGATCTTGCTCTCAGGGAAACTGGTTACATAAGAATGTCACATTTTATTTAAAAGAATAAGTTTCTAGTCCTCCGGGTTACAAAGCAAATTTAAAACACAGATCTGAAATATCCTAGTGGCTTGCAAACTAGGAGATGAATTGAAAGAGTGTTTCTTTCTGTATCTCATTATTTTCAAGTCAGTCTTAAAACGGTAGACTCTTGTAAATCTTGTAAAATGGCAATTATGGGTGATTTCCTCCATAGAAATTGTTCAGTGTCACACTGAGAGAAGCTTTAGAGGAGCGTGATTCATGATTTTGGAATATTTGAAATTGGCACTGCTGTATCTTGAAATCTGTAACCATGAACATTTCAGTGCTTGGGTTTCCCTATTCAGATATTGTACATTTTATGCGACAGAATGAAATCTTTAGTCTGCATTTATATTTAAGCTCCTCCCAGCCAGCTTCCTAAACACTACACAGAGATATTGCATAGACATTGTGATTCCACCAGATTTAAAAAAACCCATTGTATCAATTCTGTCTTTCACTCAAAGGCATTACTGGACATCCTGATTTTCCCTGGGTGTTCTGCACTGGTTCATGGACATTTCTAGTATTTTATGTTTTGTAGCTTTGTTGGTTTTCTCTCTGTGGAGTCCAAATCTATTATCATATCTGTATGCATAATGACTATTCTGTAAATTTGTGGCTTTGGTTGAAGGTATCACACCATATTTACAGTGCAATAAGTTTTTATCCAATAACTACAGAACAGATATTAACAGAAGACAGAGATAACTTCTGTGAAGTGCATGCACCATAAGACCTCAGTTCCTGTTTTCCTTTGCAGACCAAAACCACAGTCTCTCCAAAGGCATTCGTCTAAATGCACTCTTTGTTGCCTGTGTGGAGCTGCGCTGCAAGTCCCAAAGCTTTCCCAGGGAAGTGCCACTTCAGGAAAATGCAAGGCTCTGCCAGAATGAAGCCATTTTTCAGGTCTGTGCTAGTGTTGATTCATACAGCAGCTCCCGGAGCATGCTCAGGGCTAGATGAAGCTCCAATGTAAGGGAGAGCCAGGCTGTGGGCTGCGTTTCAGCCAGCCTTCATACCCCACAGGAGGGGAATGGATACCAGCAGCGGCTCAGCACTGAGGGAGGTGAAAGAGAGGAGGCGAATGGCTGGGTTAGACAAGATGTGTACCTGTAAAACGGGAATACAAAAATACAAGCTGCATCCTTATCGTCTTCATAGGGTGGTGTTCTGTCCTCCTCTACAGAGTGCAGAAGTGAGTGGCTGACGGGCAAACAGCACTGTCCTGCCAAGGTGCCTTGGGTCGCCCCATTGAACAGCACCGGGCTGGGTATTCACCTCCTAAGGAAGCAGAGCAATGCTGGTGGAGACTGCCCAGTTAAGTCCACCTAAGGTGTCCCCTGAATATGATCCCAAAACCTGAATTTAGCTGTAGAAGGTGCAAAAAATGCCTAGTCCCATGTCGAGTGTCTCTGACCCTAACAGAGACCTTGGGCTGCTTCTGGAATAATAGACCAGATGAGAAAGCAGAATTTCTAGCATATGGGAAATGTCCTCACTGTTCTTGTTTAAAATTTGATTGTGGTTTGAAGTGTACTGAACCCATAACTGTCTGAAGCTTCTCACAAACTGAAAATTCTAAGAAAATGGTACTTCAGAAACAGTGTGATGCGGTGCTTGAAAATAAAATGTACTCTTTGGACCCTGAGGCTGCCTAGTGGGTCTGACAAGCTTATGTTTCCAAATGCTGATGAAGATTCATTTTTAACATGCACACCAGGTCCTTTTTCAGCAATACCTGTGTGCAATCACAATTCCCTTTTTTGTAAAGATCATACAGAGTAGATGCAATAGAGAGCGCAATATTTTTAATGTATACACTAGTTTAAATTGAGACTTAAATAATGCTATGACAAGCACCATAGAGTGAAAAAGTGGTAAGTATTTCAAAATGAAAGTTCCAATTTATCAGGAACACTCATCAGTGGGATTATTTCCATGCGTGAATTCTGGCATTCATTTAAGTACCTTTTTGGACCTGGGCCAGGGAAGACTATTGATTTTGATGAGTTTTCCATTAATCACGCTGACAGATTAAACACTTGGGTTTGGGTGGAATCACATAAGTAAACAAATTATTTTGATTTTCTACAAAATATTGCATTGGTCCCAAAGGCCAGCTGGTTCTGATTTACTCTTGGAGTAAATGCTTAGTTGCCATTAGATGTCTGTGAGACAGGAGATGGCATTCTATAAATACTACATGACCATGGCCATGGCAGGGTGATGCTCGTTCCTAAATTGGATCAAGCGAGTGCTGATATGTGAAGTATGCTCTCTGTTCTCCTTGCCTGCCCCTTCTCCCACTACCCCTGCTCTGCTCCCTCTGATTGCATCTTACCATGCCTTATACCCCTTAATTCCTGGATATTTTTAGAACCATCATCACGCTGAAGGCATGGTGATAATCATATGTGTATAGACAAAATATGTGAAACCATGTAGGTTGATAGTATGCCATCTTCTATGGACATTTATAACCTGCTTGGAAAGGCTCACTAAGGAAGTGACATATGTTTCTAATTAGTCTTGGTGCTAATAATAGTAATCTTCTGGTTTATAGTGGTTTTTTTTTTAATCTGGAGCAGGTGAGAACCATCCAGGGTCCATGACCTACATGGGGTTCATGAAGCATTTTGTAGTGTGTACTGAAAACGTAAGTTGAAATGTGAGTCACCTAAACACCCAGATGAATGCACACTTTATATATGGGTTACTTCTCTATGGGAGCAGTAGGCACATGTTCAGTCATTTCTGCACCTTACTCTGAAACTTGGGAGCCATATATGCCTGGGAAGAGTTGGGCAGTGTTGTCTGGAAACCTTCCAACACACTTTATATATTACTCATGGGAATTATTCACCATGACACTGGAGTAATTTGGCTTGAAAAACAGTAACTGTCCAACAACAACTGAAAAAATGTAGGAAAAGAGGGAACTATAGTTACCCAGACAAAATTACAGGTAATATTTTAAAGTATATTCTTCCTTGAGTATGACACCATTGATGTGAGCAGTTACCTTATAATTGGGATCCTAAGTGCTGTTTTCCATGGGATAACCTAGACCTTCTTTGGCATAATCTTGCTAATGCACATGAACACACAAAATACCCTGGACATGGGGTACCAGCTGCTGGTATCCCAAGTTACAATTTTGAGTCTGCCACTCTTAGATTTCCTCCTAAAGCTTCTCTGACTGTTCTTAAAAAAAAAAAAAAATCCTTTTGCTGCTTTTTCTATCAGTTTCTGTAGCTAATACCTCTAGTTCTCTTCCCCATTCACTCACATACCCCAAAAATGCCAAACTCTCTGCATTTACTTTCAATCTGGAGTCAAAGTCCTGTAACCATATAACACAACATAATTCAATGACTGATGACTTTAGCTTTAGGGGGCAACTGCCCAAAGGTTGTATTGCTTTGCTCATTACAAAAAGAGCTTAACCACTTCTTCCACCTGTCTGGAACAAATATTGTATCTCTAACCTACAATAATGCTTCACTCAACCATCACCAAAATAATAGGTTATTGTAGCCTTAACTAAACAAGCCATCTCACCTTGCTAATTGTAAGGTTCTTCTACTAGTTTCTATATTAAGTATGAAGAAGAAGAAAAAATAGGACAAATATAATTTTCTAATGAGTTAGAGAAAAACCAGGATATCCTTGGGAGCGACTGCTCTAGGTTATATCCCTATGAAATAGCTGGGAGACTGAATAAGGAAAAGTGAGGTCATTATAGTTATTAAGGTAGGACATGGCAGCAGACAAGTCTTAGATGGGTGGAGTAAGCACTGACCATGCCTGTGAGGAGGCAGGCTGGAAAATTCAGATAAATCAGCATTGTATCTTCAGGGCTACATATGGTTTGGCTACTTTGGTGAAGGCATTTGAACTCACTTATTTGACATCCATAAATCGTGAGAAATCTGCCTCATGGGACTTTTCCATAGTAGTAAAACTGTAATGTAAGCTCTGTGAATGAGAAGACTAAGGAGCCAAAGAACAAAGCCCTGGGTGGTTTGGTGCTCGGCTAATACCAACAGATGTGCGTGCTGCAGAGAAAAGGTCCGTGGATGTTGAGTGAGAGCACTCCTGATGATAGAAAAATGTAGAACTGAACTTTGTTTCTCTATGCCGTGGTTCTAGGGACAGCCTCTATCCTTGTAGATCACTCATTTCCTGCCTGTGTTTTGGACTCCTTCCATGAGGACCTGGGACATGGGATGATGAGCCTGGGGGAACCCAGCATGGTGGTTCTAACATTGCCACCCTCTGCAGACCCCCAGGTCTTCACCCCACCAGAAAGATAAACTGGTGTAAGTTCAGTAACACAGAAATGAGGACAACAACTGCTGTGTAGCTACAGTTTTAACTAGCTTGTATTTTAAAACCTTAATTTCACATTGTCTGTAGGTTTGGGCTCTTAGGACAATGGAAGCTATTTATGGACAGTTTGAAGAAAACAGATTTAGTTACCTTTTCATTTACATGGTGGGCAAACAGAACCAGTATTCATGGGGTTTCGGGGGTTGGTTGGAGAATTGTAAGTATGTGGTTTGTAAGTACAGTTTTAGTCTCAGCACTACAAATGACAAGCACTGTGACCTGCAAGGAACAGGTCGCGTTTTCTGCTCTGATGGACTCCAAGAAAAGGACATCAAGTACATAAGGTGCACACAGAAGAAACAGCTCTGGCACAGGAGGGACAGGGCTGGGAACATCACAGGTTGGAGCTCCTGGATAACCCTATATGAGGGTTTTCTGAGGCATCACTGCCTCAGAGTCCACAAAGAATGGATTGAGCAACACAGGGATCAGAGCAAAAGGCAGTGTGGCAGTTTCCAGTGAGCATAAGCAAAAGGATCAGATGTTATGCTACACAATGGGAGCCAGAGAGCAGCCTGCAGAAAGATGGCAGCAGTGGGATTTGAAAACTCCCCCAAATTCCCAGGTCCTCAGAATGGAACATGGAGAAAATTTTCTCAAGATTTTAGGGAACTTGAAAGGGTCTTAACAGAGAGGAACACCTGGAGATCTCATAAAACCTCTCTCCTGCAAACAATGCAAGATGGAAAAGAATTGGCAGTGAGTCAGTGGCCAGGTCAACGGTAGAAAGCCAAAGGCCATGGCTGTAGCGTTGAGTCCCTCATCCAAGGAGTAGCCTGCACCCCACAGAAGGAGGAAGACAAGCAGTTTTCCAAGAACTGATCTGACTACACTAACCGTTAAACTCATATCCAAAAGCAGAGGGTGAAGCGAGGAAACAGTCAGCAGTCATTTAATACAAAATCAAAATATGGAGAATGGAGTTAGTCAAATTATCAAAGATACAAAGGGAAGAATTATATTGAAAAGGATCAAATAGCAAAAAGAAGGAGAGGCAATCACATTAACAGAACTGCCGGGATCTGTCTGACAGCTCAGAAACAAGTCCTTTGACAGTCAGTGATTAGTGTCCTAACCAGTAAAGCAGATACCAGTTGGTATCTTCTACACACTACCAATTCACACTACAGTTATCTGTTTGCAGATACACAGAATTCACAAGAAGGAAAGGTAGGTGGGGGAAGGGAAAGGGGGAGAGGGGAACCTTATTCTAATATATGCTGGAGGCATTACGCTGTCAAAACTAAACAGCCTTAGAATTTCTAAAAATTATAGAGGTTAATCTCCTTACTCAAAATGTTCCATCTAATCCAGGAAATTTAGTATTAAACCTCACCTTGACAGTCAAAGAAGAACTGACCACAGAATTAATTTTAGTGATGCCTTTGATACAAATGGTCTTACTTAATTGGATTTCTTGTGTACAGGCAAAATGAAGTCCAGATGATTATTGTAATGAACTGATACATATACTCAATCTCTTAGAAAGTGTTTTGCAAACAGGAACAACTATAATCCAAATAATTTGGAAAGGACTATGTGAAAATATGATTGTTAGCTCAGTTTTTTTAAAGATTTGTCTTAAAATAGCCAAACAAATCTGTAATTCCACAGTCAAGGAAGAGTCAAAACTTCTGAAAACCTTGCTTAGAAGCAGAATCAAATAATCCATTCATGTTTGAATATACACACAGTTTCTGTTGACAATAGAAACAAAAGACTGCTTTAGAAGCTTTGAGCAAAAGATAAAAAAATCAACTCAGCAGACACTAAAAGGGAGGAAAACTGGCTATGCTAGACAATCTCAGAATTACAAGAATCATAATTAACGAAGCAAACATCTACCAAGGCTGTACAGGGATTGCCCCCATGCTATTATGCATTTCTATTATGCATTGGGTGGTGCGACTCTGGAACAGGTTGCCCAGAGAAGCTGTGGATGCACCCTCTCTGGAAGTGTTCAAGGTCAGGTTGGATGGGGCTTTGCACAAACTGATCTATTGAAAGACGTCCCTCCTCATAGCAGTGGGATTGCAAGTAGATATCTTCAAAGGTCCATTCCAACCCAAACCATCCTATGATTCTGTCAATGGAAAAAAATTAACTAAGTCCTCACAAAGTTATTATGTGCTACAAAGACTGAAGGGCAGGTTAACCGAAGGATGACAGAGCGGTGATATTGAGCAAACATGATTGTATTGTTAGATGAACCTGGATGGACAAGATGTCTTTTATCATGGCTGAATACAAATGCTATGTTTAGAGTTGGAGGCTGTAAGACATTCTCACAGGCACAATTCTCTGGAAAAATGACTTGGGAAAGCATTAGCAAGCAGTAGTAGATATTTGGCTACCATGATGATGCAGTAATTAGAAAGGCTAAATGGGACTGAATGTTCATGTTGGATGTCAATTGCCTTGGGGTCTTCCTGTTTGTGGTCCAGAATCCAAGTAAGTGTCGATAAATTTGGGCAGGAATAGTTGACTCTAGCATGTGCCTGAAGGATTGGTAAAGATGCCTTGGAAAAACAGTCACAAGAAAAAACATCTATGTGGCTTATGAAAAAAAAGGAAGGTGACTGAGTTGTTTGATCACTGTCTAGCAGAGGTCTGGCACTGAAGGAGCTCAGTTTGGTGGACAAAGGTACAGGAGTCCAACCAAGGGGAGCTGAGGTCAGATAACTTCAGAACAGAAGCTGGGTGTGAACTTTCTGCCAGTGATGGAAACTGACAACTGGGAGAGTTTACAAAAAATTATGCTCAGTTTTTCATTGCTTTTTGTCTTTAAGGTCTTTAAAGTCTTTAAATCAAGACTAAGATATTTTTTCAAGAAGATAGTCTTGTTGGAACAGAAGTCTGGGAAGGCTCACATCCCACCCTTGGGAAGGTGTGGGACTAGAAGACTAGGACCATAAAGTTCTGGCCATATCAGCCACAAATTTGGAGTCTGGATTGTAATCAAACACATCTTTGTATGTCCCTGGCTTGGAAACCCCTTGGTATTATTCTCTCAAATGTTCTATGCAAAGAAATGTCTAAGAAGGAAAATTAACTGCAAGTAAGCAGATATTAATTGTTTTTGTTGTGATTAATCTGAATCCCAAATCCATTCTCACTGGCTTCCCTGGGGTTTGAGAGATGGCAAGCGACCTTGCTCCATTGAGTCAGTTGCTCAGATTTAAACCATGAGTGCAAAATTAGTGATCAGCCTGTGCTGCACTGAGTGTCTGGTTGCAGTTTGTGCCATATGTGCATTCCATTTCAAGGGGGCCTGTGAGAACAATTTTGAGGACATCTGTTAGCAGCACAGTCCCACAGGAATGCTCACAAGTCGCTTGTGAAATGGCCTGTTTTAATTTTGAAAATCCTCTGCTTTGTCTACGAGATAGGGGATTTTCTTTACAATTTGTCAGGGTTGACTCTGCTGAATCCAACTGCACCAGCTTTGGCACTCCATCCATAACCCAGTCTTTAGAAGGAAATAGTCCATCTTTACTAGCCAAGATGTCCAATTTGCATTTCATTTATTCACTTTCCATTTGTGCTGCCAGGTGTTGTAAGGCCTGTGATATCTCTAGTCTCCCACACAGAATATTTCTTAAAACAGGAAGTATTTCAAATGCATCATTAAAAGTGTTTGCCCACCTTTCACAAACCCCTTCTCAGCTTTACAAACCAAATATCTTATAGGCCCAGTTTTTAGAAGACAGTCTTGAAAGGCTCATGGAAAACTTCAGCTTCCTCATAGTTTGAAGACATTTTGAAATCAGACTATCTCAGATCTTAGTCAAAATATTTGGTGATCTAAAAAAAGATAATTGCCTCTCCCCACAAACCTTGCCTCAAAGTAACTTTGCTATTGACAGCTCTTTAGTGCCCCCTCATGATGATTTGTGTTTGACAGCATAAGCAAGAACATGAGCTTTTGGTTAACTCAGGAGTGATGTTTGATGTGCAAACTTTTGCACTTCTGCACTGTAGGTGACCCTCTGCAATGAGATAAACACATTTAAATTTACAGTCTTACCATTCACATCCACCTCGTTACAGGAATAGAGCGCAATGCTCTTGTACAATACTGCTATTGCAAAAGAGGACTAAAAAGCAAACTGTGTAGCATTCTGTCATGTTAAATGTTGTCAAATCCAGATTAAAGGAGATGCTGTCTTCTAAGTCTCTGTGCTTAGTATTATTTCCATTGCCCAAAACTGTCTAGCTTTTTGCAGGAGGCTTAGAAAAATAGGAGTGACACCCTAAGCCTATGGATGCTGATAGCAATACTTCTCTTGACTTCAGTAAGTTTAGGATTTTGCCAATGACTCAGTCTTAAAAAAGAAGAAGAAATGTACCTTGTAAATTGTAGATGAAGAGTGGGGAATGAATGGGGAAGGACTACAACAGGAATTGACCTGGCTTTACTCAATTTAAACATACATATGACTAAGACTTGTAGATATGCTAGTGTGTGTGTGTTTGCACATTAGGCAAAATAAAATAAAATCTCTTCTTGAACCTACTTGATTTATACACTTGTGAGAAGTCAGCTGGTGAGTGGTGGTTAGCAGAGCTCACTGAAGATTTTCAGGGAAAATAAAAGTATCTTACAAATACTAAGGTCCTTTTCTGGCTAGTCTCAGTGGTGGTGCTGATCAGGTGCTGAGAACAGTCCCCCTGGGTCCATTTAAAAACACTTATCAGAAGCATTTTATAATGAACAATCCCCTCTTTGCCTCATCTTCATTACTCCACTCTTCTGATGTTCTATCAACCTATTGAGCTAAAATGGGTTCCCAACACAAGGCCACCCATTGACCAAAAAACTATTTGAACATTTCAAGTGCTTTAACTGCTCTACAAAGAATTTAGTAATTCTAGCAATCCCTGCTACATCTTTACTGAAGGTTATTTTTGTTCCTGTCCTGCTATTACAGAGAGCGGCTGACACGTGAGTGATGGCATGCCATCCAGAGGGACCTGGACAAGCTTGAGAGGTGGGCCTGTGGGAACCTCATGAGGTTCAACAAGGGCAGGTGCAAGGTCCTGCACCTGGGACGGGGCAACCCCCAATATCAATACAGGCTGGGGGATGAAGGGATTGAGAGCAGCCCCGCCGAGAAGGACTTGGGGGTACTGGTGGATGACAAGCTGGACATGAGCCAACAATGTGCACTCACAGCCCAGAAAGCCAACCGAATCCTGGGCTGCGTCAAAAGCAGCGTGGCCAGCAGGTCGAGGGAGGGGATTCCGCCCCTCTGCTCTGCTCTGGTGAGACCCCACCTGCAGTGCTGCGTCCAGCTCTGGGGCCCTCAGCACAAGAAGGACAGGGACCTGTAGGAGCAGGTCCAGAGGAGGGCCACCAAAATGATCCGAGGGCTGGAGCACCTCTCCTCTGAGGAAAGGCTGAGAGAGTTGCAGTTATTCAGCCTGGAGAAGAGAAGGCTCCAGGGAGACCTTATTGTGGCCTTTCAGTACTTAAAGGGAGCTTATAAGAAAGATGGGGACAAACTTTTTAGCATGGCCTTTTGCAATAGAACAAGGGGCAATGGTTTTAAACTAAAAGAGATTAGATTAGATAAACTAAAAGAAAGTAGATTTAGACTGGATATAAGGAAGAAATTTTTTACAATGAGGGTGGTGAAACACTGGCACAGGTTGCCCAGAGAGGTGGTAGAGGCCCCATCCCTGGCAACATTCAAGGTCAGGTTGGATGGGGCTCTGAGCAACCTGATCTGGTTAAAGCTGTCCCTGCTTATTGCAGGGTCATTGGACTAGATGACCTCAAAAGGTCCCTTCCAACCCAAAGCATTCTATGGTTCTATGATCTCCCCAAATATACTGTTCATCAGTAAAGTTGTATTTCAGGTATGAAACTGGTCTTTCGGCCTGAAGAACTTGGGTGGTTCCAGCATTTTTTTTTTTTTCCAGTGAGAATACAAATTGACCTGATGAAGCTCACAAATAAAGTTGTTCTTGGAAACTGGCTACTTTTTCACAAAAATACAATCCTCTCTTATGGTTGCTTAATGGACAAGGAAGCTAAAAATTCCTTCTCAGGAAAAGTTTCCAAAGCAGTTTAGCTGCTAAAATACTGCATCTATAACCATGGTAAAAGTAGTCATCTGTTTCACTACTGGCATTTCTCTGTTGTTTTTGAATTTGCCAATATCTCTGGATGAGGAGCAGATAACACAGAGGGAATAATCTAGTATGTCTGAATAGTAGGAGACTGTAAGTACTGGCAAACTTAGCTGATAACAGAAGCGGTGCCTGAAAACCATTTACTGTGGCTGTTTCTGTACTGTAAGCAAGATACTTTCTGGAAAAGGGCCTTTAAACACGTAATGCAGTGTAGAGGAAAGTCTCTGGAAACAGGAAATAAGTAGTCTGCAAAATCCTTATCAAAAAATTGAACTTGATACACAACTCAAGATGACTTGATGGGAAACTAAGAAATCTTGAGTAAGAAGATACACATCTTAGAGGTTTTCCAGTCCTTTTAACATATGACTCCTTTTCCTAAACAGCAGCTCCATTTACACTTGGTTCTCAAGATCTTTCAGATAGAAGAAATACGAAAACTTTTAGATGAAGGACCACTGTGCTGAGCTGATGATGGGGAATCATGCAATGTCTACAAGGATACAGTGAGCTTGAGAAAATGTAATGCTAGCTATGCTGCATAGTAGTTCAGAAGAGGTAAGAGCTGAATCACAGCTTGATCCTGCCATCCCACTGGGCTGCAATCCTTTATGGAGTAATTGCACATATGCCAATGGGATTGCAAGATAGGTGAATTTGGCGTGGAGATTTTAACAGAGCGATGGTTCTGAGAAAGGGCTGCAAGATGTATTTATTCTTTGAAAAGTGACAAAACTAACTTAAACCAGCTTCAGTTACAAAGCAAGTGAAAACCAGGATTCAAAAACTGCTGTGCTGGCATCTTGTCTCTGCAACACATGGGTCACATAAACCTGCAAGTAACTGCTTAGCAGCACTATTCTGTGTGGAGCATTTCAAAACCCCACTAAGCAGGAGACAGAGCACACCCCTGCTGTCGGAGCTTCCTCACAGCCTTCAGTACTTCCAATGCATCTCACGGTTCTGTCAAATCTTTAATTCCTTATTAAAAATATTAAGCATCAGTCCTGGTAAGAAAATTTTATTCTGGAGGATATGGTAGGGGGAGGTTCATGTTCATTCTTTGCCCTCTTGCAACTGATCCTTTATTTTGTTTTCTCTTAGCCAATTTCTCGTCCGTGACAATATTCTGTCTCATGTATTTTTTTTTCCAGATTGCCTCCTGTGAAGGACTTTGTCCTATGCCTCCTGCAAGTCCAAGAAAGTCACACGCACTCTTCTGGCAATGTATTAGAAAAACTCTAGTAGATTAGAGAGACAATTTCTCTTCAGTGAATCCAGACCGAGTCGTCCCCGTTCTGTCATGTTCATCCAACTAAACTTCTGGTTTTGATTAGTTTCAGCCAATGCAGCTGGCACTGGAGAAGGGCTCGCTGGTCCCCTATCCTAGGATCAGCTCTTTCTAAAATACAGATATGACATAATGAGAGGCAGTGTATTTTTGTTAGCAACTCAGCTCCTTTTTTCTTAAATTCCTCCAGTTCTCTTGGGATATATACCTTTCATTCCTAGCAGCTTGTGGATCTTTAGCTTGTTCAACACCTCATGTTTTAACATCTCACTATCTACGATTTAAGCCTGCAAAAATACATCTGGGGCCAATATTTCCCAGCATTCTCTGTGGTGCAGACTGATATTAATAAATCCTTTAGCTTCACTGTAAAGGTCTTTATGCTCCTAAATACTTCGTTGTCACCTTGGTGCTCTAGGGAGTCTCTTGGAGGCTTCCATTTTCTGATGTGGTGAAGCTTGACGTCATTGGCTATCTGCTCCTCTGAAAGCACCATTCCACATTGTGCGTGCCTTTGTATACATGGCTCTATAGGCCTGCATTTCCATTTTCTGACCTTTGGCATTGAGGCATACTGCCCTCCTCGTTCACAGCATGCGGCTGAAATAGATACTCCTAAAATGCACAGTGTGCATGCAAAATTGGGACTCCTTAAAAGCCCAGACCTGGCCAGGTTCTCCTCTAAAATGAATAAAGAAATAATTCAGATTCCCTGTCATGGCTTCTTTGAGTGTTTAGTTACCACAAAATAAAACGTCAGCCTCTTGATGGTAACTTGCCAAGATGCCCGGTTTGAGGAAGTACGTTCTCTGGAGAAGGTATTTCCTTTGAGCCGATAACACTGAGCCAACAATTCCTTTCAGAATTGATCTTGAAATAAATGGTGCATTCTTCCACAGGCTCATATCAGTTACAGCTGACAGTGAAACACACCCAAAGAAACCAGAGCACCACTGGACTGAGCAAGCTTGATGGTAAGGCTAAGCTCTGGAGGAGAGCTGGAGCCCCTACAACCTGTTACTTCTCTAGAACGAGAAAGGGTATTTGCCTACCAAGAGCTCAGGATATTTACTTTGCTAAATGAAAGTTGATGCAAACGCTCCTTGCCAGCTTGCAAATAATTTCTGGTTTAGCTCCCTTCTTTATGAGTGCACATTTCCCTGCCTGAACCAGCAAACACTGATTTCAGCAGATGTTATACAAAATGGAAAGGATGCAAAGTGTGGGTGTTCAGAAGAACCAGTGTTTATCCCCCTAGAATGCTGAAGGTTTTATGCAGAGCAGCTGGCCTGGCCTCCCTCGGTGGGTGAGACAATAGATGTCTTATGCTCCTTGGTCTGTCTCTCAGATAGGAATTTATCTGCCCTATGAACGTCTTCAGAGCAGCTCTCCATGGCATGGCTCTCCCTCGGCTATTACAACTTCAGAAGAAGCTCAGACCCATGAACCATGCACTCAGGAGAGATTAGATAACATTTAATGACACTATTTACAAGGCCAAAATTGTGCAAACTTGGAAACAGAAGACCATGAGAGATGTGGAGAAAATGTCTCTGGATGCAGTCTGGGCCAAAGGTATTGTCCTGACCCAGCTTTCCTTTTCAAATTATTAAAATTATTTGTGTTTGTATTGTTGGACCACATGTCATTAAGCTTAACCCTTCCTTCAGGATGTTGTTAACCACTGGACAGAAATTGCTAATGAACAGCTGCATCCTTGCTCGGATGGGCAGGAGCCCATCACGGGGGACAGTAACTTCAGGCTGATGTCAAAAGTTGTTTATGTTCATACGCTGTCCGTGCTGGGCTGATGGGCGCTGGCTCGGTGTTGGCTCAGGCATTCAGCTGCCCCAATACCAAGGCAGTGGTTGCCATATCCTTGCTTCAAAAAGCCTCCTCGGGGGGGAAATTGGCAGATCCTGGCCTTTTCTGACCAAGGTTTTTCCCACAGTATCTCATTTTCTAGTTATCCACAGTACTGAGATCCCACAGCCTGGCCCTTAGTGCCCAGGGCCATGCACTTCTCCATAACCTCTGGATTTTTCTCAGGAAAAAAACTGCTTTTGGCTCACTCTTTTCAGTCACTTTCTTCCCCCATCCAATCTCCAGAAGCTGGGGGACATGAGATGGCTGCAATTGCCTTGCTGGACACGAAGAGGACAGAGCTACTGGGTCAGCCCCATGTTAGGCTTATATTGCTCCACTTCATTTTCTGTGCCTTCAAATCCCTCGACTTTACACTTGTCACTTGAGATAGTAGGTAGGAACGTGCACAAATGTTTTTATAAGTAAACACAGATCAGATTGAAATGTAATTGTTCAACCACTATAACTTGCCTCTCTATTTTTCAGTGCCTGTAGTTAGATGTGATTTGTGACACTCGGTTTAGATATAATCTTTTACATTGATTTAGCATGTCAGCCTCATATTGATCCCACACTTAGGTCTTGTCATTTGCAGTCGGTGCAGACTGTAAGCTTCTCTGCTTCTCTATTTGAGGGCTGACATCCAAATCCCTAGTACACACCATCGTCCTTCCCCGGTCATGCTCTTGTAATCGTTTTCCTGGCTTATATCCTGTCCCAAAATGTGACTGACTGAAAATGGGGTTCAGTTGATTTTCTGTGTTTCCAGGTTTTCTCTTCATGTGTCTTCAATGCCTTTACTGATCTCATCCCTCCAGCTTATATTGGCATGTGAGAAAACCTGGAGGATCAGAAAATCAGCTGAACTACATCTTCCATTAGCCTCCTTGGGCTTGTTCAGGCAGTGCTGCACTATGGCAAAATTCTTCTTTTTGTTTCAGTACCTTGTTTCAGATGATGACAAAAGTAACAACTAGTAGGTAAGGTTTGTTGTCATCTTGTACCATGCAGCATCCTTGGAAGTAATCTGGGCACACCAGAACTCCTCGGTCACAGTGCGGATGGGTTTTGAGCCCATTGTATCAGACTGAACCATCAGAGGTACATGCTGTGAAGAGGGCACCTTTTTGTATAAAATTCATGGCATCAGAAGGAAATGAAATGAAAGAGCATGTTGCTAATGCCATTTGGCATTATACTGGAATTAAATAATCTTTCTGGGGAAGAGAACACATTTTTTTACTTTATTTTGAGAGAACCAAGAAACCTAACTAATTCTTTACATTTTGAGGCACCTTTCTGATTCATTGTTCTATTCAAATTGAGCTTTAAAATCTCATTATTTCTTTAGCTGCTCTGCCTATTAAATTTTCCCTTTGCCTGTCATGGTTTTGTGCAGCACAGTGGAGCTTACAAAACCTGATTTAATTACATTTTGGAAGAAGACACAGATTGCAACCACAGAGCTGCCACTCTCACATAACCCCCAGTCAACTTCCAGGCTGGGAATATCACCTTTTACATCTGCAATGTAGCTCCATGCAGGAAAAGATGAAGCTGAAACCCCTTTCTTCTGAATGTAACAGCGTACAGTCCCCTTGGTTGCTGCAATAATGATAAAGTTGTATTTTGATGTAATTATCAGCTTGATCCTCAGAACTGACCTTCAAAGATAT
The DNA here is from genome assembly GCF_030463565.1 of Pelecanus crispus. NCBI lineage: Eukaryota > Metazoa > Chordata > Aves > Pelecaniformes > Pelecanidae > Pelecanus > Pelecanus crispus. The sequence continues at coordinate 77,884,415 of NC_134646.1, forward strand.
ACAAGGTTCAACCTCTGTTGCCTAGATAATGAGTTGAAGAATACTAACACAAAATAAACATTTACTAATCATTTCTTTCTTTACTCACCAAACTCCCCCACCTGATGCTAATCTGTGGGGTGAGAGGACACAACAGTGTCTTCCACTTGACAAACGCAAGTAGCTTTACAGCAGAGATAGAGAATTGACTGTAACAGAGTCACCAGCAGAGATAAGCTGAGATACGATCACTATCAGACCCTTTTTTCTAAAGCAATTGGACAGTGTCAACACTTAAAAATGCTGTGGTTGGGCACTCTGGACTTTTGGGAAGGAGGCCACCCTGAAAATATAACTTTGCATTTAGTGGCAAGTGATATCCCAGAGAGAGATATCGTCTTCTGGGAAGAGGAGGAGGGAGGTGATGCTACTGAAGAAAGACCTTAGGGCAGCTGGGGACAAAGCCAAGCCAACAGCAACCCTTATGGGTAACGCACCCCCGTCCCGTCCTCTGGTGCCAGCTGGCTGCCATGGACCCGTTTACTGCTAGCTCCTGAGGACCATGGCCCAGTGGGATGGGGGACAGCTATGCCAGTGTCCCTTCGCCTCTCCTACGCAGGTGGCAGAAACACGATGGCACTGCAGGAGTCTGAACGGGTCCGCAGATATCAGCCTTGCAATTTTAATGGAGAAGTTTTCCTTATCTCGCTGCACATACCTTTTGCTAACGAAAGAGCTATTGATGCATGTGGAAAATGGAGAGCTGGCTCCTGGCACAGGACCTTACATACTCTTTTTATCATCCTTGGATCTAGCTCAGTTTCACCACTCCAGAGCCTATGAACAAAAGTACTCACAAACGCGACTGTGATTCAGATATCAGGCATTTAACTGCATTTTATAGGTCCTTTGCTCCCATAACAGAAAGCTCACATCCTTTCCAAAAGAAACAGTCTCCTGTTCTCTTTCCAGTGTCTCCTGTTGAGTGCTTTGCTACTCAGTATATAACAGTATTTATTCGTGTGCCCCCTCTGCACCCTCTCCTTGGAGTGACGCCTGCCTAGCAGTGATATTTAGCAGGTGACTTATTTTTGCAGCTTCCAGTCTCAGCCTCCCACAGTCCTGCCCAGGTGAAACTGGCCAGCATTCGGGGGAATTTCATTATTCTTCTTGGGGAAAGAAAAGATTTGTAACACAAATGAAGTGTTACTGAGATTTTTTTTTTTTAATTTGCAGAAAAATATGCTTATTCAGCCACAAATTTGTCTATCGACACATTAAGCATCTAGCAAATCAGACTTTGCAGTAATTTTTTTGATAAAATTATCCACAGAAATAGGTAGAGGCTGTTGCAAAGCTTGGTATGCTTCATAACTTCCCAAAAGGAAGACAAATATGGAATTGCAGTCTCGTCTCTGAAATACTAATTTTTCCGGCAGGTCTGCTCTGCTGACAGCGCTTCTCTTGTGTTCCTGCTCAGTCCTCTTTTCTCTGTGGCCAACGCAAAGGTCTTCCCTCACTCTCCTATTGAGAGGGATCACAGTTGACTTGTGTTTAATCCAACAACTAATTACTTCAAAAATGAGGCTGTATAAACATAGTCAATGGCAGCATGAGGCATTTATGAGTCTGAGTAATGAGCTAAAGAGCAAAGCCCACTCCCTCTCCACTCCTAGTCATCTCCTTAGCAGGGATTGTATCAAGAGCTTGCAGACATTATATGTCAAGACATTCACAATATGCCAGGCTTTTACCCTTCAGTTCATTTCCTAATATTTTCAGCCTGATCTAAACATCTGCAGCTTGTCTGAAAGTCTAACTGAGTGCTCACAGTCAGGATATGACGGGCCTTAACCCCGCCTTTCCTGAACTTCGGGATGCACAACCCCCCTTCACCTGCGTGCCACCGGCACCACGGCCCTACAGCCAGAGCTGACCTGGGCTGCAAAGCTGTAGTTTCGCACGATATTTTGGGAGAATAGTAAGAGCTGGTGAGACCTTGGTTGTTCCTGTGCCTGCTCTACCCAGCCTCCGTGCCTGCCTTGTTCACAGTCAAGAGGAGGGACTGCAGTCCCTCTGGCAGCCCCAGCGTGCTGTCAGTGGTGGTGTGAGCAGATGCTGGGGAACCTTTCCCACTTGCGTCAGCCTTGGGTCAAACTCAGACCTGGCTGCTACAGCAGCCTCGGGCTGTTTGCAGAATCAGTGCCCCCTTCATGTCCATTTTGTCTGGTAGAGGTCCTCCTGCTTTGCCAATCCTCTCTCAGTGCCCACAGGTGCATTTTAAAAATACGAGGTGCAGTGGTTTCAGCTGTTGTATCCTGTGGTTATGCACACAAGCAAGGGCTGGATCAGGTGCTGTGCGTCAGGGAGCGACAAAGCAAACCCCCGCCTCCAGCCTGGGCAGGCTCCATGCCTGTACTGAGCATGCTGGAGCTCAGCAGCGTGCCAGGGGCAGGCAGTAAAACTTCACCCGACCTCCCAGTCCTGCTGGAGAAGAAAGACCCTTTGGTGCTTGTGGATGGGCAAACAAAGTGCTGGAGAATGTCTCCCAGGGCAAAACAAGGCCAGCTCTGAACAAGGCTCCCCCGGTTCTTATGCTTGACCTTCAGCGTTGTTGTCTGCAGATACATTTAGAGTTTTCTTATGAGTAAACTGCAGATATATTTAGAGCTTTTGCATGCCCCTGGGTTGGCCTGGATGAGGCGGGTGGGGGTAGTGCTATGTGCCCAGGGGAAAGGTCAAGGGAGAAGCTCTGCAGTGTCCCAGTAAAGCTTCCTTGCTCCAGCTACACATTTCTGTCTTGGGGTAATGGCTCTGCCCACAGACCATATTACAGACTTTTAATGCTGAGAAACTCTGCACCCGGGGGTACAGGAGGTTTGAAAAACAGTGGTTGTGAAATGGGGGAGCAGGGAACCTCTGCTTATGCAGCACCAGTGCAGAGCCCAAAGGGCATCATCATCTTCCTCACCGCCGGGAGCTGCAGCATCTGGTGAACACGCTCACCTGGGAGCTGGTGCCATGGGCTGAACTGCTCCTTAGGGCTGAAATTAGTAAATCTACATTTTCCCCACAGCCATGATTCTTCCTAGGTAGTTTCAAGCTAAGAAGTGTTTGTGCACAAGTGCAGACCTTCACCTTAGCATAGACATATCCTTAGACATGCAAACCATGGGACTTGAGTTACAGCTAGGTCTGACTGCATTTAAGAGGGGAACAGCAAGGTACTGCTGACATTTGGGGAGGGATTTATGTTCTGGTTTTTTGTGTACATCTCACACTACAAATGCTCAGGCACTGAGTGACAGTCTTTCTGCTTAATAGGGGAAACAGGACAATCCCACTTAATAAATGACACACATATGAATGCACACAAGTATGGTGATTCAGAAGGGCTAATTCCTCCAGACTAAGAAAATGATAAGCAAATTATAAACAAACAGGAGGAAAGGCAAAGACAGAAGGCTAATGGAAATCAATGTTTTTTCAAGCCAAAATAATCGCAGTCCCACAATCAATAAAGAAGATAATATTGGCAAAAATCCCTTCCAGACTCTGTGGCAAAGTGAAGGCTCCAATTAGAAATAAAAAAGCACCATATGACAAAGAGGGAGAGGGGAAGCAGATCAGAGCTGACAAAAAATGCAAAGTTCTGCAGTCTAGAAAATGGGTAATGTCTGATAAAAATATCAGGGAAAACAAGGACTTTTAAAAAAATATGCCAAGAACAAAGACCTTCTTCCACTGGATCAGAAGATAGAGATCCCATGATGCAGAAGTAGACAACGGCAGGAGGGGGATTCCTCCAGTCCCTCTTCCCCCACAGTCTGGGGGAGCTGGAAGGGAAGATGTGCCAGACTACCTCCACTCCGGTCATGCTGCAACCCCCCTTAGGAGATTTTCCATCCTCTGGCCCTGCTGCACACATGAAGCATGGAGGCTTCCCTTGCTTTGGTCCCTGCTGAACTCTTCCTGCTGTTTTTCACCTGGGCCAGCAGAGAACAACAAATTTCCCCACAGAGAGGCACACTTGGTCCCCACAAGGGATGGGAGCTTGCCATTTACATCCTCTACAAGAGACCTGTTCACCTTTGAACACAGACAAGCTGAGGTCTTGATTCACTGTGTTTTTACAGTGTGGCATTTTACGTGCTAGTCTGCCAAGCCCTTTGTCTACCAACCACATTAATACAGGCAGGAGACAATAGCTGTACAACATAAGCAGCATTGAGACATTCATCTGCATGGCTGCCTTTACAGTGCATATCCCGCTCAACCTCTCACGAAATGCTTTTGAGCACTGTCACAGAGTCTAAGCCTTCCAAAACATGGATGGCTATTATTTATTTGAAATACGGCTTTTGCTTCCCTTTTGCTCCCCACATAGCATCATAGCATTGCACAGAACATGCCTAAAACAGCTTCTCTTTTCCATTATACACTTTTAGTTTGACAGTGGGGCAAAGGGCTCTGTCGTTCTCCCGCGTTAGTCCCGTATCAACTGTGTCTGGGCAGAAACAAGGCACAGCAGGGCTACGGGCAATTATGCATTTAAAAACCAAACACAAAGGCAGGTGTTTTCAAAACCTTCGGCTCCTGCAGGAGGCACTGCCCGCTCACAAGCTCTCAGCAGCTCTTCCCCAGGGTTTTGCAGACAGTCAGTGACAGGCCCATGCCTGCAAAAATCGCTTCCCTGTGCTCAAGTGCTGAAGGATAAGGGCAGCCACGGGGGGTTTCTTAGTTACAGGCTCGGTGCAGGAATTATCGTGATAGTGACATTCCCCAACGGCCTTCAACCGTGAGCCAAAGTCACCGGCCAGGTCTCCGGTGCTCATTTGTGGCCAACGCACCTCCCTCTTCCCCAGAGGCCGCGTCCCATGATGGCACAGGTCCTGGTGGTCTCGCACTTCCTCCTGCCCAGCAGGTTCCCGCTGCCCAGCCCCATGCAGGCGGCTCGGCGGGACCCCGCAGGGTGCGACACAGACACCCCGACAGCACCCTCTACCACCAGCCTTCACACTAACCCTCCGAGCCCCATAAACATGATTTTAAAGCCTGTTGTTGGTTTTGCTGGGGGTTTGATTTAACTTTGTAGTGACACATGTTCCTCCCTGCAACACACCAAGGGACTCCTCTGTGAACAGTCAAGCTCAGCTCTATTTTATTTTTTCTCTCTCTCCTGAAGGAGAGAGAAAGGGTACTAGAGACAGAGATTTCCGCACCAGATGCATTGCTTATCTGCTCTGTGTAACAGGCCGTTGGATATTGGATCAGCTCCCGATAACACATGAATAGATTTGCCATCCCACACCTGAAAGGTTCTTGGGATGACTCATCTAGACATTAGAAAGAAGTTTTTTACAATGAGGGTGGTCAAGCACTGGCACAGGTTGCCCAGAGAGGTGGCAGATGCCCCATCCCTGGCAACATTCCAGGTCAGGTTGGACGGGGCTCTGAGCACCCTGATCTGGTTAAAGCTGTCCCTGCTCACGGCAGAGGGGTTGGGCTGGGTGACCTCTAAAGGTCCCTTCCAACCCAAACCATTCTATGGTTCTCTGATTCTCTGATTCTATGATTCTATGATTCTATGAGCTGAGTACACACAGCCTCCTCGGGTGCTGTGAGTGCAGCTATAATATAAACCAGCTGTGGCCCAGTTTGGAAAAATATCCATCCATGTTGTCCAGGAGTGACTGCAACTGGAAATACCTTTAAATAACTAAAGTAATCCATTTTATTCATAGGCTGCAGAAAACTGCTGTTCCAGAATGGGCTATACTTAGTGGGCACCATATTATCCTGTGAACAGGATTTATTACAATGGATATAAAACCCAGTGAAGCTGTTCTTAGAACACCTTCCACCGAGACATACCTCTGTCTAAAACTATGGAAAATGCAAGATGTGCTGGGCAGCGCATTGGAAAGGTGCGAGGAAGACAAACCGAGGAACGCTGAATCCAAGATGCCTTTACAGATTGATGGAAGTAAACCCCAGAGGAGGCATCTTTCAGTCTCTTTTCAGATGTGACAGAACGCTGGAGCTACAAACAAGGCCCTGTGTGCTCTTCAGTTTCTCCCCTGCCTTTTGGAGAGCAGGAACTCCTCCATTTGTCAACAGACTGCACTGTACCAGAGCGTGCCTGAATCCATCACCTGGATGGAGCGTGCCTCCTCCTGCCTGGTACACACCACGTAACTGAAACAAAGTTGTTGGCCAAAGCTTCTCAGAGAGATAAAGCTACCCAGCTGTCTGTATGTTAAAATGAAAAGGCAGCTGCTTGTTCACCTGCTGATTGCTACTGAAGACCATACGATCCTTTTAATACCAGCTAAGCAGGTCTGGGCTCAGCCTACAATGCTTGACAGGAGAGCTCTTCCACGTGCAGGACCACAGGTGACCCACCAGCATTCCTCTTAAGTCAACAAAAACACTTCCAGGGATTTCAAGAATTAATTCAGCAATTTGCAAGTACCCTGATGAATAAAAGGTTTCTCATATGGTCTTAAAAATCTGAAAAAGGGCCTTGTAGTGAAAGGTCAAGCAATATTATGAAACCTGACAAGGCGTCATGAGTGCTGCTTTTTTTCTGGTAGCAGAAGTCGTGTAAAGAGAGATATTTGCACTCTGCATTCACAGGGCTGCTTCCACATTTGCTGAAGACAAACTGATGTGAGCTTATTTCATCCCCACCCCTGAGGCAGGAAACAAATATCCAGAGGCAGAGATGGGAACTTAAACTACTTTTGATATCAATGTGTATAACTACACCCTCTGTGGCTGCTTGTAGGAGATGCTTCAGCAAAGCCCCGTCCAAGGAGTCTGCCTTCAGCCAAGCTGATGAGGACTTTGTACAGCTCCCTACAGTGCTTGAGCAGACAGGCAAGAAACTGTTGCAAATTCTGAGACCAGAGCCTCCCTTCTCCACTCTCCCTCAAAGTTTGAAAAGTCACTATTTCCAGCTAATTAATAATATCTGCATAAATAAGTGAAGGCAGCATGGTAACTGAAGCATTTCTCAAAGGAGAGAAGAATGAGTCAACAGCAAAGAAGTGATTGTTAATATAATCTTTTTTCATTTACAGATCCTACATCCATCCTACAGAGAGAGGCTTGAACACCATGGACTCTAACGTGGAAAGTTGCACCACCTCTGTTCACCACTGGCTGCTGGCAAAATTCACTGCAGCATTTTCCTAGAAAGGAGAAACACCTGAACCCACTACCAAGTTTCCCTTTGAGCTGTGCCTAGGTTGGAAGAAAGACCAAAACTGAAAACAGACCTTGGTTTTGCCCTTTGTGTAGCTTAGGTTAGGGCTTGATGGTTTTTGTTATTTCTGCAGACATTTTTAAAAACAGCCCAGTGCACGTTTTACACTAGGATCAAGTAACAAGTAAGTTAGGGTAGCTGTGGTTAAAGGTCTTGCTTACTGCTCTGCTGGCTTAAAAGCACAGCAGAAACATAGGAAACAAACTCAAATGTTTCCAGGAGCTGAACTGTGCCTGGTTGAAGAGCTGTCCACTTTGCAGCCTTTGCCAGGATTGCTGTGTAAGTCAGCAGGAAGCACAGTGCCTTTCCCTGGATTGCAAAGGGTCAGTTAGAGACAAGAGGGCCACTAACTTGTTAATCGCCATCCACTCAAATACCCTACTGTGGGACAAGGTCTGTACTAGCTCTCCTTTGCGTCCCATGTGGGAGGCTCATGGCAGCAGGTCCTGCCCCTGTGTGCATTAATTGCCATTTGCCAAGCCAAAAGCAGCTCCGGGAGCTAGACACCATCCAGCTTTTCACCTGCTGGTCCACGACCAGTTTACTAAAGAGGTCAATACCTTTGTACGGGAGGGCAGCGGAGACCCACAGGCTAGTAACTGACTTGTAACTGAGGTGTAAATGAAACTCAGGTATTCAAGCCCCACCCACTGCTCTCCATGTTATTCAGCCTCACTCACACTGGTGCAAACCATCAGACCTTGCAGGGCACAAGCAATGCAGTTGGCATCACAGCATCTCTTTTTAACCAAAACCGTTGGAAACAAGATTTACTGTAGCTTTATTCCTTTGTCCTAGAGGCTTGCACTATCATAGATTTAAAAATAATGCATTTTATTTGCCACAGAAGAAGAGCAGAGGACAAAGATTTTTCATTTATATGAATGCTTGGAGAGCTTTCAGAGCAAACACAAAATCAACTTTCCTTCCAGTTTTTCAGCTACAAAAGAGACCCCAAACCTAAAACGAGAGATACCAAGGGCTGACAACCCATGGAAGGAATTACAGCAGTCCCCAGTATAAGCAGAACAAGAGGCACTGCTCACCACGCTGTTACAGAAACGACAGACCAGGCCCAGGCGTGCCCCCAAACTTGCACCGTACCTGTGCCGTAGGGATGAGGGCTTGTGCTCTGCCGTGCGTTAGGTGTTTAGAGAAGCTCCTGGGCATCCTGGGCAGTGGCTGCTGCACAAATCCTGTCCTTCTGGCAGGTAACTTGCTTGCACCAAAATAAAAGCATTTACAGGGTGATTTAGTGCCATCAGTTTTCCTGACCAGTTCCATTTCTGACGATTTTGTAGCTTTCTCTACTCCTTTCTCTATTCCTTTTTTGGTACATATGCTTATTTTTAAAAATAATCTGTTGTCTGGTACATTATTCTGAACTGTAGCCTTCTAGACGTCACATTTCCTTTTTCTAAACCTCCTGACACTGCTTACTGCTCCTGTTTATGCCTAATGCTGTCAGCTGCACAGTAATTACATCAGAAACGTGCTGGTTCCTTGAACATGTGTGGAAATCATGTCCTTCCGCATGTGCCACTCACATAGTAATTAAAATTTTGCAGTTTTCCTCCAGCCAGATGATGGTACTCGTTCCTTTCTTGGACAAAACATCTTTTTTTGCTGTTTTTGTAAGTGCCCCTTGCATATTAGGATCCTTTTTGAATAACTGGATGAGAAAATTATCAAGCACCACAAAGATAGGAAAAGGCAGACAGAAAGCTTGCAGAGATTAGCAGAGCTCTGGAAGGCTTCCAGAGCAAATCTGGGAGTTTGATCACTCACAGAAGAGGTGACAAAGGTGAGCGGTGGAGAGCGAGGTTGTTTTTCCCGTAGGGCTGCCTTCCTGTGTTGACTTTCACATGCACACATGGGATGACTGAGCCCTGGCCGCTTAATGTGCCTCTCCAAAACATGGCGGTGTGCCAGCACACTACCCTGCTGCTCTGCCTGACTGCCCATGGGGCAGACCCTGGGGCTGCAACTCCGGTTCTGCGTGCACTGGAGACACATGGCCATAATAAAGGCACCTCAGAGCCATGGGTCATAGGGAGGTCACGGTCCCTGGCCTTAGATTGTCCCCCGTTGCGTTGTAGACATCCATAGCACCACAGAGTGGCCTGGCCTCCTCAGGCGGGGTGGTTTGGAGTGGGAGAGAGGTGCCTGGGGGACCCCGCTGCAGGCGGTGGAAAGCCTCTCGGCTTGCAAACAAACCATGGGCCCATGGCACAGGGCACAGGCCGTGGTGCTGAAATGCTCCCCAGCACAATCATTTTGCAGTAACAGAGGGAAACTACAAAGCACCTTTAGAGAGAAACAACTTGGCCAGATGACAACCACGGATATGTCCTGTATCAAAAAATAAGTCAGAATGATCCTGACTTTCCCTCTTGAATCAAATTGTCTCTAATACACTGTTTACAGAGTAATGATGAAAGAAATAACTTAAGAGGCTCTGAGCAAGTCACCACTGACCAAAGTCCAGCATCACAGCTGGGGCCATCATGAGGGTGAAAGGGACAGAGCCCACCTTGCCCTAGTCCTTGCTTTAGGGCCTGAGCAGGGATGGGGTGAGATGGCACCTGCCCCCTGGCCCGCAGACCTCCTTAGGCTGCTTCCTGAGCCTCCTGCACCTCGGTGGGTTGCCTACTGACTGCACTGCCCTGTCTTCCCGGGATGGAGCGGGAATGGGGATCCATGCATGGTGGCACAGGCTTGACAGGACATCTTGGAGGAGGCCACCTCAAAGATTTTGTTAACCCCCCCACCTCATTATACCCCCAGACATGATCTAGTGGGAGCTAATAGAGGAAAGCTATAGGAAGTACAGAAGCAGCAAAAATGAGTGCTGGGAAGGGAAAAGTGTTTTGTAGCATTTTGGGCAGGGGAAAAGAATGCAGCAAAAAAAGGACCAGGGGGAATGAACAACAGGGAGAAGTGAGTTGGGAGAGATGGAGTGGGCACAATGAAACTTTGCAGTTGACTGATGGTTGCAGGTTACCCTGCAATATCCCAAGGACTGGCCCGCAGGGACTGGGGGCCAGTGCCTGGGAGTCCAGCAGCCAAGAGATGTACTGGAAGTCACAAGGGTTGGCACCATCTCCTAGTGACATGCCAGGCAGTGCCAGTGCCAGAAACCTGGCATAACTCTTGAGAGGGAAATAATCACGGCTCTCCCTGGGCAAAGGGAGAAGCAGCAACTGTAAGTCATGTAGAGCAAATTCACCTTATCATCAGTTGTCATGGGAGAGTCCCCAGGCGCTGTTGAAGAAAATGTAGCTGGAGAGAGGCAGCCTGTGTCAAAAAGCCCAGCAAGAGCAAAAAATTGAGCTGAGAAGGGCACACTTATGATGTGTTGGGCAGAAGATTGAAGGCTTTGCTTATTTGGGGTGACTAGCTTGGCTGGTGGCTCTGCAGGCCGAGTAGAAGTGCACTGCAAAAGGCACCACTGTGTCTAACCGGGATGAGTGTTTGACAAGTTTGTAACACAAGGACACTACTAACAGGCTGGCTGCTAATTTAATTTGTTCACTGTTGATGGGTACATGGGTTTCCTGTGTGTTTACTTGGGTTTGCATGCAGTCATAAGGAGATTTACAAGCTGTGAACATCTGCAGTTTTGAATTACTTTTACAGCTACAGGAGGCTTTTCAGATTAGTGTTACCTGCAACTTGGAAGCTTAAGGATTTTTTGCTCAGAAACCTTCCTGGGTATTAAGAAGGGAGGTGCGCAGCAGGGTGAAAGAGGTACTCCTTTCCTGGACTGTCTTCCTCATTCCCACACATACAGCTCTTAATCTTCAGCAATCCCACTGACTTTGGAGGAGCTTCTATGTTACCTCTGAAGCTGGAGGATCCCCAAAGCTCACTGAAGCCCAGATGTCTCCAAAGACTTTGCACCTCATGCTCTCTTAGTGATCTGAGGACAGCCCCATCTCAGACTAAGCCCACCCACCTGTCCCTGGAGTGGGTGATGTTGATTTTTTCTGGTCAGTATAACCAGAAGAGCGGACGGCATCCATGGGGAAATATCCACAGGCCTACTGTGGATGGGGAGATGGTGGCTAAGTTTGCCTTAGCACAAAGCAGTAGATTTGGACCATTTCTGGGTATCTCCTCAGGAGTGGAGAGGTGGCCCCTGAGGCTGCTATCTTTTCTTTTTGTAATATCTTTTGGTCTGGTAACATGAGCCCTAAGACTTGGTGCTGGGAATATTGATAACAATATCCTCTCCTCTTCTAAGCCGCTGCTGGAATCGTTCAGTGATTGAAATAAGTCCTTTGATTATTGTTTCCTGTTGTTTGAAGGCACTGGTTTGATAAGGTATATTGAAATCAGTGGAGTAAACCAGTTCATACTAACGAATGATGAGGCCTGCTATTGTTCTGGGATGATTTGCACCGCGATAATTTCCAAGGCATTTGGATGCAATGTTTAATTAATTCTGGTGAGTGATTTAAACTCCAGTCAATTGCTGCTAACCTGAGATAGGGTTATTTGTATAATTTCAGTATAATCGTTTTCTCCTCTGCATTAATTAACACATGACAGCATTACGCTGACAGCCTCTTAACACTCTTCTAAAATTTCTTCCAAATCTCTCTTCCCCACTTCCCTCTGGACAATATGTCAAAAAAAAAAAAAAGCACTCTTTTTGAAAGCCCTTCATTTTGCTCTATAGGCAATGGTACAGGCTCATACCAAGCCAGTTGGTCCCTGCCTTGCTGAAAGATTGATGAAGAAGCAATGAGGTCTCACCAGCCCATAAATTCATCATGAAATCCAGAAGTCACAAATACTGCTAATAATGACAGGACTTGGGAGACGTGAGGAACCTAGGGCAAGGCATTCATTTGGATGAGAAGTAACTGCACAGGACAATTAGGCAATTTACTTTTTTGGGTTGTATTGAAGTGGTCCATGCTCTGCTGCTTTATAAGGACACCATGTGTTTCATAGTCTATCAAGAGTTAATGTAGCTGTTATTGCTGGAAAACATCTTTCAGTCTGTGGATTTGTTTCTCATCATCTTTACATCTGCCTCTATATTTCAGCAATAACTTTTTCATTAATTATCGTAAGTATTACTGCACTTCCCAAACATCTCTGCAGTGGTTCACCTGAATTCCTATAGATACTTTCGCAACCATTTTTAGCAAAGGTTTCTGTCTTCTGTATGACACGGAGACCCATCTTCACCTCAGCAGGGTATAACAATGAGTCCTCTTGACCTCACATTCTCCATCTCATGGCATGGGTCAGACATATCCCACCAAACCTTAGATGTCCAAGTTAGATACTTACCCTGTCTATGTTCCCTCTATAGTCATTGGAGCCTCCACACGGGTAGTTGTTTCACCTGATTTGTCTCTTCCCAGTTTAGATTCTTGTTACCAAAAAGTTAATCTAGGAAGAATCTGGTCCAAAATATATCCACAGATTTTACTACTTTGTCTTTTAGTTTGCTCTCCCCCATCTAATCATTAAGTCACTGCTGCAGCTTATACAAACAGCTCTCCAGAGATCACCCAGCTCATCCCCTGCCACAAAACCAGAACCTGTCCTTAAATTATAACTCTGCCACCACAAAAATCTCTGCAATGTGATTTCGAAGAGGTAGATGCGGGCTTCAGAAGAGGTTGTTCACAATTCACTGCTCAGAAATATCTCACAGTTGGCTGATGTGGCTTTGAAACTCAGCCACGACTACATGCTCATGTCTGAAATGAACAGCAGCCTCCCGAACCTGGGCTGTGCAGTGGTTGTTGCTCCAACATCCCTTCACCTTGCAGCCCTTTGGCTGGCACACAATTTTCTGAGTCACTGGCACTTGTGCTTCTTGCCCTTGCACGGTGATTATCACTTCTCAAATCATCAGTAGTCCTTCCTCTCCTGCTGCCTCTATGTCTTAAAATAGCCAGTAGAGCTCTGCACCCTGCAGAGAGGATGACTTTGCTCTTGCCATGGCATGCAGGTAAAGAAACAGTAATGAGTGTCTAAATAGGAGATCTCACAATAACCTATTCAGGTTACTGTATTTCTTTTCAGGTTATTGTGGTGTGGAGGTAAGTTTGCTCCTCTTTGATATATATATGTATATCAACCTTTCACTGACTTTGTTAAGAGCAACCATGATACTCTGGTCTTATCATCTCCTGGCCAATAGCTTGGACTGATGCCTTCATTGAGCTCAGCTCCTGAGTCACCAGGTATTCAGAGTTTCTGTAAAAATTAAGTACCAGTTGAAATTAGCTGTTTAGCCTTGCTTAAACTTGCACAGAAGAACACTAACAAGGAGAGTTAAAAGATTTGATTAATTAGAAAATTTTAAAGAGTCCCATCTTGTGCCTGGAAGCACTGAGTATAAATTGCACAAAGCAAAAATGTTTGACTAGCTATTCCCCAAGTGTTACTTCATAGAAGAGCATTTCTGTTTACCCTAACTCACTGGTATTTTTGAATGCAACATACTGTAGCATTCTGCCCCTTCTGATGTGGTTCCTAAAATGCTAACACTTTTTAGACAAGCTGCAGGTCACTTTGCATTGCATCTTACTGGTGAATTAAATTATCAACACATTATGCTCCTGCAGGCCAGCAAATGTATTTGAAGTGCTTGTAAGTTAATAATCAAAAATACTTTCACAGGGGTCTACAAACAATATTCAGTAAAATACCCTCAGTATTCTGTGTAAGGAAATGGCCTATAACAGAGATCCACCCTTGTAAAGCTGTTGCAGAAAAAAAAAATAGACATGTGTAAAGAATGTTTCTGATAGAGGAAAAAATAACTAAGTAGATGAGTATCTGGGAAGTACAGCCTTGTTATTAAAACACAGGGCTGGGAGATGAATGTCCACATTGTATTTCCAGCCTGCCACAGATTTCCCACATGACTGTAGACAAATTGCTTGCAGAGTATTTTTAAAACTGGCCTGCAATTTTTGGGTGACACTTTCCGAAGACTGACACTTCCTCTTGGCTCCAGAGGCACCAGTGCTACCTTTAATCTTGAGAACCTGAGGCCAAGGCTATATTAGCTTTGCCTGTACTGCTCTGAAAGATCAGTCTCCAGAGCGGGCTTCAGCGCGGCGTGCCCAGCCTCCTGCCCACCACGATCCACGTGGCTGAGTCCAGGCTGCCTGCTGACAGCCTGCCCGGGCAGCTCTGCCGGGAGGGTTTAGACATACTCCTGCTCTGTCTGGCTGGACCTGTCAAAACAGATCTGTTGGATCTGCTCCATGTTTAACTAGCCTGATCCACCTGACACTGCTGAGTGCCAAGGCTCAGAGCTCCAGCACAGTATCTCCCCAGCTCATACACATGCAATAGCAAGGGATCCAACACGGCCAGTTTGTAGGGAAAGACCTGAACAGAGGTAATCCTAAACTGAGGTCATTCTGCTGTAGGCTTTGATCATATCAAGTGGTTAAAAATGAAATAACCAGTCATTGGTATCATAAACTGGACATCCAAATTTAAAGACCATTTCCAACCTTGGTCTGTGTGTCAGTTCCTTCACTGGTACAAGGGAGTTGGTCTGACTAATAAACTCGCAGGCTGCACTAATATTTGTGAGGTACCCAAATACCAAGGACTTTCAGAGACATGCCCAGGAGAAAGCGAATAATTCTGTATTCAGAGCAGGGTCTAAAGATGGGCATTAAATAAGACACAGGACCTTTCCACTGAACAATAACGATAGAAGAGATTATTGACTAGCTGCCTACTAATTGAGCACCATCCTTTCCGGGTGCTAAATGAGGCAGGGGACTAGAGGAAACAATGTGTGCAATTATAGTCTGTCTTCAAATGCATATGCATGGAGGGGCCTGAGTTAACGTTGCACAAACAGTATTTCCTGGATGTTGAATGCTAAGTTTCCAACTACTTTTCTTACATACTTTGTTAGACAGCAGTTTCTCTCTTCTAGTCTCATACTGCACAGCATTATTTGGACCAAAGGAAATAGAAACAGAACGGAGATAGCAAATGCTTCCTTCTATTCTCAAACAGCAATTCTCCTCCACTTTACACTGGTGGGAAATACAGCATCAAACACATGAGAATGGGCCCTTGGCATCAACACTAGGAAGCCAAGAACTGGGGTCTCCCAGAATCACAGTTTGTAATTCAGGTTGGGACTTGACCGTGCCTTTGTTTTCTAGTTACACAATAACAATGCAGAATCAATTTTCTCAAGGGATTTTCAAGGCCTCACTAATGTTTGGTGACACCATTCATTAAGAACCTGGGAAGAGCAGCTTTGCGGTTCGCAGCTGAACACCTGATTTCTTAGTCCTCACTCAATCATAATTACTGTTGATTGACTGGTCACATTACCCCCAGTGCATGCAGCCCTGCACACACATGCCAGAATATGAAAGGGCAGAACAAGTCATAGGAAGAGGTTCTGGTTTTGCTACAAGTAGAAAAATCCCCCTTAGACAACACTCTTACATGCTGCCATTGACCACAGTCAAGGAAAAAAATCAATGCACTGGCGTCAGATATTTATATATTTCAGTTCAAAAATACCCTCCAGGAAGAGCAGGAGAGAAAAGAAGTGAGAAGGCAACAACCTAAGAAAGGAGGAGATCATTTATAAGAGATGGGCAGTTCATATATCTGTAAGAATGAATAGACCCAGTCAAATGGTCCCTGTGATACAGCACAATAGTCTATTGTCTTAGTGCCTATAAATCAGCCTCTCGCAGCCCGTGTTTTGAGAGCCAGATGTTCATTATTAAGCACTGTCCTGTGCTCCCTCTTGTGTTTCCTCACCAGCCCTGTTCTGCACCGTGCACAGGAGACTGCTGCTGCTCCTACCTGGATAAAGCCATGGTGGTGACTGATCCTGGAAGGGCACTTTAGGAACCACCTGCCCAACAGCAGTTATTTCAGAAATGCACTGGATTACATTGCACTGCATTAAATTCTCATTCCCACTGATGCCCATCACGGTGCACCAAGCCTAAGCAGTGCTCATGCATGGTGCCAGGACAGAGCTCTCCTTCCTGCATTTGCCATACAGACAGACAAGTCGGCACAGCGAGCAGATCTAGGCTCTTGCCTCAATTAAGAGGATCGCCTCCTAGATTGGAGCAAGAGTTCAAAAAATGGGTAGATGTGGCACTTCGGGATATGGTTTAGTCTAGTCTGCCCTTGATTGGTTTAGGTGGGCTTGGTAGTGTAGGTTAATGGTTGGACTGGATGATCTTAAAGGTCTTTTCCAACCTAGACGATTCTATGATTCTATGATTCTATAAGATCATCTTGTCTTGCAGGTTTCTCTTTAATATGTTGGGAACCTAAGAATGCTGAGAAAGTCATACTCTGATGAGCACAGGAAGGTTATGATTTTCTTTACAAGAAGGTTTATGATTTTAAAGCACACTCCTGCTTGAGTGGTGTGCAGCATCGTAAAGATGTAAATGGTTTGACATGTTACCAAACATGCAAAATGATTTAAAGCCAGCAAGAACTTTTCCCCAAGTGTAGGCTGTGCCCCCCACTACCCACCTGCAATACAGCTGCAGCATATGAGGTGGGTAAAGGTAGTTTTATCTACACCTGGGCTCAGCAGACAGAGTTTGGATCTGAACTTCCCAAAGGCCACAGTTTGCTGAAGAAGACGTAGTGCTGTTTGTGAAGCTGGGCTGTTGATCATGGCCAACTTTTAAGATTTCCCTTCCCCTGAGGGGTGTTAGGTACCGTGATCCTTCCCCTTTCAGGGTGCCAAGGTTAAAAACGCCCCTAAGAATCCTTGCCTGAACGAGGGTAACCTGCGATGTAAAAATGGTAAATCCAAGCAGTTTTAGGCACATATGCTGTTTGTTTATTTTCAGTGTTGAAAATGAGTGGAGAACAATTCATTTCTCTTGGCTTCAAGTCAGCCTCTTCCTTTGCTGGCAGAGGGAGGTGGTGTTTGCATCACAACACACAATGTAAAACCCTGGCTGGAAAAGCCATGGCTGGTAACCCAGAGAAGGGCAATAACGTTTTGAAAAAGCATCCACCCCAAAAACTGGCTACCTGCCCTTAGGGAGAGTGATTTTTTTGCCAGTGCCCTCTGTGGGAGAGATCTGGAGGGCAACAGGATAATACAAATAAGCCCTCAAAAGGTCCTGCAGTCATACCTGTACTACAGGCACTGCCTTCAACTGGTGCTAATAGGTGCCTTTTGCTCAAAAAAGGGCTGGATTCTGGTGGGATCACTTGTATGGGAGAAATCGTGTCTGTGCTCCCAGACACCCTTGAGCACATTGCCAACTTGCTAGGCTCTTACTCAATGGTGCTTTACAGAAAGGTGCACAGAGGAAAAATTAAAGCACCAAGAGAAGTGGCATGAGCTGGTGGCAGGCATATGCCTCTCCTTGCTGAGTTCCCATCAAAAATAAAAGCCAAAATCCTCATGCAGGCAGTGTTTGGCTGAAGGTGAACGTTAATAGAATGAAGTCTGGCCACGCAAAGCATTTGTGGCAGCATATGAAAAATTGTGATTTATGTAGCAAGAGAAATAGAAAACAAATTTTATGCTGCAGATAAGGAGAGACTGAAACAAAAAGTTGTCTGGGAGCAGAGATCAGAAGCTTTGAAGATCTGATATTATTAAAGGAAGATGGTGCATTTGGGAGTAACTGTCTCATTTAAGAGATTAATAATGAAGAAAGCATTGGTTATAATATATGGGAGGGAATACATCCATCCTCTTAATGATAACAAGACAGATGATTTTCCCAAAATTCATGCCACTTTTGGCAGTAACTGAGGAGGAACTGGGGATTGCTCCAGAGCATATGGACCAAGTGTGCGCTCCGATGCACATCCTCTTGTGAACATGCCACAGGCTATGATTAAGTGTCTAAAAGCATTTGTGAACAGAAAAATGATATGTGTCTGTTGAGGCTGTGTCCTACTGATTTTGCTTTGAAAAAGGATTTGCAAAGTAATACTGGTGCTGTGCAGCTTATCTGATGAGTTCTAATGCTTCCCACTGCCTGCATGCAACACATCACTTACATTTCAATGTTTTGGAGTCCATGGGGTTTCGTTCCTTGTATTCAGTGCCATTTGCCATGGTACAGCGTAACACCTGGATTAATTTGAAAGCACCACAGAGAGATATGCCAGGGATCCCACACAGAAAGGCCTCTATACCTAGAACAAACTGGAAAGTGGCTTTCCCAAATCTGGGTCCTGCTCTGGGCTCCCATGCCACCTTGTATGTACCTGACAGCTCTCCTGCCTAGCATACAGTTCTAGAAGTGAGAAGGAAGCAGAGCCACCACTGCAGGGCTGAGGAAGAAAACAGGGGGAAAAGTGATAAATGAGCCAAATGAAACAGGAAAGGTAAAAAGTGCTTTTAGGGGCAGCACCCCAGAACAAATACCAGCACTGAACTAAACCTCTCACTCCTCCTGGAGCCCAAAGCAGAGCTGTGTGGCTGCCAAGTTGCTAGGCCTCTCTGCAGGGCACTGCCAGGCTGGCTCTGGACACCTCAAGCCCCCTCAGCACTTCCATTTCACCTGAGAGGCTGATCCTCCGGCTGCCCTAGCACTGTGCTCAGAGCTCGCCTCCATATTCTACAGTCTACGCCTACCTCTAGTTCTTCTGATGCTGCTCTACATATTTCCACAGCCTGCTCTGACTGCCAAACCTCTGCAATTCCTATGCCTGGCAGAGCTAGCCCTCCCCACCAAAGTTCATGAACTGCAGCACATACATTTCAGTCTTTCGGCATTTCCTATAGAAATTGGTCCCTTCAGGCCTGTTTTTGTTGGCACTTGCCTCTGTGTTTCTCACCCACTACTGAGCGGACACACATGCTGCAGGTTTAAGAGCAGCAAAGCCCTGAGAAAGGAAGGACTGTCCGTGTCCCCAGCTGTGCTGCTGAATGCCCTGGGCTCAAGGTGGTAATACTAGAAGGAAGCGGGAAATTGGCTGTTCAGCCTGCTGAGGTTTGCCGCAGCAAGGGGAATCCCTCACTGCTGGCATACCCAGCCCTGTGCTCTTCCTTAGCGTTTGCCACAGTCACAGGGCTGGGACCGCTGATGGGTTTCAGCCCTGGTTATGTGAGGTTTTGCAGGAGGTGGAGGGGTTGGCAGAGGAGAGGCCAGTCCTGGCTGGCCCAGGATGAGGTGAGTAATTGGGAAAGGCCCCTCTGCCCCAGCAGTGCCAAGCGTGGCACCTGGGAAATGTGACTGAGTAACTTGGTATTAACTGGGAAGGTTGATCTCCCGAGCAATGTGCCAACAGCCTTGTGGTGAAGCCTGCAGACTCTTCTTGGCAGTATAGCAGGGAAAAGAGCAGAAGCTAATGATGAACCCGTCAGGAGCCAGGAAACACTGGTGTATTTGCATTCAGGTAGCAAATGGTCAAAAAAAATCTCTGAAGAAAGCATTTGTTCCCTGCTTTCTTGTCTCACTCCCCCACCGACTGCCTCTGCCTGCTTCCTCGGGGTTGAGAAGCCCGTTGAATGCTCTTCAGGGGTATAAAAGCCTCCTACTCTCAAAAAGTGACTTTTCACAACTATAGACATGTTCTTATCAGAGACAAAGCCAGAGTCATCTCCCAGCACTGTGCGAACAAGTCCCTCCACTGCTTGAGGACAGTGTGGCTCTAGGCAGCAGCAGGTCTCAACATTGCTTTTTCAGAGCTGCCACCTGGGACTCAGCGTGCGGCTGCACGAGGTCTGTAAGACACAGCAAGGGTGGAACCGGACCAAGATTTGGGTGATGTGGTGGGTGATGCGAGTTCCCTCCTGGCTCTGCCACTGACAGAGTCTATGATCTTGCTTGTATTACTTTGTCATCCCAACTTTTCCAGCTGTCTTTTTATTTGGTAAATTTGGGGGGGTTGAGGATTGTCTCTGGCTGCATCTGTACAATCAGTGGCACACTAGGACCTTGCTAGAGAGTCAGGACTCTTGCTGCATGTTTACCCTACCATAGTGTAGAAAAATTTGATCTCTAGAGATTGGCACGTGCAAACGTGAGCTATATATGTGCAGATAAACACACACACAACCCACAGGAATGAAGATGGAAGGGAAACACCGCTAAGTATCTGAGCACAGGTTTTTGGAAGTTCCCTCTCAGGCAATGAGAAGCTGTTGGGAGCTCCTTATCAGGCAGCCTAGAGGTTTTCTTTCTTTGAAACTCCTTATGGGATGCTACAAGAGCAGCTGCTCTGCTTGAATGAGGCATGCCAGAGCTATTTCACTTGAAAAAGCCCCTTGTAAAATGAACATCCCCATTTTGGAAAGGCATTCACAACCAAGTGGCAAGGAACTTCTTGAGTGTCCTTGCGAATGTACTTCTGCCTCCCAGCTTTCTTAACAATCTTCATGTCACATTGGTGGCAGACAAAAGGCAAACGCAGAACCTCAAAGCTCAGGCAAGAAATCCGGAAGCAAACCTGGGGGTTTTGTAATGATACCCCTTTGTTTGATTAAATATAGAAACAATATACACAATCTGTACCATAACCCATGTGCACTGGTTGGCTGTTAGAGCACTAACACGAGCTATCTGTGCTTGCAGCTTGAGACCATTTGAGAAGATGAGGATGCAAAGGAAGCACAGATCCAAGGGCAGAGTCCTGGGGGCCCAGGGCCTCCGGGCAGAGCTCCAGTGCTGGCACAGAGCAGTTACCCGGGACAAATCAGGCTCTGCCATCTGCCACAGAAAGCTGCAGGGCTGAGCTGGAGGACGAGGGAGGAAAAGACCAGAAGGACTTTCTTCTGCAGGCCCCGAGGAACTCATGTCAGCTGCAGAAACCATCTGAAGCTCATTTTGTTTCTGGGATGTCTGAAAAGGAGAGTGTCTTTGAGGGTCACAAGAGGAACAGGAGAAAGCATTGGAACAAGCCTGTTGGAGTTATACTCCTGAGAAACAGTTCATCAAGGGAATGATGTCTTCATTAGGGTCAGTGCCCCCTGCAAAAAGGACCACAGCACGCACTTGTCTCAGAACAAACATTTCAGGGCAGCTGCAGATTCAGACTTGGGCTCTCTTGCAAAGATGTACTTTGCTCCTGCTCTACCAACCATCCTTTTTAAGGGAAACTCAGTTTCTACAGACATAATGACCTTTTTTTTGATGAAAGGTTAGAACAGTTCCCAAGCACAGTAAGCTCTGCCAGCAAGATGACTTGTCTGCTACCCTAGGTATGTCTGCATGAATGCTTCTGTTACTAAAAAGGAAAAGCAAAGCCCTACCAACGCTGTGATACTGCCAGACATTTCTGGAGCTGATCTGTTCTGATATGGGCATGGCAGCCTTGCTCTGAGCAAGGTTATAGCCGGGTTTTGGGTTGGTGTAATTGCTGTGCAAGAGGAGTCTCTGTATGAGCTAAGGGATGAGCGGCTGTGACATCCTTGCATCAGGCGCAGGAACTGCATCACTTGTGCTAAACTAGGTTGCTCCTGATTGCCAACCTGGGCCCAAACGCCTCCCCTTGTGTGCTTAGTCCTCTATTAGGATAAAAGTGTCTGAGAGCTATGCCCGTATGTTTCCCTGCCATATGGCATTAGCTACACTGGTATAAAACAGCTTTATACCAGGCTAATTTCCTCCATTCTGCCTTTTAAAGTAGTTAAAGCAATAGACTTCTGTGCATAGGCAAGACTTGACATTCTTTTCATGCTTGGAAGGTTTTATTCACAGCTATAAAGGCCAGACATTTTATCTCTTTTTTTCCTTTGTTTAATGAAAGTCTGAGTCCCAGAGAAGAATCTCAGCAGCTTCAGAACTGTGCTGTGCATGGGGACCTGAGAAACAGAAGCATTTCGTGTTATGGATCAGCTAGGAATTATGTGAGAGGAATCTTTTTTTCATTAAAATTGGTTTGTCTTGTCCCCACAGCTCCCAGTGGCTGGCAGTTGACTGTGCATGGCATGTTTTTTATTCATGAGCTAATACCAGAAACTGCCTCTGAGCAAAATCTAATGTTGGGCACAGCCTCAAGGCACATCACAGTGTTCTTCTACCCATTCCAGTTTTCCCAGAGTAGCCATCGCTCCCGCACCCAGATTTGGATCCAGCACTACGAACAGACACAGATCTGGTTGGAATAAACCTAGCTGAGGGCTAGACCCTCCACTGCTGGGAGTGAGGTTGGCCAACTGCAGTTGGTGGGGTTGTGGTATTTTTCTCCACTGACAGTGGCACCCATCAGTTTGGATCAGTTCCCTCCCCTTCCCTTTTGCTTTTTGAGAATCTGCAGCATCCACATTGGCTGCCACTGTTTTGCTCTGAAACCTCGTCAGTCTGAAAGAATGAGGCAAGAAAGAGTCTTTTTAATTAACTGCACTTCAACTACATTTCTGATTTTTTGTGATGAGAAAAATGAGTTTTCCTCTGGTGACCTTTCAGAGAGCTGGGCTGTGTGAAACCAGAGCAGAGCAGAAGAGCAGGTCTGAATATGCTTAGAATAAATAGCCAAGACCATGAGGGAGATCTTGAATGGGGAGGACTGGAAGGAGCACTGCTGGAGCTGCCAGCGCAGGCGAGCACGGCAGAGAAGATGTGGGCCCTCTGTGGTGGAGGGTGGAGTTGAAATCAGTAAATGATGACAAGTAGAAGCAGCCAGCAGTGGAAGGGGAAAGCCAGAGGGAACAGCAAGAAGAAAATGTCCGGCAGACTTGGCTAGGGAAGGAGAGGCCCCTGAGTGAGTGGCTATGGGAAAGGCCAGCGGGACGGGTAGGGCATCTCTGTCCTACAGCCTACCCTGGGATGGGTGGCAAAGCCTGGAAAGTCTCAGTCTTCTGGACTCAACAAAGTCAATTCACAGCTCGTCCTCCCCAGTGAGGGGCTGCTGCGTTGGAGCTGCTCACAAAGAGGGGCCAGCTGTAGTAGCCCTATCTCCTTCTCTCTCCTATACCCGCTTTGCCACCCCCGCTCCAATAAAGAGTGTTCAGGCAGGCCCATTTGTTCAGTTGTGAGGAGGGAAGATGGGCTGGCTCATTCCCTGTCCTGCTCGCCTTCCCAGCAGGGATGTGGCCAGGTCTCTGTGGGGTTGAGCATGGAGCCCTACAGGAGGGAGCCAGCCCAGCCGCACCCCGGGGAAGGCCACACTTCCACACTGAGGACGTCTCTGAATCCACAACGCCCATTTCTAAATCTTTGTCTATGTGAAGTCAGCCTGGGAGCTGGAGTGGAGAACATGCAGGCTGAAGGCAGCCCAGGTATTTTGGATCTGTTTTGTCATTTTCAAAGGGACCTTCCCTGTTGATTACCTCTAATTCGGTGAGAGATTACATGGTGGACCCAGGATGCTGTGACCTGTTGGAAGTATTCACAAGCTTGCGCCCTTTGAATGATGATATTTGTTTCCTAAAACAAAGTAGCATTTAGTGACAAATACAGAAGATCAGCTATTTCAGAAACTGTTAAAACTCGCTCTGTGTTTATGTGTGAAGTCAATGGAGTTGTTTATACTCAGGCCAGATTTGAATTGACCTACCAAGTCTAAATTGGCCAGTATAACTAGAAATCTTGACAGCTCCTTAAGGAAATACAACCACACAATGGTACTATGAAATCACAGAAGTCCATTCAAAAGGCACGACCGCTGAAACGTGGCAACTGGAACAATAAAGCACTAACTAAGAAAATGTGCTGTCACAGTCTCCCATAGAGCTAGCTAGAAAAACCTTATAAAAGCCTGCTAACGTATCGGATGAAAGGAGGCACAGAAGAAAGTTCAGACTACAGTGGACACGCTAAATATAGAGGGAAGAAAAGATGAGATGTTCCTAGACCAAGCTACGTAGCTAAGCAACTAACCTACAAAGTGCCAAGCACAATTCCCCCCAAATTCCTCCAAGAACTGAAATGAACTGTTACAGCTGATATAAATCCTGAGTCACTGAGCAATCTCTGATAAAAGGAAGAGGTGGAAAGAGAAAATGGCCACTAGCAAATCTTCTGTATAAGTACATCAAAACCATACCATATAATGAATCAAGGAAGGAGAAAAATCCATGATATGTGCAAGGAAAGAAATAATGGAGATGAACAATAAAATGACTTGTGGAAAAGCCCAGGTGAATAAATTTTCAAGTCATATAACCATGCTCCAGAAAACACAGGGAAAGGATTATAAAAGCCCTTTTAGAAAACCAGATCAATCCATTACCTCAGGAGATTACTTAAAACAGTCTGTTTGTTTTGTTGTGGAAAGAGAGAAAAGTTCTGGGAGAGAATTGCAATTTTTCTTTATTTCTTCAGACTCTGAGGTACCTTCTTCAAAAGGCAGGTTTTAGCACATTTTTAGCCTATGCTTCTCCTCCAGAGCTCCTCTTCCTCAAAGCACTGGCTGCAGTTCACTGTTTCACAGCGTGCCACGGCACACATAGGTTGTGTGTGAATCCACAGCCTGCCTGTTCACCCCAAGAAGCTGGGAGAGCAGGACACAAGAGGAAGGCTGAGTCACTATCTTTCAAGGCTAAAATTTGGCAGTCTTAGCTGGAGCACTGACAGTATCTCCTGCGCTGACTAAATGTGACACTGGCCGCAAATTTTTTTAAAAAATATGCTGCTATAAGCAGGTTTAAGCTACTACTTGCCATGCTATTGCACAGCCCTGCAGGAAGTCATTGCAGGCAATCCAAGCTCATTTAAGGTGGTGTGTGTATGGGCGTTGCGTGACAGAGCAAGAGGAAAACCCTTGCCCCAACTTGCAGCGAGTAAAGCATTACATTCTTTGAAACCGGCAAAAGTTCTGTTACATCCAAACAGGTATTTAAAATGTGGCATTTTACCCAAAAGAACAGACTAAGTGAAGGTGAATTTTCAAAGGCAACATACAAAGCCCTGTATTTTCTCATATATGTGATGACAACTTTGCCTTTATTTAACATTTTATGAAAAAGCCAAATTCCAGATGTACGAACTCTTTGGCCAAACCACAAAGCACAAAGGAGGTCAAAGACGCATCGTTAACTACATCAAATATTCCAGGCATAAGCCCCTGAATTTAATATTTCACAAAGAATTAGCAATCTATTTTACAAAGATCTGTAAAACACCTTCACTGCTGTCCTGCTGCCAGTAGTGAATTTGTTAGCAAATTGTGTCCATTAACTCTGGTTAAGGTAAAGATGGACAGATATACGCCTGAAGCCAGGAAATTAATAGGATCAGATTTATAGCTACTGCCAACTGGTATAGCTCTGACGGCTTTGCTTCAGCTGTGCAGTTGACATTCAGCTCACAGAATGAGACATTTAGGCATCTACAGGTGTGCATCGAAGTTTCCATTTCATTCCGTGGAGATGTAATCAATGCTGACGGATAGCTGAATGGTGCTTTGAACTCCACTCACCATATGGAGCAGAGCTCCACTAATGTACCCCTGGACGCCTAAACCAAGTTATCTTACTTCACAGACAAATCTCCCCCCAGCTGAGGGTCTGATTGATCTGCAGTGTGAGGAATATAAAAACAATCCTGCTGGGACAGGTCTGTGCCCACTGCCCTCTTATTGGCATGGCCAGTGCCTCACCTTCAAAAGAAATGGGCATAACTCCTACATGTACGGGAAGGTGTTGTCCCTCTCTCTGGACCATGAGCTTCCACCTCCCATCCTGTTCTCTTTTTCCAGATATTCATATCGATTACTTAAACAGCCTCTCCTGCCAAGTGTCACAATCTTCTGGCTTTGGAATTATTTTTTCCTCTTCTTTGCAGAGTTAACTGAATGCTGAGTGCCTGGGAAGATGCTTTTTCTAACAATGACTCCATGAGCAAGGTAAATCAGACCTTTAGTTGGAGCCACTAAAGTATTAAATAAAAACTCCCAGTTGATTTGCCCTGTTACTTAAGATGTCTTCAGTGATTACAATCATCTGCTGGGCTTATGAGTACCAAAGTGCTGGCAGAGTGACTTTCTGCTTCTTTGTTGTAACCAGAAGAGAGATCTTTTGTTCTTCCAAGGAGATGCAGCACTTGCTAAAGGCTTACACTGCTCTGAGTTCCACTTTTCTCACTTGGCTTATTTATCTTCTTGCCCTCACCTAGTCTGATGCTCATTGAAGGCACCTGTTAGATTCATCCCGTTCTCTTATAGGTTATTCCACTCATATAATATATTTGAAGATGGGCCTTTTTCTCTAAATGAGTGGGGTTTTGTGCCACTGCTTTTTTTTTTTTTTCTTCTTTCCCTTTTGATAGCACAATTACAGCTTTGCTCCTAGGTGCCTGGTCTGTTCAAACTCCCTGCATGAGCAGTGGCAGTAGTGAGCAGGATTACTGCTACTTCTTAGCACCATCAAAGCTGCTTTTCTAACTCTAATGAGCCTGAACTTCAGTAAGCAACTGAGGGGACAGGCAGACAAAGATAGTTACTGGTGGGATGCTTGCTCTTTCAATTAAAGTCACCATTCCTTCAAACTTCTGGGTCAGAAAGAGCAAAGTCTGACTAGTCTCAGAGCACTCAGTAGTTCTGCAGCAAAATATATGGGGACAGATTTTGGGAAAAAAAGACATAAGATCCACAAACATTTCCATTTCTACCCTTATGACTGTAAACAGAAATAAGCTACAGGTACCCTGTAAAACAGCTACATGGGTGCAAACCCATGTCATCTAAGGAAGTATCCAGATACTTGCTCAGACTGTACAATTGCTGGAGAAAAAGATTCTTAAAAGCTCCTCATGTGAAGTATCTGTCAGACTGGTGGCATTATTAAGAGGAAATTATTTGCATTTTAACTAAGATTTGTGAAAATGCACAAGCTGGATCTGAGACCAAAATGTTATTATTCAAGCAGAAAACAATACCAATATTAGGGTGCAGGGGTTGGTTTTGGAATACTTTTAATTAAAGGGGGAAAAAATGAGAGGAACTAGTAAACTAGTAGTACTAGAAAACAAGGAAGTCCCTGAATAAATCTTTTGAGGCACGGGGCTTTAGGCTGATAAAATTTTGACTGAAAACATAATATCTCATTTCCACTAAAGTATTCTGCGTTTAAGACTTTTGGCTCATCTAAGGTCCACTGAAGCCAGAAAAAACACTTCCATCTTTTTCCATGTGTTTTAGGTCAGGAACTTTCTGAGGAAGATGTATAACAAATCTAGCACATCGAAAGCAATAGACACATTTCTGGCTTTGCAGAAAATCTAGCTAGAAGGGAAAACAGGCAGGAGAGTCGACAATTTTTGTGATTAGCAACAATAGCTGACTGTGTATTCATTCTTTTTCATACTTAATAATATTGGCCCCTTGTTCCCTTCCCATGCCACTGTTTGTAGTACTCATTTGTTGTCTCTTGTCTCACTTTCTGACTGTGAGCTCCTTTGGATAAAGGACTGTCTTTCTGTTCTGTTTTTGTACGGCCCCTGATGCATGTGGCCTAAGGCTTCCCAGCCAAAATGCTACTGCAACATAAATAACCAATCAATAAATAATGACAATATCCCTTGTAAACACTGTAAGCAAAAGTGCCAGACTTTGCACAGATTTTGGCTGGTTGAACAGTCCCCATAGTCCTCTTCTGTGCCCTTCTGAGCTGCACAGTGCCAAAGGACTCCACGACTTTGTCCCAGCCCTTGCTAAAATGCTGGCGGGAAGTGCTGAGCCTGTCTGTCTCCTCTTAATGACAAGGGTATAGCCAAAGGCACTCAGCAGGTTTCAAAAGATACTCAGTCCCTTGCAGGATTTGGCCCTGATGCATTGCAACTGTGTCATGATCAAGAAGCATAGATCTGTTATCAAGCCATGGATACTGAATTGTCCCTGTAATAAGAAAAATGGGGAAATTATACATACCACGAAGCAGTTCATTTTGAGAGGGCTTATTCTGATAGCTTGCAGTTCTCCCAACTGCTTTGCACAGATTTTGCGGACAGCGAAAGCAACTGTCCTTCTGGCATAATCTGGAGCCTAATTCATCAAAAAGTGGCAAGTTTTCCGTCACTGGCTCCCTGTCCTCTTTCTGTAGGCATGCCGCCATTCTAGTTAGGTATCCTGGCACCTTGTCCCGCAGCATCCCGCAAGCCTCTTCCCAAGAGCTGTCCGTATGCTTCCCGCTCCTCGCTCCCAAGCATGCTGTTTCCTGGACAACGTGTTACAGGGCGTCAACGGGCGTCAACACCCGTACTTGCAGACAAAGGAGACGGTGCCACGGAGCTCACCTTCCACGGCTGCAACAGCAAAGGCCCCAAACTGCTAATTAAAACCAGATCAGAACAGAGAGGAGCCAGCAGGCTTCAAGCCTCATCAGGAATGTATGCAGCAAAGACTTTGGATGACATCAGGAAGCGCTGACTAAGGGATCCAGTCCCCGGGACTCTCACTAATAGGACAACCGAAGTCTAGAGACGAGACCGACTGTTCGGGCTAATTAAGCTGACTCGCTGCAAAACGGCCATGACATTAAAAATTCACCGTGATCTTGGTAATTGAAGCCCGGCAGGCCTTTGCGGAAGGGACGCCCTCGCGAGGGGATGAAGCTGCGGGCGGCCCGGCCGGCAGCCCGCCACGCCGGCGCGGCGGAACAGCCCCGCACCGGGCGCAGGGGGGGCGGCGGGGCCGGTGCCGCGGGCAGAGCCGGGCCCAGCCGCGCCCGCCCTCCTGCCCTGAGCGCCCGGCGCCGGCAGGCGGCGCTGCGGCACCGCGGCACTGCCCGCGCAGCGCCGCCAGGGGGCGGTGCCTCGGGGCAGCGCGCGGGCCGCGGCGCGTGGCCGCCCGCGCTCGGCCCGCGCGCGCCGCAAGGCGTGAGGGCGGAGTAGGAGGGGCAGGGGGCACCCGGGCGCCGGAGGGGCCCTGGCAACGCCGTGCCGACCCCCAAACCCCGGAGCTGGGGCCGCTGGGCACCCCTGGAAGCGCTTCCCGGCCCAGGTTTTCTACAGTCCCGTCTAAATTTCCTCTAAATTTCCAAGTACAGTAGTGACAGCAGCTGTTTTCATGCTGGACTGGGTTTTGATTTTCAATTTCCTTCGAGAATAAAAATCAATGAGTCCTGTTCATTTTTGATTCTAGCTTGCCTCGCTTTCAGAGCCTCGACACCACAATACAGCAGCAGGGCGTTTATTTGGAAACAGGAATTTCCCTTTTTGCTGTTCACTGGGGAAATCATTTGTGGTTATGCAATCCCTTTAAATCTAAGGTGACACTGTGGTGTGGTTTAACCCCAGCCGGCAACGCAGCACCATGCGGCCGCTCGCTCGCTCCCCCCTGGTAGGGCAGGGAAGAGAATCGGAAGGGTAAAAGTGAGAAAACTTGTGGGCTGAGATAAAGACAGTTTAATAAGTAAAGCAAAAGCCACACAAGCAAAGCAAAGCAAAACAGGGAATTCATTCCCTACCTCCCATCGGCAGGCAGGTGTTCGGCCGTCTCCAGGAAAGCAGGGCTCCATCACGCGTAACGGTTTCTTGGGAAGACAAATGCCATCACTCTGAACGTCCCCCCCTTCCTTCTTCTTCCCCCAGCTTTATACGCTAAGCATGACGTCATACGGTGTGGAATATCCCTTGGGTCAGTTGGGGTCAGCTGTCCCAGCCGTGTCCCCTCCCAACTCCTTGTGCACCCCCAGCCTGCTCGCTGGTGGGGTGGGTGAGAGGCAAAAAAGGCCTTGACTCTGCGTCAGCACTGCTCAGCAGTAATGGAAACATCCCTGTATTACCAACACTGTTTCCAGCACAAATCTAAAACACAGCCCCATACTAGCTGCTATGAAGAAAATTAACTCTATCCCAGCCAAAACCGGTACACACTGTCCTTTTAGAGGTAAGCAGCAGTGCTGGAACACTGAAAATGGTTTCCCTTATCAAAGGTGGCAACGAGGAGAGGGAAGCCATGTGCAGTGATTGCAGGGTGACCAGACTAAGTGGGTAAAGGCAAAGTGTGTCAAAAGAGTAGACAGTTTAAAATAGATATTGACATATAAACTACGAGGTGTCCTTGAACTTCAGAGCTATAGGAGGCAGTGGAAAGAGCAAAACCCAGCTCAGAAAATGCTTGGACTTAATTTTGTTTGTATTGGTATTCTACGGTATCTCTGCGCTGGGAGCTGCAGAGGCTCTGTGATAGTTTCTCTGGGGAGGGCAGGGAATGGGAACCGTCATGGTTAGGGAAGAGGGATGCTCACGGGAGAAAGTGCTACACTTGCTGTTGTTCCATGTACAGCATATTTCTTTTGTAAGGTACAGGTAAGGTACCTGTACAGGTAAGGCACTCAGAGCTCCAACTACACATAACAAAAAATCAGACATCTCGGTGACTTTGTTGATTTAGACTCTGAGGTTTTTGTGCTTTGGTTTTCTATCTGCAAAAAGAGAAAAACAACACACCTTGACTGCTGGAAGCAGGAAAATGTTGACAGATGACATGGGGACAGGGGCCATACAGATAGAGCAAAGGATAGTCCACAGAGTAGGTTTATCACCAGGGGGTTGATTTGTCTGTCACCAGTCAGGTAAGTAAAAGTGTTCTCACTCTGACAAAACCCACCTTGTGCAGAGGGTGAGTGCTAACAGACAGACAGCTCTTTAGTTTTCTTGGATGGCACCAAAATCTCGTGTTTTCCTTACTGAAAAGACCACATTTCACTCTCTAAAAGCTGCTTGTCACCTACAACTAGGCTTGTCCACCACAGCACTCTCAGCAATGAAAATGACAAATACCCTGACACAAAGATGGAAACACAACCAAACCCATGTATCTATTTGTTCCTGTAATCACAGCAGCTCTTTGTCTATGGACAGTGGCAGTTGGACCATCTCTCACCACCAACTCTCTATTGCTTCTGCAAAACAACCAGAGAATATTTTAGACGGAACTGTTGGGAATAACCATGGAGACAATCTCTCATATTTACAAGTCAGGAGCAAAATTCCTATGTAAAAGCCATGTGGGGTCAAAGGGTACCAACCTCTGCCATACAATGGGGACAGCAAATCTTATCAAGTATGAAACATGGGCAATAAATTTTTCTCCCGCACCAGGGCGTCACCCTTGCTGAAGCTCACTCCTTCCTACATCTTAGCAAGCTGCAAAGTAAAAAACAAACCCACCCTGCCTAAATTTTGCACTGAAAAGCAAGAGAGTAGCTTTGTGAAGGGCAAGGCCCTCAGCATCAACCGAGAAGATTCAACATTGTTAACTGTCTCCATTTACCCACATATGCAGCAGAGCAGGAGAGACAGGAAAACCACCTCAGCTACATCCCACCCATGGGAATGGAAAGTCTCAGTGGATGCATGGGTATAAGCAGGGAGCTGAGTACGAGCAATTGGCAGCACACTGCAGGGTTACACAAGTCGAGTTGTTTAAGGAAATAAAAAAGCGGGATATGCTAAAAGCCAGCCATTGTCTCCTCCTGGATAGTCGCCCACTCTGCAGGCACTCACTGCTTGTCTCAGCTTTTAGGCTGAATTTAATATTTACACAGTCCTGGAGATGGCCCTATCCGGATTTGTGTGACATGCAGTATAAATATAAACCCCTCCTTCTCTAGAGGCACCTGGTTGGATTTCTATTTTTCTTGCCAAAACGTCATCTTCTGCCTGATCTAAAGGAACTTGGCTCATCAATGCAGCCCGACATTCTTTGGAGCATCATCAGAGATTTCAAGACCTACATTAGCTGAGCAGCCGGCAAGCTTCCAGTCCCCCTAAATATTTTCTAAGCACTCGGCTCCCCGAGGGAAGGGATTTAAGAAGAAATTGGCATGCAGTGAAGCTACTTGTATTTGTGCTGCCACTATCAGAGAAATGGCTGTGGGCTTTTTTCGGAAAGCTGCAGTTCTCCACTAGCATTTTGACATTTGTGCCTTTTTGTTTGTAGCTGACAGTGCCCAAAATTATGAAAAATCAATTCACCTGGTCCCCAACTGGGTGCCCAAGAGAGTTAGCATCTCTGTACATTGCCATTTTACCCTTACCTCATGGTGGTCCCTGCCCTTGGGATTTGAAATCCCTGCCTGGTCGCTCCCTCCTTTTCTGCAGTGTATGGCAGCGCACTGCCCATCCCCACTGCAACGAAGATGAGATTTTCTGGCATCCTCCCATCTGGTATAATAGACCGGGAATTTGCAGAAGATGCCTAAATTGAACGTACATTACCAGTAAAACTGCCCAGCTTTACAGCACACATCCGGGAGGGGTCCCAGAGAGACTATGGTCTCTCTTGGAGCACAAGTCTTGTGAGGAGCGGCTGAGGGAGCTGGGGTTGTTTAGCCTGGAGAAGAGAAGGCTGAGGGGAGACCTTATCGCTCTCTACAACTACCTGAAAGGAGATTGTAGCGAGGTGAGTGTTGGTCTCTTCTCCCAAGTAGTTAGCAATAGGACAAGAGGAAATGGCCTCAAGCTGCCCCAGGGGAGATTTACATTGGATATTAGGAGAAATTTCTTCATGGAAAGAGTGGTCAAGCATTGGAAGAGGCTGCCCAGAGAGGTGGTGGAGTCACCATCCCTGGAAATGTTCAAAAAACAGGTAGACGTGGCACTTGGGGACATGGTTTAGTGGGCATGGTGGTGTTGGGTTGATGGTTGGACTGATGATCTTGGAGATCCTTTCCAACCTTAATGATTCCTAGTTTTACTTTCATTAAAAAATAATCCAGCCACCAAGCCAGGAAACATGAAACTGCTACTCTACCTTTAATTGGTTTAGTGGTGGACTTGGTAGTGTTAGGTTAATGGTTGGACTGGATGATCTTAAAGGTCTTTTCCAACCTAAACAATTCTATGATTCTTTCATTCTGTGGTGAAGATCCCATGGGGGGCAAGATGACCAGAAGGTCAAGTGCCTCCAGGGTAAGCAGCCCCCAGGTCTGGGAGTGTGAAGAGGTTGGTTTGCTCCTTTATCCTGCCTTCTCTTTTGATTTGTGCCCACCACAACCTGTGCCAAGGAAGCTGAAGCACTACTGGAGATGCTGCAGTTCTGTGTCCTGTCCAGCACGGGGCATCTCTGGGTGAAAGGTGGAAACAGCAGTGACTCTTATGTTGGATCCACAGTTATGCAATTTTCCTATGTTTATTGGAGTAGTTGAAGCTAACTAACACCACAGTGCAAACCCAGTCCAAATGGTCCGAACCAGGCCCATCACCACAGCAGGTGCCCTTCACGTAGGGCAGTCATTTTCCCCTCATTTCCCTTGACCTGTGCATTGTACCCTATCTCCCTCCATCCTCCCAGCCTTGGCTGTGAAAGGCAATAGGATACCAACTCCCCTCCCAAGGATGCTCCTCCCAGCTTTGGCAGTGCCATGGTAGGACATAAAGCCATAGGACTCACCTTGTCACTAAGTGCTCCAGTCTCTCTGTGGGGAAGGAAGAAAGGGTTTTAGCATAACGGTTATGAGCAGAAAGCCCAGCCCCACAGAAGTGCAGGTGCTCTTTAGACAAATCACCAGTGTGGAGAAAAAAATGCGGATTTGGATGCTGGTAACAGTGGGAATTCTTGACATAGATATTCGAGCAGGCAGACAGAAGTAAAACAAATACAGACTGAATACTTGCAAGGCTGTCTTGAAACAGACTCCTATGACTCAACATGACATCCTATCAGGCCATGTTTGCTCTGAAGTTAGTAGCACAAAGGCACTATCCCAATAATATTTTAGGAATGCCTATGAAAAGTATTTATAATTGGAAAAGAAAACCACAGAGGAAAAAACTGAGGCATGTTGTTATGGCAGGATGATAAAACGCAGAATACCTAGAAAAATTGGATTTTAAACATCTTTGACATTTCCAGCCAAGCTTTCTAATGTTTGTACTGGTATAAAACAGGGATCCCTGCTGAGGCAGATGCAAGTATCTCCTGCTGTACAGGTTTAACACAGAGAAGGCATAGATTTTTCCCAGGCTGTGCAAAAGTGCTGCCCAAGCGCTGTGGTTAAGAATTCTTACAGGCTTGTATCCCACCAGAAAATGTGGGAGCCTCGTCAAGTACCTTGTCTTAGCATAGGCTTTTCCCAGGGGAATTTTGCTGTAAGCACTTGGATTGATTCTCTAATGCCCAGAGGAACAAATGCTGACCCTCCTCCTACGGGATGCAAAAACTGTGCTGAGAACTGGGGCTATTAAATGGTGAGTACTGGGGCTTGGCTCTAGGAAGGCAAACAGAGAAAGCAAGTTCCTACAGATATTCAACCCTTCCCCTCCCTGTGTGGGGCATGACTGGAGAAAGCTGGACCAGTCAGCTGTCTGACCACTCTATTAGGCTCTGAATTATTAAACTCTATTTTGTTTTTATTTCTTCAGCCTGAATCCATACCTATAAACACTCTTATATATGCACTCTGTCTCCAACCTAATACTGAAGCATCATTGCTGTTACATCATGAGGCCACAGCATCCTTCCAACCCAGTTGGCTGCAGCAAGGGATTGTGGGATAGGCAGTCTTCTGGAGTTTGGCCAGCCCGGAGGGTGGTGCTGGATCTATGCACACAAGGGAGAAACCGTCAAAGGCAGCAGTGTGGCCACGAGGAGCACAGGCCACAGGGAACTCCACCCATGACCCTGTCTACGGACCTCTCTCCACCAGAGTCTGGCCTTATATTCGTTGAATGAGATGACTGCACCTGGCAACTCCCAATCTGCTATGAAAAACCATGAAAACCCCAAGCATCTCCATCACTTCTCAAAGAGAACAAAGGCAAGTGAATTACCCAGATCATCTGTGAGCCTGGGCAGCTTCCAGACTCTTAATCTCCTGCTAAATTACTAAATTCTTGTCTCTCAACATGAGTTTTAGGTTTAACACTCCTTACAAGAAGGTAGAACTGCAAACACCCCTAATTTTGTGCACTGAAAGATAATAAAATCAAACAAAAAGGTAATATTATGAGCAAACCTTTTTCATGAAGTGCTCATGTAACTTCTTTTGCAAAATTGTTTTCTGTGTTTCCGTGCATGTTCAAGATTTGCACTGCCACAATTTGGCTGTGTTAATCTTTAACTAGCCTACACAGTACATGGGCTGATCAGACAGGCAGCTCTGGGAGGGAAGAGGACAGAAAATACAGCCATAAGGAAGGAAAAATGTGTAGGAGTTCAGTTTACAAACCAGTGAAACCAACCCATGGGCTATAAATCAAGATGAAGCTAATGTGTCTTACTTCAAGAAGGCCCCAAGCATTGAAAAAATGAAGTCTGACTGAACTAATGAAACTGATTTGAACATAATGAAAGAGAAATTTGGTGTTGGTGTGACAGCAGAGCATCGCCAGGAGCGGTCTTTGTTAGATCTGTTTTATTGCAGACGTGCTGGTTTGATTCTTGGCATCACTGAGTGAGGGATGTTCACACTAGGAAGCTGATCCCAAATCATCTTACATTTCTGGAACTGTCTGAAGCTGGATACTTGGAGCCACCTCTGAAGCAAAGCAGCTACTTTTTGTTGTTGCTTTGGATTATAGGAAGAAGAGAGAGGCTTCATGCTGCACTGAGCCCTGTGCATGGGTGTACTAGCTTGGAATTCATGGCAATTTTCAGCCATCAGCAGAAAGTGCTACCTAATATTGCATGAGCATGAGAGCTCAGAGAGGTCCTGGTGACCCTGCCTTGAGGGATCTGTGCCTCCAGCTACACAACAGCCTGGTGGTGTTAGCTGAAACAAAAGCACAAAGCTGAGATGTCTCAAATGTGTGGGCCAGCTGCATCTGGACTGATGATTCTTGTGCTTCATTTATTTTGTAGCTGCCTGTCAGTGCCCTGATAAAGCTCTTGCTGCCACACAGGCATCAGACTTTCATGCTGGACCTGTGTATTTGGCCTCAGACCTGAGCAAAGCCAAAGCATTTAGCACATCGTTGTGCTCCTGCTTGCACTCTCCACAATGAATGTGTATCCTCTGTCTCTGTTGCCTTGGGCCCTGAGATTACAGCCAGCTTGCCCAGCTCCTGCAAGTGCTTACAAGCTCCCGAGTTGGCATTCTGGTTAAGATATTGTGCTTTCAAGGTGGATGGCATGTAAACACATATAACACTCAGACTGGTCAAAGATCACTCATTATTGTAGGAAGAAGGAGCCAAAGGGGCAGAACAGCGATCGCCTAAACATTCTTCCTTGCAATGCTTCCCTGACAGACTGAATTGCTCCTTGAGCTGGGGTTGGGTGATTCCAGATCTTCTCTCCTCTTGCACCTCCACGGCTCCTTTGTCAGC
Organism: Pelecanus crispus; assembly: GCF_030463565.1. Classification (NCBI taxonomy): domain Eukaryota; kingdom Metazoa; phylum Chordata; class Aves; order Pelecaniformes; family Pelecanidae; genus Pelecanus; species Pelecanus crispus. The sequence goes on from NC_134646.1 coordinate 77,920,790, forward strand.
AAACCTGCTAACAGGCCCATGAGTCAACAAGAACTCAGGACCAGGCGATACACTGCTTAATTACCAACCTGCCTGTGCTGACTACATTGCTTGGTCTGGCCTCTTTTCTGACCAAAGGATACTGCCATACAAACAGAAGATTTCCAAGGTTCAGTGACTATCAAATTTGGGCACTATGTCATGCCCTCTGGACACTATTTTGTCCCAAAAATAGATGTAAAGAAACAGAAGAGTAAGATCAGCCCTACATTCAAAAGAAAGCTTGTAATTCAAGCAAGATACACATATAGCAAGTCCTCAATATCAAACAGAATTTGTAAGTTGTACAGACAGATTTTCCAGATCACTGCCAAGCTGTTTTATTCATGTACCACAGCTGTCAATAATGATTTGCAGTTGCTGCTAAACAGCACGCACAGTGTAGGATAAGTTCCAGGATTGTGGGGCAGGAGGTTGCAAAACCAACGCTCTGGGTCTTTTGCCCTGGCTTGGACAGTGTGTACAGTGCTGAGGAGAACCTGGTGTAAACAGACTTAGTTTTTCATCTCTTCCTGCACTTACTTGGGCATGTATCTCCAAACGTGACCTCCAGGGGCTCCTTATCTTTGCAGAGGAGTAGCATGCTTTGCCTCTTATAGGGACTCCTGCCTAATTCTGCGCTTGTACCCTATCCTAGCCGGTCACATAGACTCCTAATACCCAGGAGCTTGCTCTAGGCTTGCTTAGCTGTATCTCTGCTGCCACATATGTGTTGGAAAGTATTTCACAGCCCATTCAGGTCCTGCTCCCAAGCTCATCATAAATCCACCCTCCATTCGGAATCCCAAGACATGCTCCAGACCTACAGCCTGGGGTCACAATCTCTTAAACATGCTCTCAGCACTACTTTAAACACCAGAGTGAACAGCCACATTTCCAGGAGCTCAGACAAAATGTTGCTACAGGAGTTGTCATGTCAGGAGCCGCAGGATTGCAAGCACTCTGGAAAACCCAGACCTTTTTTGGGGTCTTCCTGATCCAAAGCTGTTTTGATAAGCTGTGCCTCTCTGGCTGCAGTATCATTCAAGATGATGTATTTCAAGCAAATATCTGTTTTCCATTCCAGAAGTCAAAAAGGAATGCTAGTGACCCTGAACTCAGACTCTAAAACACTGTGAGCAGGGATGTTTTTCACAGCTCTCATATGTGTAAAAGTAAGGATCATTTTAAGGCTCTCCTGAACACAGAGGCTTGGCAGACATGTATGGAAGTGGGCACTGCTTCTAGGTCATCTCATGTGAAATAGCAGGGCGAAGTTTATTGAAACAAATACATACACAGTATTTGTATGCTGATGATTTTTTTTTAATGTCTGCTTTTATGTTACATTATTATTAAGCAACTGCCTCTGCCAATTTTATCTAACTGTGATCCTTTGTGTTACTAAGGCAAATTGATTTTCAGGATCGTATTGAATACATGGAGGGAGGGGAAAAGGTTTTGTACAATGTTCTTTGTTTCTTTTTTTCTTTCTCAGTTTTGGGGAATTTCTCCACATTAAAAATACAGCAATGTTTTGTCTGCTGCCTTGGTTGAAATTATACAATGTTAAGAACTGTGTATTCACTTAAGTTTTAATTGTCAAATGAACAGGTTTTTTTAAAATAACATGGGTTTAGGTGTAACGTTGTCCTTACTGTACATCTGATGTTCCAGTCCTGAAAGGATTTTGAATTAATAGGCTCAGCTTCTTATATAATGAAAGCTAGAATAGAAGAAAATAAATATACATGAAGATATTTAGCTTCTGATATTCTGAGTTTTCTAAACTCCCAGTGAATTCAATGGAAATTGAAAGTGTAAAAAATCAGCTCATGAATGGCTAGGGATGAGTTTGTGGCTAATAAATACATTTGCTTGTGGCTGATGATAAAATGAATGTTGTTTGGATGTATTCATGAAGATATGAAAAACTTACTTGAAACGATGAGTTTCTTTAAGATTTCTAATGTTTTGACATTCCATTTACATCTTATTCCTAACACATCTTTGCCCTGTGAGCACTACAGACAAGTAGATATGGTATAGTTATATTTACATTCCAGATTAATTTTAAAGGCCTACAAGGATGGACTTCATGATGAAGATGGAAAGTTGGAACTGTGATCACTTTTCAGTTCTTCTGTCAACCACCTTTCATGAATCACATAAGTACCAGCACTTCCACCATTGTCCATGTTTTAGGAGGAAAAATAGCAGGTGGCTCTGAAACCCAGTGCAGCTTAGGAAAAGGTTTCAGACTGAATCCCAGTTTCACCAGGGTGCTTAATGGCAGCCATGGGGAAAGTCTCCAAATCCAGGTGAGTGCCAAGAGAGTTAAGATACATCCCTGGCACTGGCACGCTGGCTGATTTAGGAGTCATAGCAAATCCCAGCCTTGGCACTCAGCTCTTCCATAGTCTTGTACATCTGACTCATCCCACATACCTCTCACCTGGAACTGGAAGTCACAGCTCACTTCACATGTCGTCCCTCAATTGCCTGAGCTGGACAGCACCTATGTGATGGCATAGCTGCACTCCCCTGTCACTCTGGTTTGCTGCAAATTTTGTGCTCAGAGAGCTGCTTAATGGTGGGGATGACAAGGGCCATGTTGGTACTTAGATAAATAGTGAGAACCAGCAATTGAGCAACTTAATCTGCCTCTGAGAAGCCACTTTGTCGAAATGGCACGCAAGGGTGGAGGGGGTCACATTTACTGCTTCTCAGGGTAGCAATGCTGCCCTTCCTGGTCCTGGCTGCCACCTCTTCACCTTTCACATGCATGGGGACAGTCACCCGTTCTGGTGACAGTGAAGAGGTGGGACAACCCGGTTAACCCTTGCGAGCTGTACTAGTCCTGCAGGCTGCTGCTTGCATGGGAAAGCTGCCTGACTGGACACCAAGTTGCTTCAAGCAGTTTCACCGCTCCTCTGATCCATTGCACTTCTCCTGGGGGGCTGAGATGCTGGTCTGAGGAGCCATGCAGAGAGTGGTAATTAATCAATTTGGATGATAATGAGCCACTGAGCATTTCTGACACTGTTAGGCAGCAAGCGGTTAAAGCCCCAAGGTAGTACAGTTTTACTTGTCTCCCCTAACGTCAGATCTGACATGAGCAGGGAGCAAAGCCACTGAATAAGAAAATGCCATCCTGACAGCCCTTTTTCAGGGTAAAACTGCCCTTTATCTCACTCAAACAAAAGTGTGTGTAATGTTTTTCACAGTCCCAGGACAAGCATAATAGTTGCTGGCAGTAGATCTACTTTCATCATTATCAAGGGCCTTGTGATTATGTGTGTTATTGGTTCCTGTTGAGATTGTTACAGTGAAAACCATTTGTGGAAAATTAAAATGAACAAAAGCTTAAAAACATGGTATCATATTTCACTCTTGTCTCTTAAGGAGTGAAATTAAACTATCTATGTAGGGAAGAAAGAGAAGAGATCTTGTAAACAGGAACATTTCTTTGCATGGGTGTTTATATCTAACAAATGTGCTTTATCCTTGATAACTGGCCCTGTTTGGGTCCAGGAGAGCTCAGTCATCATTTAAGCGTGGAACAAGGTGCAAATGCTACTAGCAAAGAAACTGATGCTGGATTGAAGTGTGTCCACATGAGAAAAGCTTGCCTGTAGAGTATACTGATCCTTTGACAGGCTTTGGCACAGATTAGAAAAGTACCAACTGAACTAGAAAATAAAAAATCAGAGAAGTATCATTGGATGTGGATCAGCTGGACCAAATTTCCTGACTTTGGCCCTACCTGATCAAAGGTAGTGTCAGTTTGAGTGAGATAAATGAAATGAAGAACCAGCCGCGATCACAGCAGGTCTTCTCCAGGAGAAGATCTAGCAGATCCATCCTGTATCATGGAGCAGATGTCCTCAGAAGGTGCAATGCCACCGAAATTCATGTCAGTGATAAAAATCCACAAGGCAGCACTGAAATAAGAAGGTCTTTCCATTTACTTCGTGTTCAGTATCAATCAGCAAATGGCCTATAGGATGAAGGGAAATTTTAGGAAGGACTTTCTCCTTCCCAGTTTCAAAGGGATCAAAGTAGAGGAGGCCATGAGGTGACAGAGACATTATTTTTATTACTTCTTATTTTTATATCACTGGTGTCCCAGAGGATGATGCTAGTTACATGATATTTTTCCTTAAGCCCTCGCATCAGTGGTTCTAACAGGGTTAGAAGGTTCTCACTGTGCTAAGCACACACCTGAGGCAAACTCATTTGTGAAGAGGCCTTTCTCACAGTGCCCCAGCACATAGTTTTATCACTCCATTTTCCCTGGCCTCCCTGGCTTAGCTCATTGGGTTACTCAGGACTCCAGAGCCTGATCAGTGAGAGCAAGGTGGCTGAGATGGCACCTGGTAAGACTGGAGCGATGCTGACTGGCTGGGGAAAGCATCCAGAAGAGGCATTTGGGATGATTTTGAGCTCAGCCATTTGTTGATGGAGTTTGTCAACTGAGGGCTCAGTTCAGCAGCCCAGATGATGCCAGCAGGAAGTCTGAGCCCCTGGTCTGAGTGAAGGATGTGCAATGGTGAGGTTAGGTACCGCAGGGCTATCTAGTCTATGCCCAGCCTCTCCAGGAAGAGTTTAGCTGCCGGCTTGTTCAGTAACATTTGTCAACTTTGGTTATGCATCACGAGGTTTGCAATGCTCATCGCACCTTCTTTTGCTCTATAGCTTCTATTCCTCTCCCCACATCCTGATACTGGGGAGAATTTCTATTTTATCTGCATTGTTGGGAAGTTAGCAGTTTTGATATGCGGTGACTGACACGTCTGTTTACTTAGCCATGTGTTTATAACGGTCATGGGCATAACTGTAGTGCAATACAAGGCCAGCTACACGAGAGAAGCTGTTTTCTAGTAAATCCAGTCCCCATTTGTACCTATAGTTCACAGGGATCAGTAGATAAAAGGCTTCTCTACATATTTCACTGAAATTAAGCAAGCATGGGTAAATGAGTATTTTATTGTAACAAAAAACCCAATTAATATCTAGGAGAGATACCTCTAGCAGGAAATGGCAGAACAACATGAAGAATGGTGGAACATCTGCTTTACTTTACCAGAATAACTGTCAACAGCTGGCCAAAAGGATGAAAAAGCAAGAAGAAAAGCAAAAAAAAAAAAAGCATGGCCAAGAAGTCAGGTTAAAGAGAGGAGACAACTCTACAGAACTACAAATCACAAGAAGGCAGCATAAATATGTACCATTAACATCCACTTTCTAGAGCAGGCAGGATGGCACAGGGGTCTGTGTGGAATACTGACAGTAACTGCAAAAGCTGCTGTTAAGCCCTTGCACTCTGTTCCTGGCTGTGTGCTGAATGCTGCTGCAAGCATTCAGACAGGGGACAACTGGTCTATACTGGGTTTTGCACTAGAGTGATTTTTGTATTATTGTTGAAAAACATGAATCTCAACCACCAGCTGAAATCAGGTGTCCTCCTCCTGCAGACCTCTGCATATGATAGGACAGCTATTAACCCAAATTGCTTCCAAGTAAAACAGAGCAGGCACAAGAAAAAGGGAACGTGAGTTTCATTCAACTGGAAAGTGGGGCACAAAGGGATTACAGGGGTTCCCAAAACTGCTCTGGAAGCTGAGCTGGCTTCTGATGAGCCTTGAAGCTGTATCTGTGAGCCTTACCTTAGTGAAGAACATCAGGTGGTATTCCCCAGTGAGCTATGATGTTCATTTTAATGCAGAAAGAAAATTTTTGTTTCCTAACAATTGCTACAGAGAGAATGATTTTTGGCCTCTTTCTCTCTGTTACTCTTATGTAAGAACTTCACTTCAACTCTAATTTTTCCCTGAATAGATTTTGTGAGGCTGCAGGCTGACCCAAAAGCTCTCAGCAAGCAGAAGAAAAATGCTAGTGCCAACAGCTCTGTGATAGCCTGCGGCAGCTCAGCAGTGCACTGAGGAGCCAGAACATCTGAGTGCCAGTTTGGGAGCCCATTGCTGCTCATCTCCACTGTCTAATTGGCAGAGAACTTCCTAATTGCTACAAGTCAACAACAGCAAGAGTTCAACACAGAAATCAAACAGGGGGGGCAAATTAGACGACTGTACATGGCAGGTACATGCTTCTAGCAAGAGAGCCAAAGGCTATGCATCTCTCAGCAAGTGAACTATAAAGCAAGTTCCTAACACATGCACATAACCTCCAGCATGCAAATGTTGTGAGCTCAGTGAAAATACTGATGAGCAGGGAGTTTGGCATCTATATAACTCAGGGCACAGGGAGGGAGCTTTACATAGTTAGGTTAGGAAGCGAGAAGCATTCGCCTTCTTCTGTAAAGAATTTATGAGACACACCTAGGCCCGTGAGGCCAGGCATAGCTCCTCACTGCTCAAAAGAGGAAAGCAGGTTTCCAGCTCTGCTGTATTCCCATTTGCAGGGACCAGAAGGTTTCTAACTAACCTCATCTAAACCTTGAGAAACATCTCTCAGTGAAGTGCACAAGGAACATTCAAGGTTTATTTCTTTTGATTCATGTAACCCGTCTAAATGGCCTTCTGCCTAGACCCTCACGCATTCCCTCTGCTGCATCATCTTGTCTCCCACTTCTCTGCAGACTCACAGAAGAGCAGCCAAAACATGAGAGCAGAATGATTTCAAAGCACTAGTGCCAGCCTGCCCTATAAATAATGCATAGAGATCTTTCATAGTGGTGAATTTTTCTTCTGAATCATCAGCAGTGTTATCTTTCCCATTCCTGCCTTCTGCTGCAGCATTCCTGTAACCCTCCTAGAATTAGTTATGTAAACAGCAGATTTGAAGTGCGATTTTTTCTACAGGTTCAGCAACCCACCGAATGGCTCCTACTACTCCCTGACTGCACAGATGAGCAGATCTCCTTTTCCAGGCAACAGGCAGCTGTGGAGCTGGTGCTCAAAGACAGCAGTAGAGAAGAGGCCTTGAATTATAACAGTGCTGCAGTGCTCAGTGAGAAAGGACATTAAATACAGTTTTTGTAAGTGAACAGGACTGCATCCAAGAAAAGCCTGACCTTGACCATCCATTTTTCCACTTCAGGGGGCAAAAAACCCAAAGGTTTCAAATGCTGGCAAGTCAGAAGTAGAAATTCAAAGATCAAATCAGACATTTGCCTATAAGCCAAAATCTAATTACCTCCAATTGCTGACTTAGAGATAGCATGCTATACCAGTACAGTGGGGTGTGAATAATTGGCTAAGATACATGTTTGTGCAGTTCCCTTCCTTAAAACAAACACAAAAGTGTAAGACTTGTAAATTTAAGAGCCATTGGAACATTAATTTTTTTGCTTTGCTCATGGAGACGGAGAGCCTGCTGAAAGTGTCATTCCAGCTAGAAAAAGAAGTGGTTACTTCAGGAATTCAAATGTGGGGCTGAATATTGCACCTCCATGTCTGAAAGGTCCCCATAGTGAAAGAAATAAACAGCTCATCATAAAGCCTGAATTGTGGCTCAGCGCATTTATAATTGTATCAAGCGTACTAATGGCCCTGAAGCAGAGACTACGTGCACGAGAAAGCACCCATGCCTTTTGCAGAAAAACATAAACAGATACTAAAAGCAAAGGAGATAATAGGTTTAAAAATAATGCCCTGCAAATCTCCACCAGCTGAGTGATATTTATATAAGAGGTGCTTGCCAGATCCAAAAGCACCCAGAGGAGTACTTACTGTCACCTCCTGCTATCCACCAGTTTGGTCTTGCTGGCTCTCTGAGGCTGAGCACAGAGGCAATCCAACGCACTTGGATTCTCCAGAGGTCACTGCTGACAAAAGAGATCCAGTTTTTGCTCTTCCCATCCCCTGTTCTGCCTTGAGAGGATGAGCCTGCTTGTTGGCCACTCTTGCCTGAACTGAGATGCCAAGATCTGAAGTGAGCCCTGCAGTTGTGTCTTATGGGTCTGTAATGCCCCGTATTTTTGGATGCCAGTGTCATAAAAGCAGTCCAATTCTCAGACAGCACAGATGGAGCAATTCTTAACTGAAGTGTGTTTTCTGCAATGGCAATAAACAGTAGGGAAGCACTCTAACAACCCAACCTTTCTGACTAAATAAGCAATATATTCCCAATAGCTAACATGTATTAGCACATAAGACACAGTCCCTCCCCACCATCAGTAGGGACAACTCCCTCTCCCAGAACTGTAGAAGTCCCTCTCCTAGAACTGTAGAAGCTGGTCCCTTCTCTTTCTCAGGTTGTTGCAAAGCAAAAGCTTGGGGTAGAGATGCTCCAGATTGCTGAGCTCTTCCTTTTCCTTTCTTCTGCTTCTGTAGGGACAGTGTTGGCATGGAGGTGGCAGGATGGAGAATCCAGAGTAGCACTGGCTGGCTGCTGTACACTGGTGGCAGCCCCACAGCTCTTGGAGTGCCCCTCTGCCTCCCTGACCTCCCAGTGCTGGGAGCACTGGCAGCATGGGGACAGCGTGCTGGTGGTCTCTGTATCCTTTCTTTTCCATCTCCCTGCCCCTGAATTATTATGTGCCCCAGGCTGGCACTGTCCCCTGTGCAGTGGGTATCCCACTTTAGCTGAGGCCTTTAGGATACCACAGTTACTTATTCTGTTCCCCAGAAACAGCACATGTTCTTAGTAATTTCTAGCACTTTCACTACCTCCCAGCGTATTGTCCCCTGAACACTGGGTTCTCCACATCTAGCCCAGGAACAGACTGGCACCTGGGTCACTTGGATGTAATTGCTGGCAGCACATTCGTCCACTGACATTTCCATTCCCCCTCAACCACACTGGATCATTAATGAGTCTGTTACTTAGATCATTAACGAGTCTGTTACTTAGATCATTAACTATTATTTATGCAGAAACTCAATAGAACATTGTCAACTTGAAAAATCATGTTCCTAGATGAAAACATATATTATGGCTAAAGCTGAGAACCAAGTTTGACCAAGTTTTCTTTTTCAAGTTCTTGATGCACCTGCCAGTAAGCTGAGCAGACCCATGCCACTTTCTTGCTGCACTTCCATTTGTGTTCTCCAACTCAGTCCTTACCACCACTGTTAGACTCTTCTCAGAAGAAACAACAAAACTTGATTATTAGAATTGTGGAAAAAAATTATTTAGGACAAGCTTCCCTTTCTAAAGACATAAACCTTCATTATCACTTATAGCTGTGCTTTCCTCAGGCACTTTCTAGCAGTGACTCTTTCAGTCACAAAAGAATAAAGCTCCAAAGCACTGTGCTTGAAAGTGTGCCAAGCTTTATTGACAAGGAAGCACCAAGGCTTTGGAGGACTGTGAAACAGAAGCCTACAGAGAGGGAGATACATTATGTATAAGAACATATTGTAGAAAAAACCCAAAGGGAAAAACTAGCTAGCCTTGAACAACTGTGACAGAGACTTTCAGCCTCAGTGCTTACATTTCTGTTGAACTATGGCGCGGAGACCTGATCAAGAAGCTGAAATCAATGAAATATGACAATTCACAGGTTTCACACAGCGATGAACCTCTGTAAATCAGTCAGATGGACAGGAAAAGGAAAGACAGGTGAAAGAGTTGGTTGCTTGTTTTCTGTTACAAATTAGTAAGAACTGGGTTTTCAAACTCCCTAAGAGAGAGGAGAATTCTAACTTTATTGTCATAAAAACTCACAGGGAAATGTGGAACTGCACAAAGTTAACAGATTCATGGAAACTAACTGTCAGCACATGTGAAATTTCAGCCTGGATATCTGCACATATGTGGTAGGCAAAGATCCAGCAGGTACCGGAAAGGCCTGGAGGTCCAAATGTACTCAAGACATTGACAAAACACATCATTGTAAACCAAAAATAAACTAGTCTATGACTGACTTTATATTGACTGTGACTGTAATTTATACATTCACTGCCTCAAGTCCTTCTCACATAGTTCAAATTCTTGAGTGATCTTACATATGCTTTAGTTTGGGGCAGCCACATCTATCTATGCTTTGGCTAGACGCTCCTAATGTTTCAGGCCCCTAGTTCCAATAAGGAGCTTATTCCTTTACCATTATCTTAAAAGCAAGATGAAGGTATTGATACACAGTACAGTTTAATCCATCCCAGAAGATGACTCCCAGCATCCCAAAACAGAGCCTAAAATGGCCATAGCCTAGTCATGCTTTTCCAGACAATAAAGAAAATATATTGTTTAAAGTCTAGCAAAGGTACAAATGCCACCATTTTCACTTGCAACAATACAAAGAGCACTTGTTTTCCAAGAAAACTCGTCAACACAACTTAAAACCCACTGTGATCTGCTTGGGCCCTTTTTCCCCACCCACAATCTCTTCAGTGCCCTAGAAGCAGACCCGTTTAAGGAGATCCTAAGGAATGCCTCTTCCATCTATGAAATGTGCAGGCTGAGACAGCTGTTGGCTTGTTCAACGTTTCACCACAACTTTCCCAGCCTCAGTTTCCAGCACCGCATGTTTGACAGGAGTCAGCCTGAAGCCCTTCCCCTTCACACTTCCTCAGACAGTCCTGATGGATAAATCTGGGCTACTGAGTATAGTGGCATCTGCTTCTCTCTTCATTTATGAAAATTCATCTTTAAATGCTTCACCCTCAAATTTCTCCAAGTTAGAGCTCCAACCCTACTTTTCTAAATATTTTTGAAAGAATTGTCCCCAAGGAATGGGCTGGAGCCTTTCTGTTTCCTTCAAACATTCCTAGCCAAAGCACTACCTTTTTCATCAGGGCCTGGAGGATAGCTACAAGGGTCTATCAATACAAAGCCCTCTGACTCACAAGCAGCATTTCCTAAAACAGTCCTGCTGGGGTTCCCAGCTCACTGCACAGGAGGGCTGAGCTACCCTTTATGTTCTTCTAGCTCTTGTCCTGTGGGGCACCCCATGAAAGAGGACCTACCGGAGCTGGTCTGTGACTTCAGCTGGCCTAACTCTGCAGCCCAGTGACAGTGTAAAATGAAGTGTCCCATGACACTGTCTTTAAGTGGGAAAAAGCTGCTGGAAGCCACATTGAAATTGCCTTTCCTGTTCTTGTTAGTGCCTGTATTATAAAGTCCCAAACAATTGTTCTGAAATGCTGTTTGCAAAAACATTTGGATAGTTTGCATGCTACATCCCATCTGGAGCTGGTCTTTTTTTCAGCAGTTCCAAACACATGGATACATAATGGAAAAAACTGTCATGGCTTGAACAATGCCACCATCGAACAGAGAGAAAAACTCACCAAGCGATGAATCCCAAAGAGTACTGAGCCCTCGAGGTCCAATTTTTCAAAGCTGTTAAGCATGGATGTATTGTGTTAAGCAAGCTGCTACTGTAGCACCTTGCAAGATTTATTGTTCCTACTCCAAAGGCACATATCGATACCTGGGGTGTGCAGAACTGAAACAGTTGTTACACAAAGTATATCTACAGCATCAGATCTGGAGCATTGTATCTTGGCTCACTGTTCCATCCAATCT